>NC_066860.1:28985309-29298393 GCF_025177605.1 Cucumis melo | reverse complement strand
TGCCCAAAATCACGCTCCCAACTCTCCAACGTTGGGGAAACATTCAAGAGATGAGAATGTGACCAAGCAAAGTGATTTTGGGGAACACGAGCAGCAGAAAGATAACAAAACTGAGAAATGTCTTTGGATACCGAAAACATTGAGGATAGATGACCCTGGCGAAGCAGCTAAAAGCTCCATATGGGCAACTCTAGGAATCAAGAATGACAAGACTGATTCAGTTAGTGAAGGGCTCTTCAAGGCTTTTCAATCAAAAAAGATTGACGAAAAGAATCACAAAACCGAAGCCTCTCCAGTCTTGCAAGTCAATCCAGCTGCATTGTCCAGATCAATCAAATTTCACGAAAGCTCGTGAAAGGATACAACAATGCTTTTCCCCAAATGTGCCATCAAAGCTTTTCACTGCACCCCATCTGGATAGTAAAAGCTTTAAACCAACTTACAACTGCTACAAGTTGATCCTTCTGTTTTAAATCTGTATAAACCATCAGATCCATCCAAGGAAAAGAACGGTAGATCACACAGCAGTTACCTTCTAGAAGAAAAGCCCTCGAGTTTCGGTAGCGGGAAGACGAAAATGACTTTGATTTTTATTGTGTACTTGTAGTGTTGAAGAAGTAGATGGCATTTTGTTTGTAGTTTGAAGTTTTGTTTTTCTTCTGAATCATGATGTACATATACATATATATATATAAATGTATGGGATCCAGGAAGAGAGAGTTAGTACAGGAATGAGTGAGGTGAAGTAGCAGTACCAATAATAACTAAAATGTGTACTTAAATAAACTTTCAGAAATAAAAAAGAAAAATTGATTTTACATTGTTTTCACAGACTATTTTCCATTTATGCATATCGTTGACGGTAGTGATTGTTATGCTAAGCAGGTCAGATGAATAGGGATGGGGATGATTGAAGAACAGTTTTTGGGGAAATTGGATTGTTATTTTTGTTTGTCATTTAGTTGGAAAAAAAACATACAACAATAATCCAAGAGTTGAAAACCAATGAGGCAACAGACAGCCATTTTTGGAAGCTATTGGAAAAACAAAAGCCATCTTCTCTTCAGCAGATAAGTGTTGACTGTCATCACAAAAAAGCCAACCTGCTTTTTTTTTGACTCCACTTCTAAAAGTATTTAAGAATCTTAACAAGTGGCAGGCACAAAAGGTTATAAAAATAAAATAAAAATTACATAATCAGTCTAATCAATCTTAAATTTCATTAAATCCTAATAGCAACTATCACACCATAAGAACTAAATTAACTTTCAATGACTAAATTATAAATTTCACTTGGAATTTTTGGTTTACAAATGTAGTGTGAACTTTGTTTTAATTTGATCGTCTAATTAGTATAATCATACTTGAAAAAGTATAATAATGCTTTCTCTTTGACTAATCCTATGAATCTAATTGTAGTATTGAGATCTAAAGTCTTCTTTTTTAAATAGTTAAAAAAAAAAAAGATGGGATGGAAATGAATTTCAAATAATTAAAAATAATATAAATATTAAGTTGAAATTTTCCATAAAAATTATAATATAAACATAAAATTGAAATTATCCAAAAATGATAATAATAAAAAGAAAACATATAGATTAAATTTGAAATTATTATTTGAAGAAATGGTCACTTTCGCTCTCTCTCTCTCTCTCTCTCTCTCTCTATATATATATATATATATATATATATATATATATATGATATATATATGATATATATGAATGATATGTAGTTTTATATTTATGTATGAGGAGAGAAAAAAGAGATAATAAAATGACAAAAAATTCACGTGAGAAAAAGAGGAACACAAAAAAGATATTTAGAATTATTGGATGACATTGGCTGGCTGTGTTGGTGGGGCCCGAATCACGTGGTGACATTTAATCACAAATTGCTTTTTCTATTTCTTTTTCTTTTTCTTTTGAGGCATTTTCAATTTCAAAATAAATAAATAAATAAATAAATAAATAAGGGTAGAAATGAAAATAGCTAGGACCATGGAATGTCTATGTTTTCTCTCATCATTTAAACTCAGATATTCATTACATTATTTGTATAATAGCTATAGGTTGTTCCATTTCAGCCTCTCATGTTTCCATCATCATTCATTACTAACTCCCCCTCAAAAAATGGAATTTAATTTTCTTTCTTTAAAATGTAAATCGTTAGTAAATAAAAAAAAATACTGAAAATATTTATAAAATATAATAATAATATATCATTTATCTCCGACTTCTATTAATTAATATAGAAATTTTTAATGGATTCTACACTTATTTAATTTTAAATGTTTAAAGGTATAATTGCAACTACCATCCTACTTTAGGATTGAGTTTTGCAATTTGTCCTATAAATTATATTTGAATATAAGGTCAAGTTTTAATATAAACTTTAAAAGTAATCTTTAGTTGTGTAAAAGCTAATACAACAAAAATGTATGATATAAATACATACATATATATATATATATATATATTCCTTTATAAAAGTACAATGTAATCTACAATTCTAATTATAATATATTCAAATTTATTAATAGCACTATAATTACAAATAAATAATATTTGCTTGGAATAACTAGATTTAATTTAATTGTATACAAATTTAAAATATAGGGATACAATACAACCCTTAAAAAAGTTAATGTGAAATGCTTAGAATAATTGATATGATAAGAAAAATAAAGTAAATATAAAAATAATTGATTTCTATATGTCTCTGTCCTTTGCTAACTATTTTTTTTCTCACTAAAATTTATTTACTTGTTTTCCTCCTTTTTTAACTCTTTTCTAATTTTTTCCTATTATGATAATAACAAAAACTAATGAAAATATCTTATTTGAAGAAAAAGACAAATTAAAATTTTTTATAAAATTTTGAAGGTTGGAAAAACGAGGTGATTGTTCATTCAAATATATATATATATATATATATATATATATATATATATATATATATATATATATATATATATATATATATATATATATATATATATATATATATATTACAATATCTTTTAAATCTATGATCTAGATCACATTCATACACTAAAAGATTTCACTTTTATCGTCATTTCAATTTTCAAATAGTTGTGATTAATGGGATTTGACCATTCGTTCAAACATATTAATTGTTGAATTAATGATATTATATATATATAGTGTAGATCAAACCTACATAAATATGAAATGATATATAATTTCATTGAGTAACCACCTCAACTCATTGCAATGGAGCAAAAGATGTATCTTCTTCCATATTCAAACAAAATCTCCATCGTTAGATCATGATATTTCATATTTAGGATAAATATATATTACATCCATATTATAAACATTTTGATCTTTAGAATAGTTGTAACGTAAATATCAAATTAAACATTTGTATCAATTACAAGGGTGAAATAAAAATGTAAAAAATTCTTTATCTTAAAGCTCTTTTTTCGTCTTTTATATAAAGGTAACTAATAATAATTTCTTAAATTTAAAGAGTGGCAATTGAAAGTTCAAATATATAGTTATAATATTTATAAAAAAAACACAATATGGATATAATATTTGGAAGTAAGTAAACATAATAAATGCCCTAATGACCAACTCTTATTGCACTTAAAAAATAAGTTATATATAATAATGTCTATACCATTTTTGTTCAACAAAAATTACTCAAAGCTAATTTGGTTGTTCTTTTTATTACTAGTTTATAAATATCAAAATTAATTATTAAAGATCGAAATGACTTTAATTATCTTCTTTTTTTCTTTAAATACTTAAAAGGAGTTTTGACTTATATAAAAAAGTTAACTTCATATAAGTTTAAAATATTATCAATTAAAGTTTTTACACTGTAATTTAATTTGAATAAGAAAATAACATAATATTCTTTTACGAATAACTAGCAAAAACAAAAATATGCTATTTGACTATTCTTTTATCCTTAATTTTCAATATAAATTAATTAGTTAATTAATTTTTAATAGAAGTTTTATGGTATAAATAATATTTAGAAATTAACTCTAAAACAACACCTTCAATAAGAAAATGGCTCAATCTTCTTTTACCAACAAACACAATTTTACACCTTAAACATTATTCTAAAAATTTTCTTAAAAAAATCAATAAACAAAAGAACTCGACTATATGTTCATCTCACATTTTATATATATATAATGGAGAGAGAGAGAGAGTTTTTGAAGAAAAAAAATTGAAATTTGAGTGATTTTATAAGTTTAAATAGAACAAATAGAATCAAAACTTGGTTGGTAATTATTTTAATCAGTTAGGGGAGAAGATATAAAATATAATAGTGGGGAAAATAATAAGAGATGATTAATTATAATATAAAGCTAAAGTTAATCCCAATATAAGGATTAAAATAAAAATAAAAAAAAAAAAGAAAAAGAAGGTTAATCCCAATGGGGGAATTAGTGGTTTGATGACACTATAATCAATTATATATGTGTGCAAAAGTAAAAGTATGTATCCAAGTTGTTCATTTTGGGTTAGAGTTGTACTTTAAGTGTGAAAAAAGCCTAACTTTTTGGCTACATCCATGAGGTGCCCACTTTACCATATTCAATTATTCTTTTCATTTTAAGGAAAAAAAAACACCCTTTTCAAAAATTATGCTTGAACGGGAGAAATTATTTTAAATAATAAAACTGCTAAAAGTATTTGTAATAGACAATAATATTTATTACTATCTACCAACATCTATCAATGATAACTTGTAATAGTCTATAATCTATCAATATATATCAATATCTATTAATGAAATTTTGCTATATTTGTACTTTTGTTATATTTGAAAAACATCTAGTTAATGAATTATTTCTTAATTTCACGCTTTTATACATGATATATTTAAAATTTCAAACTAATCAGTAGTCTAAAATTTAAGTAAACTTAATAAATATGTAAATTAAAAAAAAAAAAAAAGGACATCAATTAGGTCAAAACTCATTAGGGACAAAATCAAAGATACGTGAATTTATAAATATAAAGTTAAAGTTTAAGAAAATTTAGACACAAACCTAAAAGTTTTAAAATATGTTAAACAAAGATGTAAAACAAATTTGAGAGATGAACCCTTGACTTGTATACTAGCTTATATATACAGACATATTAACGATCAAGAAATTCGTAATTTGAATCTCTTATTGTTATTGTAATTTTAAAAAAATATTAAATTGAAGTCGTTATTAATCTTCTCTTAATTATGTCAGAGTTACTATCTAGACAAGTTTTTTCCTCAACATTATATATATGTTTATTGTATGCATCTCTTAATTAACTATTAAATATGTAAATATGGGCAAAATGAACTTATTTCAATTATCATAGAACATGTGTTTTTAATTTTTATGTTAGAGATTTAATTTAAAAAGAATATATGATGAATTAAAGTTGTTTATTTTCATAATAGAAAAAAATGACGATATAAAAGTCGATAATATAATTAGATTGACTTTTTCTATTTTTTGAAGAGAATCCTAAATTTAACTTAAATATAGAGTTTCTTGAATGGTTCTCGTAATGAGCTCATAATAAATGTCATTTTCCATGTATTTACTTTGACATAATTTTTAGTATATATAAAAAAATGGGGGTGGTAGGTATACAAAACGAAAAATGTTTAATGGACATAAAATATGTTTTGTCAACTCAAAATTTGAAATTAGAAAGTTGAATTTTTAACAAAAATAAAGATTAAAAACAAATAAATATGTGTATTACATATTTACAAATAAGTATTTACGAAAACAAATAGCAAAATAAATATATGAATTACGTTGTTGCACCATCTCAAAATGTGATGGTGGAAACCTCAACCTCTACTGCTTCCATACTTTCAATAAAATTAAAAATTAGTCTTTATTGCTACTTCAAATCTTTGAATTTTTAAATCTTCAAAACTTGTGATACAAATTTTAAAGTTCCAACGCATTTAAGATATTTTTAAAAGTTTAGAAATTAGATAGACTTAGATACATATCATTCAAAATTTATCAAATTTGATAGGAGGCATTTGTAAAAATAGCAAAAGATTTTATGATAATATGTCACTATATTTTTTAAATTGTAAAAATAACAAATTTAAATATAAATAACCTTTGAATAGTCTCTTGATAGTCATTTGATTGCCCTTTTTTTTTTCTAAATTTTATTTTGTCAATTTGATGCAATTTACCAATTTGGTAACTAATATCTATAATTTTTATCCAAGAAAAGTTTTTTTTTTCCAAAGTTTATGTAGTAAAAACTAAGAGATTTCTTTTAATTATTAAAAATAGGATAAATTAATTTTAAGATTCATAAAAAGTAAAAATCTAAACATTTGACAAAACTAAAATCAAAACCTAAAGTACAATTACAAGAATACCATCACCATATATATATATATGTATGTATATAGAAAAAGCCAAGTAAATGATAATATTTTCTAGAAATGCTTTCTAAATTCCTCACCTAATTAGATTCTCTCCCATTTGACTTATATATATATATATATATATATATATAAACACTAAACTCAAAAGGGGAGAGATTAAAAAAAAGAAGAAGAAGAAGAAAAATTCAAAGAAAAAGCTGTATGGTGTATGTTTGTTCACAGTTCACTCACATGAAAGATGAAACAAATCTAAAAAGGATCTCCACAACCCCTTTTTTTTAGCCTTTCTTTTTGGTTTTCATTCAATTCCTATTCCTTATTTTCCTTTTTTTCCTTTTCTTCTTTCTTCCTTCTCGAAAAATATACGAAGAAACAGTGAAAAAAAAAAAAAAACTCAATTTTCTTACAGTTATTACTCATCACTTACTCATTCATTCATAAATCTAAAACAACCCATTTCTCAAAATCCTCTTGGCACTAATGGGTCGCTCTTCTTTTCTCTCAATTCTTCTTCTTCTTCTTTCTTTCTTATTCGCTCTCGGTTTCTCTAATGGTAATTTTCTAATCTCTTCTTAAAATTCCTTATTTTATTTTATTTTAATTATTTTACTAAAGGGTTTGTTTTTTGTTGCAAATCTGAAGGATTTGGAAGAAGGAATTTGAGGATGGTGGTGGAGCCTCTTGATTCACATCATAACTCCAGACTTCTACTAGAGGTAACAATTTTTTTTATAACTTTTGAATCTTGAAAATTTTCATTTTTAACTTGTGGGTTCTGTTTATAAATAAATTAAAAAAAATTGCAGGAAAATGGAAGAAAATGGAGGATGGTGATGATGGAGACAATGGATTATGCAGATCCAGAACCAAACACAAACGTAAGAGGTGGCTATGCTTCTCCACCTCCTCCAAATCATGGATGAATTTTAATTCAATTCTCTATAAATTAAAATAAAGGCTTTTCTTTAATTTTCCTATTTTGTGTTCGTGTGTGTGTGTGGGTGTGGGAATGTTATTTTGTTCATAGTATTTGTTTTGGGAGAGGTAGGGAAAGAAGGGTTGATGTTGAATTACCTAATTTTATTTTGTAAAGTGGATTTGTTTGTGGTTTGGATGTGGATTGATAAATCATGCATTTTATTAAAGTTGCCTTTTTGCTTTTAAGCCTGAAAAAAGATGGGAAAGAAAAGGTTCGTATATGGTTGAATACAATAAATGTGAATTTGAATGAGTGAACTAATTTTAAAACAATTATTAATGTCACAGTACGACTGACTACAGTCTAATTTAGTAATTTACCTCTTTCAATCTTAGATAAAAAGAAAAGAATAAAATGTTTTAAATATTTTGATTTAGGTAATTACAAATTTACTTTAATATTTGACCAACCAATATTAAATTAATGGGTGGAATGATTAATAAGAACCAACTGTCAACATGAGCATATTGAAATAATAAGAACAGAATTACTTAGTGGAATACAATGGTATAATAGGTTTAGTAAAATTAATAATTAATAATTAGGATAGGATATGGGTTAAATGTTTATTTTTTAGAATATTAAATTAAATAAGGTAGAGTATATAGTCCTTGATCTAAGTCACAGTGAAAAATAACTAAATTAAGCAGTATTAAAGCTGTAACAAAATTTTCTTTTCTTAGATACAAGTACCCGACTGCTATTATCGATAAATGGACAAACAATTTATGAGTGATAAAACTCAAACTGGTCCATCGATGACAGAAACCATGCACGTAGGTGCACAAAAAATTGGAAAGAAGATCGTTAGCTTCAGAATGTGAGTAATTGAGTGACAACTAACAAAATAAATGAAAATATGTCAGCCATTTAAATAAAATTTAAAATGAAAAATAATTCGTAAATAATAATAATAATTATATATATATTATTTTATGTTTAAATCTCCTTATGTGTATTGTATTAAAAAATGCAACCTAGACTACACTCATCTATTGTGTAACACCACCTTTCATCAATTTGTTAGACCAACATTTTACTATATTTGTAAATATTTTCATCAATTTTATTATTTAGTATAATTTTTTTTGTCTTTTTAGTTCTACAAGATTTGCAAGAATTATTTTTGAAAACCTTCATAAAGTTCATTTATTAAATTGGATTTAACTAAGTCATTCTTCAGTTTAATGGCTCGGATCATCCTTTCAAGCACATTAATATTCTGACACTAAATGAAATAATTATGTGCCCAATACATATATAATTCTAAAAACAAAAAAGTACCTGCATATAAATTTGAAAAACAAATCAAACACTGTACATCAGCAAAGCTTACTTGAAAATTCAAGTTCATACTTCACCATGATGTTGGGCACAAAGACTTGGAATAACATTATATTTTATACACTAGCTACATGTAAAGAATCTTATTATAGCATAATTCCATTTGCCTGAAATGCATGTATGAAAAAGGAGGAAGTAGTGACATTCATTTCAACCAATCAGGAACCAAAATTTACTCATAAAAGCCAGGCAAATCCCAAAAATAGAAGGGTTGAGAATATTAACCCATCACCATTGGTATTTTGCAGCAACAAGAACTTCTTCATACTTCTCAGCAGCATGATCCCAACTTAGATCTTGAGTCATCCCTCTTATCTGGAGTCCTTCCCAGCTCTTCTTGTATTCTCTATAAGTGAGCAAGCAATTCCCTAATGCATGTATTAACTTATTAGCCTCGGCGCTATCGAATGTCCACCCGTATCCTGATTCGTTGAATGGATCAAAAGGTATAACGGTATCTCTAAGACCCCCAACTCTATGAACAACTGGTATTGTGCCATAGTTCATTGCGTAGAGTTGGTTCAGTCCGCAAGGTTCGAATCTTGATGGCATGAGTAAGATGTCTATGCCAGCAGTTATTCTGTGTGCCATCTTAATAGAGAAACCAACCCATCCCCGGACTTTGTCCCGATGTTTGTTCTCGAAGTCTCTGAGCATTTGTTCTAAATCTTGTCTGCCGGTACCTAACATGACTAGTTGGACATCTTGACCCACCATCCATGGAATGGCCTCAGCTATTATATCAACCCCTTTCTGTTGATCCAGTCTCCCGATGAAACCAATCAGAGGTACGTCCTCACGAATGGGTAACCCGAGCTCCTTCTGCAGTGCTGCTTTACATTGGGGCTTTCCAGTCTGAAGTGTTTCAAGTGAGTAGTTTGTGTAACCATCTGATGTAAGGTGAACATCATATTCTGGACTCCACTCTTTTGAATCAATCCCATTCACAATGCCCATCATCTTCCAGTCAATCTCATTGATTATTCCATGTAAACCCCAGCCTCCCTCAGATGTTTTAAGCTCCCAAGCATATCCATGACTAACTGTGACCACACGATCTGCTGTCTTTAAACCAGCTGCAAAGATATTGAAGTGCTCACCACCAATTGGATCATACAACTTGAAATGATCCATATAATGTTCTGGAAGATCCACGTGATAAAAATCATCAACTGGCCCCCGGCCCTGTACGATCAAGAAATGTGGTGAAATACAGGCATTGGTTTTTTAGGAATTTGAGTCTAAGGTTAGTTGTAAGCTTGTATCCTTTAGGTCTTACCCTTGGGTTGAACCATTTTTTTCTTATTTTGTTAAGCAGTGGTTTAAGTCTCTTTTGTATTCTTTCATTTATTCTCAATAAAGGCTGGTTTTTAAAACCCAAATATATATGTGTGTGTATAATAAATAAATAAATAATCACCAGCCAGAGAACCATGATCAAAGGTTGGAACATCTACTTAAATTTCCATACAAGAGCAATGAATGCACTTCATCTAAATTCCATCTTCCTCCACTCAAATGTTGATTGAAATGTTTTGAGCTTCATTGACAATGAAAAGAATTATGAATGAATTGAAAAAACTGCACCAAACTAATATGACATACCTGGTGAGCTATGTTGTGAATTACGAGGATCGATCTTGTAAATTTCATAATACCATTGTCTCTATAATACGCTTTCAAATATACAGGTAACAATGCAGTATGCCAATCATTTGCAACAAAAACTAAATTCCCATCTCCATAACATACACCACCACATGGGACATACCAGGGAACCTGGAAAAAATGAAGCAAAACATTACTTTCAAATAACATATGATCTGCTTTATGAGAATATTACTAGAAAATAGTAACTTTCAAATACAGGACACAACATAAATGCTATATAGATTTTTTCACATCAGCCAGATGTCTTATCATCATTTGCATCTTCAGAAATTACATCGAAGTACTAAATACTAATGTATTAAAGGTCTTCTAATAACGTTCCCTTTTTATGTTCCCAAGTTCCAACTTTATAAAATGATTTGTGTCCTTTTAACTCATTTCTCAAATTTCATCTTTTAGAAATGGAGGATATAATGGCAGACCTCAAGGTATAATCACAACTTCCTAAGGTATTGGACAAGGTTGTCCTCACCTCTACCCTTAAATTCACTTTGGTGATTGGTTAACTCAATCATCCTTCAAAATTGTTTTGAATTCAGGCTTATTCAAAGATTGATAACCTAAGTATAACTCATCTAGTTAAAGCATCCGCTATCATCTGTTTGAATCCTCCATCCACATATTCTGGAACTTATAAAAAAAGTAGTAATAACAATAATAAACTTCTCACAAGGTTTCTGTTATATTATAAATAGAAAAATAATTAAAATATTATTACAAAAAAACTAGTTGCAGTATATTTGAAATTACTTATGCTCCCTCCTCTGATTTGTAACTGTTTGGTTTTTAGTTTTTAGTTCTTCAAAATTAAGTCTAAAAACACTCCTTCCACCTCTAAATTCTTTCAAGTAGAGAGGCTTAAACTTTAAGAAACAAAACCAAAAACCAAATGGTATTAAATGGGGTTTAGAAGTTGGTTTATGTCCACAGTTATAAATAGAGAGGATAAGAAGCTTTAGGCGAGGCAGTTTATGGGAGTCTATGGGAGAGTCTCCATTTGTAGTTTTCTTCCTTCTTTTTGTGAATACTATTTTTCACTTTGATCTCCAATCCCAATATCAATTTTTCCATCGGTCAGCACTCTCCATCATCCCCAATTAGCAGACAACACCATATTATTCTCAATATCCTCCACTATAAAAATGACTAATTTGCTTAAATTTGTCAGTATATTCTAGCCTCCCTCAAGCCTGGATGTGAACCTCAACGAAAGAAAAATCCTTGGCGCAACTGTAATGACTTATAACCAAAGAAATTGTCACCACTACTATTGAGCATTGACTAACATGCCTCAGCCTCCCCCTCCCTGGCAACTCAAGCTCCTATCCCTTTCCAACCCATCCTTGTTGAAGTTCAAAACAAACTTCAAGTTCAAGGTTGAAAAAACTTTCCTTTTCTCTGAAGGAAGAAGATTAACATTAATACATGCCTCGTTATAGGCCCCCAAGCCACTTTATTGCTTGGAAGAAGGTAATCCTACCCCCATCAATGTGGGCTCCATTCGAGTAACTTTTCATTGAAACACGTCAATCTCTTTTTTGCTGAATGGTGTTGGAGATATGCCCAAAGAAAATCAGCCTTTTGGAGGAAAGTTATCCTTAACAAATACAGACTCCCCTCAGAATTGGAGGCTCAATTATTGCTCCATGGAAATCTATAACAATCAGCAGAGAGACATGAAAAACTATGGCCTTCATCACCTTTTAACACATCCAACAAAACCGGTAATGGTTAGAATATCAG
Source organism: Cucumis melo (assembly GCF_025177605.1). Classification (NCBI taxonomy): domain Eukaryota; kingdom Viridiplantae; phylum Streptophyta; class Magnoliopsida; order Cucurbitales; family Cucurbitaceae; genus Cucumis; species Cucumis melo. The sequence continues at coordinate 29,286,260 of NC_066860.1, read as the reverse complement.
ATCCTGGGAAGATCCATGGACTGGTAACACGTCCTTAAGCTCTCTACCTCTCTCTATCCAGACATTTTCTCTGTTTGCAGATGCTAACAATACTCAAAAGATTATAAGCTCTCTGCCTTAATTCAAGCAACTCAAGATTCTGGGACCTATCCTTCATAGGAATCTTAGAAGAGAAATTGACCGGCTTCTCTCAAGAGCAAACCTGAGGGCCTCTCTTTCTCTCAATCCCTCCTGGGTTCATGTACATGGACCATGGCGTTGGCTTAACTACTGGGGATCTTCATCTGCTAATCTCCCCATCAAACATTCCCTCAAGGAACTCCTCTCTCCATCAAGAGTTCAATTCAATTTTTTGGAGAAGTAAGTACCCAAAGAAGATTATAAAAAACGGGAGAGTTGCTTATGTATTCACAACATCCAAAAAAAAAAATCCCCATCTCTAGCTCTTTCTTGAAGACAAACCTTCCTGTAAGTGGGATAATGAATCCCAGTAACATCTGTTTGACCATGGCTCTTTTTTGGTTTTTCTTTGAAACTCCTCTCAACTTTTGGTAAGGAGCAGCTCATTGCAATTTCTCAAGCAATCTCCATTCCCGGCTGCAAAATCACTTTTTCAGAAAGATGAAAAGAATTGTGGCTGAATTTGATTAAAAGTTTTCTTTGGAACAAATGGCTTGAGAGGAGGCAGCTTGAAAGGATGTTAGGCCTCCTGTCAAGCATGTTTACAAGAGAAAGGGTAGGAAGGGAATTTCGAGACAGATGGGGGCGAGGTGTCTTTCTTGGTACGGTTGTCAGGGGAATGTTGGTATCTATAGGTGTTTTGTTTTAGGGTTAGCTATCTTGAATGGTATGATGAACAATAATTCTTTGGTGGAGAGTACAGCCCTCTTATTTGGCTGAGCCATCATTGTAACCTTTTGTGCTTGTTAACCAGAATCCCTTCCCCAGTTCTTGTGTGTTTTAGCTGTGTTCCGTTTATTACTAGTTTGTTACCTTGCAAAGGAACAAGAGAATTTTCAGCGGAAAGAAGAGAACTCATTGATCTTTTAGATACATTTTGTATAAAGCAGCCACTTGGTGTAAGAGACATCATTTGTCATTATTTGCTTACCAATATTAGGGCTAATTGAAGGGGATTTTTGTAAACCCCAACCTTGGGTGTCCCTTACTTACGTATATTCCATTGCATTGATGAAATTTGTTTCCCTTTCAAATAAATATACATATCTAGATAGATATACATTTTCGTCAGTATTACCTCAATAGCTGCCTTGCAAAAGAGTACCATGCGCTTTAATATTTCCTGAACAAAAGAACATTTAAGACGTGAATGCTTGAAAATGATAATAAATTAATTGCTTGAATGATAAATTGGAGGGTAATAAGATTTGGCGAAGACTATGTCAATGTAGTACCTTAAGAAATTTGTAGCGAGAAGCAGGAAGCAAAACAATGATATTTCAAAGATGAAACATTTTAGTCCAAAGACAGATTAAAATATTGTATTTCCAGTTAAGTTGAACAGGCCACCATAGTATTTATGCAGAAAAATCAGGCTAGAGGCAATGAAATTGAAGATAAACTAAGGTCACGTAGTGAATTATCCATGGCAATAAAATGGAACATGCGATATCAGATTGAAATCATCTTTGAACCAAAAATCTAACTATTAAACCAATGTGATTCCTAACAATAACTTGCTAAGGTAAAATAAAAGGTGCCATCATCTTACCAGACGATCTCCTCCATATATATTCTGCTCCCTGTTGTGAAACATGCTGTTGTCAATGAAGACAAAGTCCACTCCATCTACATATGTCTGGAAATATGAAACTTCGTAGTCCTGCAAGATTAAAAATTCATATATAGGTGATAAAATACTGGAAAAACTGAACTTAACATTACAGCTCAAAGTAAAAGTTCTTGCACCTGTCCATGCACTTTATATCTTTTTCGAACACCTGTATCTTGGAGGCCAGCATAATTTGCATATCGTGGTACTATAACCTACAAAGAAGAAATGAAATATAAATGGGGATCAGAGCTGAGACTAACATATATAATTAAAGTAATTCCTTTAATTAAGAAATAATTACAACTAATATTGGCATTTGTAGTAGGATTGTTAAATGCATCTTTTCTATTGTTTGTTTAAAGAGCCTAAAAGAACTGGCTGACGAAAATGTTTCTGATGGATGCAAGAGGAAATATTTTTATGTATGTGAAAAGTACTACCATAACCCTATGCCCACGACGAGCCAAAGCCTTTGGTAAAGAGCCAGCAACATCTCCAAGTCCACCTGTAAGAAATCTTCAAATATCAGCACATAATCCTTTAAGAATGTGAAGGGAAGTACATACAAAGAGGTAGGGTGTGTAGACACCTTTTCAAAAAAATTTATTGTTCACTGACATCTTCAATAATTTAATAGTAATCAGAATCATAATCATACAGTCAAGCTGAAGTTGAAGGATAAACAAAGGCTAAGAGATGCAATTAATGAAGAAGATCATATTTTAAACAAATTAAACTAGATATTTATCTATATTACTGGAATGATTGCTGAAGGACAACAACCAAGGCAGAGCAATATTTAGATCTTTGTCTAATTTATGATATTCACATCAGTCTTCCCTAATGAGGCAAATGCATTCATATAGAAGTTTGAATGTCAGAAACGCTCAGTGAATTTCATAGATCACAAATATTGAACTGTAAATTACTTTAGAATAGTTTTCAGAGAAGAAAAAGGGAAATGAATTTTTTTAGGAAATCTAAAATGATTTTAAATGTTTCCACGGAAGATAAAAAGGAAAATAATCCTAAAATGATTTCGTAAGTTAGGATCATCCATTTAATAGTAAAATACCAGTTTTTGACCATGGAGCACATTCCGCAGCAACTATTACAATATTCATGACATTAACTCCAGCCAAAGGAGGAGGCTTAACATCCACGCCAGCAGTTTCAACAGTATCACTATCATCCTTCAAAGTTGGTTCACTTGGTTGTCTGTCCTTTCCTTCTTTTACACTGGAATGTGAAGATTTACTGGAAAGAAAAGCTGGAACAAAATCCGAAGAGTTTTTCTTTGAGCTGCCTTTCAGCTGATCCTCGGAATCTTGAAGAATATCGGAAGATTTTGTCTTTGAACTACCTTTCAGCTGATCTTTGGGATCTGGAAGAAATTCAGAAAATTTAGTCTTTGAACTTCCTTTCAGCTGATCTTTGGGATCAGCAAGAATATCAGAATATGTTGTCTTCGAACTGCCTTTCAGCTGATCTTTGGGATCTGCACTATATATTTTCTTTTTAAGATCTACAACTTGCTTCTCATCATCTTCATCAGATGGCCTACTGGAAGAAGATGGTACAGCATCCAGTTGCTTTCTAACAGCTACATTGCCATTGCTGACAGATAGACTACTTCCATTCAAAACATCAACGCTAATTTCATCATTACGTGAAGGAAAATCAGGACTAGGGAATAAGCCATCCATTTGTTCATTTGAATCTTGTTTTTCCGTGGAGTCAACAGAAGTACTTTTAATGGATGAAACTAATTTCTTTCTCTCTGCAATCTGCAGAACACAGGAAAGTTAAATTTGATTCAAACTTTGAGCTCCTACAAATGGAAATTCAGGAAAAACATGAATCTTAGCATGGATAACAAGATCATTTTTTTGCAATTAAGTGTAAGAGTACTTCTAAAAAACACAAATGGACATCACAACAATATTTCAGCATAATGTCAGGCCTCCAGTCTGTTATACCTATAGGAGTTAGAACTAGAAGTTTGCACAAGCCAAAATGATGCCTAAGAGAACAGCTACTGGGTACTTACGGTTTTCAGTTTTTATATATAAGTTTGTTTGGTGTTTGTTACATGTTTGCCAGCTATATATAAGTTTGTTCCATGTTTATTCTTTTTGGCAGATACGTATAGTTTCTTGTCAGTCTATATGTCAGTATCAGCAAGAGGCTATTATCACTTTTGTCCTAGTAGAAATAGCGGAGAGTAGTAGACCTCTCAACTGTATGATCAGGGTTTGTAACTCCATTGACTAAATTTCATAAAAGGTTGTAAATATGATTTCTTACATAGCTTTGCCGATTGGGAGGCCTATTGGTAACCCTTTGCCTTTGTGGGAAAAAACTCATTCCCCTTTCCCTTTTTTCGTACAAATCTCTTTGATCAATTTATTATCAGTTTCTTATCAAGAACAGAAAAGGCTGTCCCTATCTCTAGTAACATCACAAAATTTGGGAATTTCCTAACTAGCTAGCTGATCACCATCAGGAAACTCAGGCATCGCACTTCATTTTAGTTTATCTGATAGCAAAGCTAAGAACCGAGTCCAACAATGCATACACAGTAAAGAGAAACGGAATCTTCCACAAAATCAGAGTTTCAGAAAGAAGAAGGGAAAAAACCTGCTCGAGTAGCTGTTGCTGCATTGCAAGAACCTTCTTACTCTTTTCAATGGTGGCTTGAATTGCTTCGTCTGGATCATCACTCCTTTGACCACTAGAATCCGAAATAGCTGCTCTTGCTTGCATAGGCTTAGGCAATTTCCCACACCTCAGAATCATTTTATCCCCTAAAAAACTCAATCCTTCCGCAGGCCTCTGATTCTGCGGCTTAAGAGAACAGAAACTCCGATGATAGTTCTTACTAAGAACAAACAATGAGGTCTCTGTCTTGGCCTCGATGGTGAACGGCAGAGAGCCTAAAGACGCCATTACTAAAGGAAAGACAAGAAACCCAAGTGAGAAAATGGAAATTCAAGGACACCCAGATGAAGTCCACATAAAAAGAAGAAATGAAGAGAGGTTTCGAAGAAGAACTACAATGGGGGATATTCAGAAATGGAGAATCTAAATGAAAGGGCAGTGAAATTGGTCCTACAAATAGAGGAATCAGAGATGGGTAGTGGAGCTAAGAATCTGTGAGGCTGAAATTAACTGAGAAATTAGGAAGGGAAAATTGGTGGTGGCAAGGAATTGGAAGAGTGACAGCGTTGAGCGGGTGGTCCATAAAAATGTTGAATTGAGAGACATACGTCCTTCAACTCTTCATTAACTCAATAAATTGGGCTGATCAAGTATCAATCAACAGTGTTATTGGCCACGTTTTCTGATTTGGAAAAACGTGGTTTTTTTTTCTTCCGTAAAGTTAATAATTTCATTTTCTCGATATCGACGTGAGGTTATATGGAAATCGTTGATTTATGGGAATCTTGAGGTAGGAATTTAAAAAAAAACAAATGAAAATACTACTATTTCAAATTGGGATCATAATTACACCGAGTTGAATTTACAACACACATGTCAATTATCAAAAATATAACAAAGTTGTTGCATCGATTTTTTAATATTGTATGTATGAGTAAGAAAAGTTTGGAACTAATTTAAAAGATGTAGTATATGTTAATTATTGCTAGCTTATGTCCATTTTTGTCGTATTTCATCTTTTTTTTTATTCTTATAATTTTTCCCAGTTTTTCTCAGAGTTATTAAGAAAAGGTTTAAGATGAGATTTCTAGCTACTTTGGTAGTGTTTTAAAATAGTTTTATTTCAATAAGTTAAGTTAGTTTCAGGTGGAATTACAATTCTTTAATTGATTCAAGAATTTAAATATGTATCATTAGTATATTTTAGAATTTTAATGATACCCTTTTCAAAATTTAGAAATATAAAATGATTTTTTTGATTAAAACAATTGAAGTAACATTTTTATGAAAAAAAATGTTAGTTAATGCAATCTTAGATATCCTTCGTTTGAATACTATACATATTTTGATTGATGTTGTATACTTTCTAATAATGATGCAACGAAGAATTTTGTATTTAAAATTGGGTTGAAGCAAAGCATCTCCTAAAGACATTAATGTTTAGTTCTTCATAGGTAATTTTTCTAAATATACTTTATGAACTGCAATAAATTGTTTGATTTAGGCAATGGCTACTTCTATATATCTACGAAGACACAATGTTACACCCTAATCATAGGATTTTGGATTGGATTTGTACTTGTCCCTTTTAATTTGGTAACTAGTAATGTTGTTTAAATGGATATAGCTTTATTAATAAGGATTCAAGTGAAATTTGGAATCAAATTAGTTGTTAAACAAAACAAATCGTTAACAAATCAAAATTGAAATTCGGGGAGATATCAAATTATATATTGTTACTCAAATATTGTGGTAAGTTTGGTTGTAATTTATGATATATTTTAAAGAGTGTAAATAAAACCATTTATGAAACCAAAATTAGTTACAAGGAGCCATTGGTTTATAGTTGAGTTAACCATGGTGAACTCCTCTCTCCCTCCCTTGTGAAAAGGGTGTGGTGATTATTTTTTTATTTTTATTTGCGAAGTATGATATTTAAATAACGAGTTAGGTATATTCTAATAGAAAAAGAAATAAAGAAAAAAAATTTTAAAATTTTGAGTAAAATAATATGCACCTCATATACCGATAGAATAAACATGCATCCTAAACACAAACTTCTTAAATTTATATTAAAATAGTATGTACCAAAATAGTATGTACCTCAAATGCATACTACTTAAAAACAATGGAAAACAAAATGGTTAAACAAGCACGAAAGATATGACAATATTATCTTTCATTAGCATTGACATTGCTCTCTTTCGGCCAAACTTTTAAGTTATGCAAGATGGGTGAAATATGATGTTCCAATCAACATCCCTTAATTATTTATACTAAAATATTTGATCTTTCTATTTCATAACAATTATGATGGCTATGTATATAAGATTTAATCCAAAGCTCAAAGATTTAAAGTAATTGTTCGAAATTGTTTGCTACGATATGGTCCATTGTAAACAACAAATATCACTCCAATAAAGTGTCAAAAAAGCCTTTTTCACCACTAAAACGACTGCTGGCCATTGTTGTTAGGGTATTTGCACGCAATAGCAAAAGTCTATGCCGATTCAAATCCAACTTCTCGTTAATTGGTATAGTTTTGAAGATGTGTGATGGAAAATCTCGAAGATACGTGTCAATGTCCATTTGTAAAAGTTATCTTCCTAATTACCATCAGAAACCATAATGAACCTCTTCAATGTTCACGAAGATCTTTAATGAAAAATTGTATACAAATCAATCACTCAAGATCTTAAAGCTTTTCTATGACTAGCTTGTCTCTAAAACCTTTGTTTGTCATTGACCCTTTTCGGATGTGAAATATCACTTTCACCCTCAATATTAAATACTTATATATATTTCCTATATAGTATTTATTGCTCTTCCCACCAACTGATCCAACAACAACAACACGAAAATTCAAACTCATTAGAACTAAAAATGTTTTAACATTTTACTTACGTCATATGGCGGGAAAGAATGCAAAAACTCCTATGAAAACTAGTTGTAATTTAGTTAAAATGGAGTTGTATCGACAAAAATAAAATTTTTTATTTGTATGGAGAAAGTGTGTGATTTCTGACATTAGCCTATACGATCTCTTAATATTTACCGAGTGATCTTTTAGTATTTATTGGTGAGCTCTCACTAAAATTTGGAAGATCATTTTTCATAATATAATCACACTACAAGAAAATGGAGCATTCTCGACGCAGAAAAGGACGTCGGCATAAAGAACGTCGGCATAAAGAACGTCGGGAATAAAGGCTTTCCCGACGCCGTCAAAAACGCATCGGGAGATGCGTCGGGAAACAATCTTTCCCGACGCACCACGAAGGCGTCGGCAAGTATACGTCGGGAAAAGGGTAAATTAATTTTAAAAAACGAACTATTTCCGACGCCGTGAACAGTGCGTCGGGAGCGGCATCGGGAATAGGGGTTTTTCCCAACGCCGCATCAAACGTCGAGAAAAACGTTTAATGAGCGTCGGGAATTCCCCTTTTCCCGACGCGTTTTGAGGGATTTCCCGACGCCACGTCACTGCGTCAGGAAATCCCCTTTAAAATCGTTTCAGTTCTGTAATTTACAGAACCGAAACCGAGAGGGAAAAAAAGAGGAGAAGCCGAGATCGTCGTCGCGATTTTCGTCGCCCTTCCGCCGCTGTTCCGCCGCCCTCCCTCGCCGCCGTTTGCCACTTTAGGTAAGTGGAAAATGCAAATTTATTTAGTTTAAATTTATGTTTTAGGGTTTTTTTTTTATGAAAATTAGTTTAGGATTTTCTTTTGGAATAGATTTTTGTTTGTTAAATGTATTTTTGTATAGAGTATGTGTAATTTGTGGTTGAATTGAAATTTGAATGGTTTAGGGTTTAGGGTTTTTTAGAAAATTGAATTGAGGGGGGATTTTATAGTTAAATGAAAATTGAATGGGGGGTTGAATTGGGGGAGAGGGGGTTTATATTTGAATTGAAAATTGAAATTGGAGGGGAGGGGGGATTAATAGTTAAATTGAATTGGGGGTGATGTATAGTTAAATTTAAAATTGAATTGGAGGGGGGGGGGGTTTAAGTTAAATTGAAAATTGAAATTGGAGGGGGGGGGGGGGGGAGAGTTGAATTGAAAATTGAAATTGGAGGGGGGGAGAGTTAAATTGAATTGGGAATGTAATATGTGTGTTAAGATTTGTTTTGGCTATCCTGCAGTTATGGTAGTTTTTTCTGTTTTGAATTTGCTGGTTTCAAGGGGTGGTAGTAGGATAGCTTGAAGTATTTTGTTGTTAATAATTAGGTTGTGTTGGCTATCCTGCAGTTATGGTAGCCTCTATAGTTTGTAGTTAGTTATTGAAAAATAGTAAAAATTCAGGGGAGTAAGTTATGGATGTGAGAGAGTGAGAGACATATGTTTCTAATCAAACCTATTTATGTTTTAGGGACTTAAACGATGGATAAGGGTTGGATGAAACTTAGAAATAAGTTATTCCTTGAATATAGACATGGAGTGACCCAATTTTTAGAATTTGCCAAATTTCACGTTGATGCTTACAGACAATTAAGGTGTCCATGCAAGAGATGTTTGACTTTAAATTAGAGCTCATTAGAGGGTGTGGAACGACATTTGTTGACTATTGGAATATTCCCCTACTACACAGAATGGGTGTATCATGGAGAGTCATTAAGCTATAGAGGTACAGAAAACTTTGAGGAATGAACTAGTAGTAATCCTTTTAATGAAGGAACTAGTAGTACATAATTTAATGAAGAAGGTGATATCTTTGGTATGTTAAATGATTTACAAGCCCCTATTGAACATGAAGAGGAAATAGAGGAATTTCGTTTGGAAGATGAAATGCCGATGAATGTTGGGGTAAATATAGATGAAGATACAACAAATAATATATTTCATGACTTATTGAATCAAGCACGTAATAAGTTGTACCCCGGTTGTTCTGAATTTTCGTCGTTGAATTTTTTGGTTAAGTTGATGCATGTGAAAGTTCTAAATGGTTGGAGTAACAAGTCGTTCGACATGTTGTTAGAACTCTTAAGAGCAGCGTTTCCAATGTGTAATAGTACTATTCCTAGTTCATTTTATGAAGCAAAACGAAAACTTCGTGACTTGGGCTTGAGACACGAGACTATTCACGCGTGCAAGTATGACTGTGTATTGTATTGGAAAGAGTTTGCTGATTTGCAACATTGTCCTACTTGCGGCGAGGCTAGGTACAAGGTTAATCATAATAGAGGGAAAAAAATTTTGCATAAGGTATTGCGCCACTTTCCTTTGGTACCTAGATTACAGCGCTTGTTTGTATCGTAGGAAGGGTCTGCTGACATGAGATGGCATAGGGACAAACGTGTTGAAACAGATGATGTCTTGAGACATCCAGCTGATGCAGAGGGGTGGAAGCACTTTGATTCTGAATTTCCTGATTTTGCTTCTGATCCACGAAACGTGCGTTTGGGCTTGGCTTCAGATGGGTTTAACCTATTTGGTCAAATGAGTACCTCGTACAGTATGTGGCCTGTTGTGTTACTTCCTTACAATTTGCCACCATGGAAATGCATGAAAGAGACAAATTTCTTTATGTCACTGCTCATACCCGGTCCTAAATCTCCTGGTAGGGAAATTAATGTGTATCTCCAACCATTGATTGAGGAATTGAAAGAGTTATGGACTTTTGGGGTGCATACGTATGACTCTCTTACAGATCAGTTCTTTCAGCTATACGCAGCCTTGTTGTGGACGATTGATGACTTCCCGGCGTATGGTGACCTATCAGGGTGGAGTACGAAGGGGTATCAGGCATGTCCTATATGCATGGGTGATAGATCGTCATTCGGGATACGAGGTAGAATATCTTTCATGGGACATAGACGCTAAGTTTTCCGATGGATTTGTTTCCAATATATCGAGATGTGTGCATGAAAGAGAGGGGAAAATATCAGGACTAAAAACGCATGATTGTCATGTTTTATTATATCGACTGCTACCAATTGGTATTCGAGCATTTTTACCGAAGAACGTATACACTGCTATAACCGAATCATGTAATTTTTTTCGTGACTTGTGCGCCCGAACGATAAGAGTAAGTGATCTAGACAGACTGCAAGCAGATATCATAATCATACTTTGTAAGTTGGAAAGAATATTTTTACTTGCCTTTTTTAGCGTTATGGTACACCTTGCCGTTCACTTACCATATGAAACGAAGATTACTGGTCCGGTTTCTTATAGTTGGATGTATCCGATTGAAAGAGGTCTACGCACGTTAAAGCAGTATGTTAGAAACAAAGCACGTCCTGAGGGGTCAATTGCAGAAGCCTATGTCATGAATGAATCTAGCACCTTTTGTTCACGTTACCTACGTGGTATAGAGACTCGATTCACAAGATGAGCGAAATGATGATACCATTGTAGAGAACGAGGTAATTGGTGACTTTGAAATTTTCAAGCAGAAAGTACGACCCTTAGGTGCATCAAGTGTTCGTGCTATATCAGAGGAAGAGAAACGACTCTTCCATTGGTACATACTGAATAATGCTGATGAAATATCAGAGTATTGCAAGTAAGCATATTCCTCATCTTTGTAATTTTTAAATATTTGTTATATATTGTTCTTACAGAAATTAAACTCCTCCCTATTAGGAAACATTTAAGGCTCCAACGTCGACATGCTCAAAATTCTATGAATTTGTATAAAATACATGAACGGGCATTCCCTGAATGGTTTCGAGCACAAGTGTTAGAACTGCGTCAGTCTGCAAACCTATCTGATGATTTCTTCTCACTAGCGATGGGACCATCCTTTGACGTTCGTTGTTACAATGGATGCATCGTAGGTGGTGTGAGATTTCACACTCTATGCAGAAATGACGTTGATCCCACAATCGTTGAAAGACCGGTTGTGCGTTATGTCACTGACGACTTCATCGACGATGTGGATGAACACTTGTCACATGCAAGCGATGAGGAATTATAATGACAAATTAAACCACGTATGCACATATTTATATCTAGTTTATATATTTTGATTCTAGCTATGTTTTCGTATTTGGTTATTGAATGTTTGTTTTCTATGTCCATAGTTATTATGTCATATCGACGATCAAATTTTATGGAGACGGACGATATATTCCTCCAGTTTGAGGATGATTTAGATAACATTGCGGGAGAGTCATCATCTGTGGGCGACAATACGGGTGAGTCTAAGAATTTTCTTCATTTTAACTTACAAATATTTCATGTAGGGGTTTCTAACTTTATATGTTATTGTCTATTTATTGAGTAGGGTCTTCTTCTCAACAAACGATTCCGACTCCTAGGAGACGTGCGCAATCTCGACTCTTGGAGTTAGAGCGCCACGTTGCAATAAATGGGCACATTCCGATGACGATCGCCCCTGGAGCGGAGAAGCCTATTTCTCCACACGTCGTTATCTCGACTCTTGGAGTTAGAGCGCCACGTTGCAATAAATGGGCGCATTCCGATGACGATCGCCCCTGGAGCGGAGAAGCCTATTTCTCCACACGTCGTTCGCTTCAGCCAGACGATAGGCGTGTGCGTGCGAAAGACATTTTCCGTCCGCTGTCTTAAGTGGGCGGACGTTGGGAGAGAATACATTGAGGTCGTCAAGGGCGACCTCCAGGTAATTAAATGCACTACACATTTATATATGATTTCATTTGAAACATATCTAACTTTAACCAATCTAATGTGTTATGTTTGTAATGTGTAGTGATTGTTTGTGCTTGATTTCAATGATCAAGCAATGAACAGGTTTGTTGAGCATCAGATGCTCACGACCTTTAAAGAGTTCCGGACCGACTGTCATAGACATTTCAAAAAGTACAGCGACCCGGAGGAGGCTCGTGCCAACCCACCAAACGCATTGGTTGGACGTGATGAGGATTGACACTTCCTCTGTGACCATTATATCAGCCGTGCATTCTAGGTATTTGTCATGATTAATTATGATAACAAGTTTTAATATGTATAAGAAATAAACAATATAATTGTTTTAATGTAGGAGCAATCACGGACGAACAAGGCTGCTAGACAGAAGCAGCCTTACAATCATAGTAGCGGGTCCAAGTCGTTTCTACAACGACAGTATGAGCTCGCTGAAAGAAGAGGGCAGCCGGTCGATCGTGTAGAATTATTCCGGGAAACACACGTTCGAGCTGGGACATTCGTGTCGCAGGCCGTCGAGGATGCGCATGTAAGTTATACCCTTATTAATTATCCACTTTCATTATATATTTTTGCGCGTTACGTAACATAATTTTTAAATTTGTTGCAGAATCAAATGCTGGAACTCCAATCCCAGCCTACCCCAGAGGGTAGTCAGCCACTATTTGAGGATGAGATATGCAATCAGGTGTTGGGTAGACGACCAGGCTACTCAAAAGGCCTTGGTTGGGGACCCAAGCCGAAGGCCCGCAGAACGGCGAGTGCAAGCAGTTCGTCGACATCTTATTCGCAGTCCACAAAAAAAGAGATTGAATTACAAGCTAAACTTCATGAAGCTTTGGAACGGATTGAAGTACAAGATAGAAATCACCAAGCATTAGCTTCACAAGTAGAAGCTATGAAAAAGATGATAGAAGAACTAACTCGTGCACAACAGGGACCACCACATGATCCCTAGCTCTGCGGTACGTATATGTCTCTATTATTCTTAAGTTTTTGCAATATATGATTATGTATTAAACTTAGTTATTTTTATACCATTTTTAGGATCGAAGGTGTAGAATGACGCGCATACGCACCTCGTTGGGAGACTTTTCATTATGTTTATGTTTTTTCTATTTTGAGAACTATATTTTGTTGTAGTCAACTTATTCGTATTATTAATTTTAATTCTATTTTTTTTATTTTTGTTTGCATATTTATTAATTTATTTTAATTTATATTTAATTTTTTTTAATTTAATCCAAAACGTCGCGAAATTTTTTTGAGCAATCCGAACATCATTCTGAATGTTTGAGCAAAATATTATAAGGAAAAAAGTAAAAATAAAATATTTTAAAAAAATATATAAATAAGATTTCCCAACGTTCTTTACGTCGGGAAAAAAACGTCGGAAAAGAGGTTTTCCCGACACCGAGGTATGCGTCGGGAAAGCCTCTCGCGACGCATTTCTCCCGACGTTCTTCCCGACGCCGTTTTGTACGTCGGAAAAGGATATCCCTCTTTTAATAAAATATGAGCAATCTTTTAATAAAAGCCGGAAAAGGTGTATATATAGAATTTGGGTGTTAATTTTGCCTAAGATTTTACGGAAAAAGCTCAAATATTATGGAATGTGGTTGTTAAATGTGTCTAAGATTACAGGGATAAAGTTCAAAATATATAGATGACGTGTTATTTTGTCCATCGAGATTCACATAATTTGTTTTTGCAAATTCTATACCAAAACCCTTTATATAAAATATTGTAAAATCTTATTTCGAATTTTATATTTAAACAGACTTTAAATTGATTTAGTGATTATCTAAATAAATAATTTCTCAATTATCTTATGGTGTCAAAATTTTGAAAAGATTATGTTAACAAAAATTTGATTTTTTTTTTATCCTAAACCTGCTACGCATGGGAAGATCTGCCGTAGAAGAAGACCCAGTGAAGAAAAAATAGATCTTTTAACTAAATCTCGGTTACCGGAGCTGAACGAATCTTTATAAGTGTGCTAGTTTGCTCATATTTCTCACCATTCTCCAAAATTTCCCTGTCTAAATTCTAATGGCCTCTCTCGGAATTTTTCCTGAAGAAGTGATGATCGAGATTCTCTCCGAACTTCCGCCGGAATCTCTCCTTCGTTTCAAGTGCGTTAACAAATCATGGCATGCATTAATCAATGACCCTAAATTCGGAACAAAACACTACTCCAATTCTCGTCGGCGCAAACACGTTTTTCTCTGGTGTCCCCCCATTGACACAGAGATAAATAACTTCTCCTTCCTCAAATTACCCCTCTCACTCAATTCATCGGTGTCCTTTTTCGATACCGATTTCCCATTGAATGAGGATTTTCGGTCGGTAGAAATCCTTGGGCATTCTCACGGCTTAATTTGCCTCACCCGTCGTCGTTGTGACATTTACCTCTGGAATCCCTTGACCAGAGAGTTTCGTAAACTTCCCCCATCGATTATTCTCCTCACTGATCCTCCTGACAGTGACAGGTGCAGTTCGTTTACGAGGGCCGTTGGATTTGGCTACGATTCAAAATCTATGGATTTTAAAGTGGTTAGGGTTGTGAGTTTTGTAAAATTAAAACCTGAAATTTATTACAGTTCAAGAGTGGAAATTTATGATTTGAGCAAAGATAGATGGAGAGAAATTAAAAGCCCTTTTCTTGGCAATAGATTCTGGACACCTTCCTTTAAGATGTGTCACGAAGGAACATGTTACTGGTGGGGGCTTAGTGAAGAATGTACAGGGACTCTAGAGACATTCGACATGAGCGATGAGGTTTTCGGCCAAATTCCGATACCGGAGGATTTCGATGTGATGGCTGACAGGTATAAGTGTTTAGGGGTTTTTAATGGATCCATTGTTCTGTTTCCTTATCCATATAAAGGATATGATAGAATGTTATTCAACGTGTGGGAGATGGAGAAGGATGAATATGGTGGGGTTTCATGGTCAAAGATATTGACAATTGGGTCTATTTTTGGAATTGAGAAGGGATGGTTGATTGTTAACTCCGATGAACTTTTTATGGAGGTCAATGAAGGACGATTGATTTTCTACAATGATACTAAAAGCGGACGATTGAAGCTTCCAACCAGTTGCTTTGCTACTCTTTTTGAAAAGAGTTTGATATCAGTGAAGGGAGGAAACAACGTCACTTATGAATTTTGAATTGATGCCTTTAACTTTTACACAAAAATCACCCTAATAACATCACTTATGAATTTTGAGTTCATGCTCTAGCTTTTACACAAAAAACATGTGATCTATTTCCTTGTACTTGATGAGAATCTTGATCTTGTTTATGAATATGAAATTTGAAAGTTTGTCTACACTGAGCTGAGAAACTTTGAGGTCATGAAAGGATGAAGAATCTTGTTGTTTATGAATATGAAAAGGGTTGAAATTGGTTTTGGTGGAACAAAATAGAAACAAACAATAACCAATCATAATGGGTGGAACAAACTGTGTAAACTCTTATTTTTATGGAATAAAAAAGTATAGATATAATATGATTAAAACCATATTATTATATTAATAACATTATTATGGCATGATCAGGATTTATATTGGAGGGTTTATTTTTAAAAAATAAAACTCCTAGCACAATTGGATCTTGCTTTGTTACAGTTTATAAGGGTGACACCATCGTCATCGAAGCATATGACAATCTCAGTCAATAAGACTTGGCCGTTTGAAGCTGTTTTACATCGAAGAATAGGATCTTTTGCAAAATGGGATGAAATCGCAGTTTCGACTCTTTGCTTTGCCTTTGAGGCTCCATTTGGTACTATTCCACCAGTTCTCAACACACTAAGAAGGTCGATACTGTGCCTCATGTTTATCGCTGTTTGGAAGTACTTGGCTTGATCAAACTTGCTCTCTGAGCAAATCCCATGTTTGTTCCATTCGTGACCCCAAAAGAATTTGTTGTTTCCCGTCACCACGTTCGGCCAAACTACGTTTAGATCGCTTTCTAAATGTGCAATCTGAAACACACCCACGCAATATTGAATCTTTGGCATTGCAAACCTTCTTTTTTTTTAACATCAGAATCGATTATTATTGATAAATTTTCGAAACATAATACTAATGAATTAAGTTTATGTATAACTCCTTTCAAATTTCTTACGATATGTCTTTTGGTTTTTAAATAGAAGCGGTGTAGTATGTTTGATAACTTTTATTTTCTAAACAGAATATCAAACTTGTTTAATAAGTTGTCAAATTTTCTTTATCAGAGAGATGAAGAGATGTTTTATGAAAGAGAAAAATATGTAGAAACGTGGAAATAAAGACATGGTGATGAATTTTCTTCTAAGATAAAACGAACAACTAAAGCATTATTCGAAGAAAAATGAGTGTGTAATAAATAAATAGGAATCTTGGATGAACGGGATCAAGAATAATTAACTAGTTCATTATTTTGATAGGATAACCTTTTTGTTTTCTTTCTCAAACAATTTTTTATTTAAATAATTAAGGTTTCGTTTGTTAATCATTTCAATGTTTTGTTTTTGTTTTATTTTTATCTTTTAAATTATGTTTTTAAATTTTTGTTTTCTAAAAACAAAATCTTATGTTTGGGCGATTTATTTTATTTTCTGTTTTTATCATCAAAATATATTTTTTTTAACTTTTATTTTTCATTTTCAAGTTTCCTCCATAATTTTGAAACCCAAAGTATTTGTTAAAAATAAAAAAAGGTGAATTTGTTGCTAAACATACTTTTTAAAAAAATAATTTACAATTGAGCTACCATTAGCAAACACTTTGTTTTTTGTTTTTCGGTTTTGAAAATTACACTTATAATTATATCTTCTACCTCTTAATCTCTCTTACATTGAGGTCTACTTTTTACCGACCATGTTCAAAAAAACTAAGTCAAAATTTATAAATAAAATAAGTAATTTTTAAAATTTGATTTTTGTTTTCGAAATTTAACCAAGGGTACAATTTATCCCTTAAGATTACTTATCCTAAATCTATGGTAAAACTAAATCCATAGTAAAAAATGAAAGAAAATAAATTTTTAAAATTTTTGAAAATGAAAAACAAAAAACGAAATGGTTACCGAACTAAGACTTTAATTTCCAAAACTGAATTTTGGTTTTGTTTTTAAAACTTCAATAGAAAATGAATAGCATGCATAACAAAAGAAATATAGGGGTGAAAGTTGGTTGATATAAGTTTAATAAACAAGAACCAACTATATTATTTTAAAATATACATAAGAACTAATACAAAAACCAAAGAGAATGGTTACCAAACTATCCATTAACTCTTAAACAAGAAGTAATAATAATATATGATACATTAACCAATTGAACTTTAAAAAACATAGATTATATTTTGGATGTTTGAAACCAATTTACCTTAGTGAAGTCAAATGAATTGCCACTACAATTAGTCACAGATCTTCCTCCCTTTTGAGGCCACAAACCATGGATTGTGAAGGATCGAGTCCCTCGTCCTACACATCGCCCTGATTGTAAAGTACAAATAGCTGGTGGCCATTGTTGAACAAACCAAAAATTATCGAAAGTTTGCGATTTAACGATAGGAAACAAAATGGTTAAGACAAATACGAAGAACACAACATCTCTCTTTGTTTTTTCCATTGCTCTCTCAGCTATGTCGCTGCACCCAAACGTTCAAGTTGTGTGAGATTGGTGAATATGGTGTTGCCATCTAACTCTCTATTTATACTCAAATGTTTGATCTTTTCAATTATTATTGTAGTTATGGGCTTTGAATTGAGTATAATATACATTAAAGATTAATCATCCAAAGCTTAAATATTACACTTCAAATTTTAAGGCAACTGTCAAGATTATTGTATGCTGAAGCCTGAAAGAGGCGTCTACGCCATGCCCTATTGCATAAACAACAAATATTTATCAACTTCTTATAATCATTTATCATATGGTCATCGTTATTCTTGTGATTTTGCTAAATAAAAGGCTTTAAAGTTTCAGTTTTGTTTATAGATATTTTGACAATTGTCATCTGTGGACATTTTTCAATGAAATAAAATATTGGAAAATTGCATCCGATGATAAAACAATTTAGTTCATACCGTTTCTTTTTTGCATATTGCAAATATGATAAGTAATTAATGCTATCAGAGGACTATTAAACAGCTATCGAATGACTATTAAAAGGCTATCTAGATTATACGCTCTAAATTTGTTACTTTTATAATTTAAAAAATGTAATGACATTATCATAAATTTTTTGCTATTTTTGTAAATGTCCCTAGAATATTTACAAATATAACAAAACACCACGATCTAATTAACATCGACGGTAATCTATCACGTTTTATCGTAGATAGGCTGTAATATTTGTTTAATACAGTTTTGTTATTTATTTTTTTTTTAAAATCATTAAAATAACTTTTTTAATAAATCAATAAAATAATAATAGGTAGCCACTCATTTTTATTAATTTCTTTCTAATTTAAATTAACATGTGTAACTTTTTTCATGTTATTTGTTAATTCAATCTTATTTTCGTCCATATTTGTAATGGTTAGGTTATGTTCTTTTCAATTTTACTGAGGCAAGTAATTTAGTTGGGATAAAAATAGAATAATGGAGTATTTTCTTGGAGAATAGAATTATTTTAAATAAAGGTTTGAATGAGGTGTGTTGTCTAAATTTTTTAGACCAACTTTAATTTTTAGATCGGTCGATTTTGTAACCTAAATGACTTAAATTGAATTTTCAACTTGATCTTTAAATTTAGGTTGAATTGAATTGAGATCTTTTACTTTTATATTTATTATAAATTTCAAACGAACATTACTATAAAAGTATATACGAATTATAATATTTATAAGTTAAGATATATTTAAATAATATTAAAAATTTGAGTTTAGTTAGATGATATTTTTTATAAAAATGATTTTGTAATCCCTCTAATTTGAGAGGATAGACAGTTAAAAATCTTTAACAAATATAACAAAATTTCATATTTTTTATAATGGTAAATCGACAGTATCAAATTCTAAAATTTGGTTATTTTGGTTTATTTTAGCAGGGAGAAAAATATTAATTATTTTAATAGTATAATTTACTAAACCGTCGAAGTGACAGCGCATTATATTTTAGATCGTACTGCACACGTGTAAATCAAGAAGCCTGGGATGTAGCCTCGCCCACACCCAACAATTTTCCCCTCTCTCTAAACAACGAAGAGTTCCATACCAAAATATAACCGCCGTTATTGTAACCTTCTCTCTCTTTCTTACATTCACACCCTCTCCTCTCAAACATCTCTAATGGCGTCCCTCGGAAATCTTCCTGATGGAGTAATCATCGAAATTCTCTCCAGACTTCCCCCGGAGTCTCTCCTCCGATTCAAGTGCGTCCGTAAATCCTGGTATGCTCTGTTCAATGATCCTAAATTCAAAGCAAAACATTTCTCCACTTCTCTTCAACACAAACACCTTCTTCTCAAGCGCCTTGTTACCAAAGACTCCGGAAAAAAGGAAAACATCTTCTCCATCCTCAAGTTACCTCTCTCAATCCATTCATCTCTGTCCATTTCCGATATCGATTTACCATTCCATGAGGATTTTCGGTTTTTCGAAATCCATGGCCATTCTCACGGCTTACTCTGCCTCACCGATCTTCGTAAGGATATTTTCCTCTGCAATCCCTCAACCAGAGAGTTTCATCAGCTTCCCCCGTCGATTCTGCTTCTCACTGAACCTTCGGCTGAACCCGACGACTACGATTCGTCAACAAACGCCGTTGGATTTGGATACGATTCCAAATCTAGGGATTTCAAAGTAGTTAGGGTTGTTGATTTTGTGGAAGGACCAGGCTATTTTTACCCTCCCAAAGTGGAAGTTTATGATTTGAGTACAGAAAGATGGAGAGAAATTCAAACCCCTGTTTCTGGCCATGTATTTTGGGCGCCTTGCTTTGAGGTGTTTCATGAAGGAACATATTACTGGTGGGCGGATGCCGATGGAAATACAGAGATTATACTGACATTCGACATGAGCGAGGAGGTTTTCGGCCAAATTCCGGTACCGGAGAGTTTCCAGGGGACGGGGGACTGGTATAGGAGTTTAGGGGTTTTGGATGGACGTATTGTTCTGTTTCATTATCCATCAAGAGGAGATGAAAGAAGGTTCGACATGTGGGAGATGGGGAAGGATGAATCAGGTGGGGTTTCATGGTCAAAAGTATTGACAATTGGGCCTGTTTCTGGGATTGAGAAGCCATTGTTGTTTATAAGCTCTGAAGAACTTTTAATGGAGGGTAATGGTGGACAGTTGATTGTGTATAATATTAGAAGTGAGGAGGTGAAAGAGGTTCCTATAAAAGGGAGTCCAGGCAGGTTTCAAGGTACTGCTTTTGTCAAGAGTTTGTTGTCTGTTAAGGGAGGAGATAGCATCAATTATGAATTTTGAAGCTTTTTAGATTCCTTAATGGCTGTAGTTTCCGGACTGTCTTTCATACTTAATAAGAATAATCCTTAGAGGACAATGTTTGTGGATATTATGACAATTATAAACCTACTTTTCTCTCTTCTATTTTCTTTTCTTTTCGTCATTCCTTCACATTATTGCGTTCTAAAGATAATTTTAAGAGAGTTCTAAATTTTTTTTTAGAAAAAATGCAATAAATGAATGTTTAAATAATCCGGCTCGAAATATCCAGTCCAAAATATAAAGGTCAGAGTTAAGTCAATTCTGTTGATGGATTGTGTTTGATACTCAGAATTTTTGGAATAGTCCAAAAATAATTTTCAATTCGACATAATTCTATCGTTAATAGATCAATAGATCAAGTTGTAAATATTAATCTTAGATCGTTATCAATGGTGCATATAAGTCTAACAATAAAAGTTTCTACTTACATGTACAATCAAAGTTGATACTAGATTTTGTAATGTTTACAATTTTTTAAAAATATTATTATATATTAAATTATTATTGTTAAAATAAAAATAGGTTTCGGTTATTATGTAATTGATGGATAATTGTCATACTTTTTGCTATAAGCTCTACATTTTATTGTATGACTACATAATATATGTGAACAGTTAGAAAAACTATATAATATTAAATGTAGTATAGTTTTGAAACTATCTTGGATGAATTATGTTTTCAAAGGAAATAAACATTTGCCGCAGAAGTGGTTCTAAATTACAAGACATTTTATTGATAAATTTTAATGATGTAATTAATTAAATTTATTAGGATAAAACACCAAATAATATTTCAGTTATAAAGAAGGTCTTTTGGAAAAAAAATTATATATGTTTGTGTTTGGTTATTGTTCATGACTTTGTAATCTATCTTGCTTAAATAAGGGGTCGCATCTATGAGGTTGGTCTTTGCTCATTTTCAAAATTTGAGAATTTCTGAAGAGAAAAAGAGAGTAGAGATAAAATTTATAATTAAAAATGCAGATGTATAAAATTTTCTAGAGAAAAAACAGAAACAAAAAAAAATATTTTCAAAGTATTATATTATTAATCGTGAATCTTTAAATTACATAAAGACAACAAACTTTAACACACATTATATTATATATGAACTTAGAGACAAATATTGGTGAAGCATAGCACCAACTTATTTTCATTATAGATATCAACCACACACACATATATCTTATTTCTTATGTTTATGCATGGGGAATTAAGCACATGCATTATTAAGTAATAACATTATTATTGGCATGCATGAGAATTAAACACATACGTTATCAAAAGAGAAAGTCTGCACCACAAGTGGATTTTGATCGAGTGCAGTTTAGAAGGGTGACACCATCATCCTTAAAGCACATAACAACCTCCGTCAACAGGTATTGGCCGGTTGAATCTTTTTTACATCGAAGAAGAGGATATGCGTGATATGCATTGAAGATTACCACCTCTACTCTTTGTTTGGCCTTCTTGTGGTTGTTTGGGACTACCCCACCTACCCTCATGGCACCAAGAACGTCGATTTTGTACTTCATATTTATCGCCATTTGGAAGTATGGTAGCATTTGGTACTTGCTTTCTGAGCAAGTTCCATGTTTGTTCCACTCGTGTTACCAAAAAGTTTGGTCTTTTCCATTTATCACATCCAGCCACGTTTGATGTAGAGTGTTTGTTAAACTCGAAATCTGAAACTCACTCCCACGTAATGTTAAAAAGAGTCGTGTTTAGGGCATAAACTATGTATTTAGAGAGTGGGTTTGACAATTATAAAATAGATCAATACCTGATTGATGTCAAATTTGGTGCCAGGGCAATTAACTATAGATTGTCCTCCTTTCTGAGGCCACACACCATGAATTGTAAAGTACCGAAACCCTTGTCCTACACATTGTCCTGAACGTCCAGCGCAAACTGCCGGTGGCCATTGTTGAACAAAGTAGAAGTCATCAAATGTTTGTGATTTCATAGTAGGAAACAAGCTGATGCTTAAGGTAACCACGAACAATAACATAATTTCTCTCCTTCCCCTTGCCATTGCTACCGCCATTATTAATTAAACTCAAGTGTTGTGAACATTGATGTTCCTCTCCACCCCTATTTATACTAAAAAATCTTCCCAACTTTCTATAAATTTCACAATAATTATTATGACGACGGTCTTAATTTCAATACATGTCACGTTACCTTATATTATTAATTGACCTAAAAACCATCTTAAATCATCCATTGTTTCAAAAGCTTAAATGTGAAAATGAGTATTAATTAAGAAGGAACAAAGGAATGAGTAATTGAATCAAAAGCTTAATCTAATGAGTGAGACTTAAATTTAATATAATGGGTAACACATATATCATATCAACGTTCCTCCTCGTTTATGCAGGAGGAATGTAACTCAAACTTTAGATTTTTTTAGAATGTGTTACAATTTTTCTATAAAATGAGATGTTCTCGAGAAGAATCAATAAAAATTATATTAATGTGTGCATATCCAATAATTTGAAATTAAACCATATATATTTTGTTACGAAATTGATAAGATTACAAATTTGACACTAACCTTTTTTTTTTTAAAGAAAATTGATACTAAATTTTTTCCTATGAAACTTACAAATTTAATTTTTTGGGGGTGTTGTTTAATGTGATTTCTCTGACCAACTTAATTGCGTGCAAAGTTTGATTTTGTATTGAATGAGTTTTAAGATGGGTTTTAATAATTAAAAATTAAGAAACGAACGACAAAAATTGAAAAAAGTTAGAATTTTCAACGTTTAGCTAAATTATTTGTAGCGAAAATTAGCACAACTTTTAAAAGTTCAATTCTAATTTTAATTTTAATGTTAAAATTGGTTGAATTTTGACAAAATATTAAAAATTGTTTTGGCAGTTGAGATCGAAGAAAGTGGCAAAACTTCGATCCATTCTATAAAAGACATATGTCTTTGATTTCCATCCCAATTTAAAGAAACATATACAAGAAGTTTGCCATATTAGCTCATTTGTGTGAATGATATAATATATTGAGAGAATGTTCTTGTAGTAGGGTCTTAGAAAAATTTATATGTGCAGTCGTAGTATATAAATTTTCATTTAATGATTTCTATTTTCAGTCTATGATTTTTCTCTAAGGTGGAGTTTTTACATGTTAATTATTGTGTTGCTATTATTACTGTTATTATTTTAATTATTTAAAGACGATACTCAACTTTTCAAGATGGTTTTACTATATTATAATTCGATGCGTATCACACTTGTGCACCTCGTCACACACGAACATTGACTTGTTGGTTATGTAAGTTGTGTGGTGGAAGTTACGTGTATTGATGGTCGAAGAACTCCAGAAGTTTCACCAATTGAAATAAGATTTACTGATATGTGATTTTGGAAAAAAAAATCTTAAAAGGTGGCATTCCAAATAGTGTACTCTAAAGCGGAATAGGTCATAATTCTTTGAGTTGAGAATTATGATAATTGATGAAGGACATGTATGGATGTAACAGAAACTATGGATTCTCCAAGTATCTCATCAAAATGGAATTTGTTGAGTTTTTAGCAAAATTATTATGAATGTAATCATCCCATATATGAAAATATTGAAGAAACTAATGAGCTCGAAACACCGTGTAAGAAGTCTTGTGTATTTCAAGAAATGCTCTTGTAATTGAGTTAATGTTTTTTTTGGTGATCGATTGTAATAATTTTTTATATAGTAAAATTCCTTTCTAGCTAGTGGTCTAGCTTTTTCTCTAGTTTGAAGTTTTTCCATGTAATTTTCAGTATTTCTAGTTTTATTGTTATTTTTTAATTTGACTATTTATTTTTTATGTAATAACGAGATTGAGAGACAACTTTATCACTAAGCTAACTTTTGAAGTTAGTATTATTTCATTTTATACATATATACGTAATATAAAAAACATAAAGTTGAGGAGAGATTTGAGCATTTACGAATGACGAAGATCAAATTCTTTCCAATCGAAATTTGTAAATGTTTTCATTTGGTTTCTAAGTCTTTATTCAAACTTTTAATGTATCTTTTTTTAAAAGGGTGGATTAAAATAAAAGGGTGGACTAAAATTAAGTGTTGTAATTTTTATTTTATCTGGTTAAATTAATATAAGCTAATTTTGATACTAATTCTTTTTTAGAATAATTATAACCAAATTTAATGATTTTTTTTTATTAAAAACCGTAAAAAATAGAACATTTGGTAAAATATTTATATTTCATAGAAAAATCAGGTGTAATAAATTTTGTCATTGTTTTGTTCTATGAAGTTTAAATAGTTTGTCAATTTTTTATATTTATGAAAACACTTTATTTCTTTTCATATATTTATTTATTTTCTCGCATCTCTCTCTATGTATGTTAAGAAAAATGTCAAAATTTTGATATTACACAAGGAATCACTATTGAACAGGAAATTTTGACCAATTAAATCACGCCACGTCATCACAGCAAAATTGAGATAATTATAATTTGATTGGATTTAGGTAGTCAAGTTTTCTCATACCCAACCTAGTTCAAGGCCCTAAAAAAAATTGGGCCAAAGAAATAATGGACCCGAGCTTGCGCAAATAAGTGGGTCGAGTTCGAGCCCACCAAGCAAATGGATCCAAGCCCAAACCAATCGAGCAAATGGGTCCGAGCCTAAGCCTGTCAAGAAAACAGGTCCAAGCTCAAGCCCAACAAGCAGATGGGTCCAAGCCCAAACCCAACAAGCAGATGGGCCCAGGCCTAAGCCCGCCCAACAAGCAAATGGGCCCAGGCCTAAGCCCGCCCAACAAGCAAATGAGCTCACGCCCACCTAAAGCCCATCGAGATTCTCTATAAATAGAGACCTTCTCATTCATTTTGAGGGGACCTTTGATTGAAGAGAAGAATCGAAGCTCTGAAGAATTGAAGACAAAAACTTCTGAAGACTCTCAAGACGTGCAAGTTATCATCAACCTCAAAAATCAACCTTATGAAAGATCGAAGACTTGGAAGATCAAACTTTCCTTGAATTCCAGAAGATTGAAGCTTGAATTGACTTGTAGTTACAACTTCTTGAAGATCAAAGACCACGAAGTTTTAAATTTTACTTTTGCCATCTAACTCTCTATTTATACTCAAATGTTTGATCTTTTCAATTATTATTGTAGTTATGGGCTTTGAATTGAGTATAATATACATTAAAGATTAATCATCCAAAGCTTAAATATTACACTTCAAATTTTGAGGCAACTGTCAAGATTATTGTATGCTGAAGCCTGAAAGAGGCGTCTACGCCATGCCCTATTGCATAAACAACAAATATTTATCAACTTCTTATAATCATTTATCCTATAGTCATCGTTATTCTTGTGATTTTGCTAAATAAAAGGCTTTAAAGTTTCAGTTTTGTTTATAGATATCTTCACAATTGTCATCCCTCGACATTTTCCAATGAAATAAAATATTGGAAAATTACATAGATGATAAAACAATTTAGTTCATACCATTTCTTTTTTGCATATTAGAAATGTGACAAATATGACAAGTAATTAATGCTATCAGAGGACTATTAGACAACTATTGAATGACTATTAGAAGCCTATCAGGATTATTCGCTTCTAAATTTGCTACTTAGAAAAAAAAAATGTAATGACATAGATCCTATTATCATAAATTTTTTGTTAATTTTGTAAATGCCCCTAGAATATTTATAAATATAATAAAACATCATGATCTAATTAACATCGACAGTAATCTATCACGTTTTGTAATATTTTTTTTAAGTTATTTAAAATAATTTTTTTTAAAAATCATTAAAATAATATTTTTTTAAAAATCAATAAAATAATTATAGGTAGCCACTCATTTTTATTAATTTCTTTCTAATTTAAATCAACATGTGTAACTTCCTTCATGTTATTTGTTAATTCAATCTTATTTTCGTCCATATTTGAAATGGTTAGGTTCTGTGCTTTTGAATTTTGCTGAGGCAAGTAATTTAGTTGGGATAAAAATAGAATAATGGAGTAATTCATATTTATTACAAATTTCAAACCAACGTTACTATAACAATATATAGGAATTATAATAATATTTATAAGTTAATATATACTTAAATAACATTAGAAATTTGAGTTTGGGTGGATGACATTTTTTATTAAAATAATTTTATAATCTCCCTAATTTGAGTGGGATGGGATAGACGGTCAAGGATGTTTAACAAATATAACAAAATTTCATATTCGAGTAATGGTTGGCATTAATCAACTCTATCACTTTCTAAAATTGGGTTATTTTGGTTTATTTTAGTAGGGAGAAAAATATTAATTATTTTAGTAGTATAATTAACTAAACCGTCGAAGTGACAGCGCATTATATTTTAGATCGTACTGCACACGTGTAAATCAAGAAGCCTGGGATGTAGTCTCGCCCACACCCAACAATTTCCCCTCTCTCTAAACAACGAAGAGTTCCATACCAAAATATAACCGCCGATATTGTAACCTTCTGTCTCTTTCTTACATTCACACCCTCCTCTCAAACATCTCTAATGGCGTCCCTCGGAAATCTTCCTGATGGAGTAATCATCGAAATTCTCTCCAGACTTCCCCCGGAGTCTCTCCTCCGATTCAAGTGCGTCCGTAAATCCTGGTATGCTCTGTTCAATGATCCTAAATTCAAAGAAAAACATTTCTCCACTTCTCTTCAACACAAACACGTTCTTCTCAAGCGCTTTGTTACCAAAGAATCCGGAAACGAGGAAAACATCTTCTCCATCCTCAAATTACCTCTCTCAATCCATTCATCTCTGTCCATTTCCGATATCGATTTACCGTTCCATGAGGATTTTCGGTTTTTCGAACTCCATGGCCATTCTCACGGCTTACTCTGCCTCACCGATCTTCTTAAGGATATTTTCCTCTGCAATCCCTCAACCCGAGAGTTTCATAAGCTTCCCCCGTCGATTCTGCTTCTCACTGAACCTCCGGCTGAACCCGACGGCTACGATTCGTCAACAAACGCCGTTGGATTTGGATACGATTCCAAATCTAGGGATTTCAAAGTAGTTAGGGTTGTTGATTTTGTGGAAGGACCAGGCTATTTTTACCCTCCCAAAGTGGAAGTTTATGATTTGAGTACAGAAAGATGGAGAGAAATTCAAACCCCTGTTTGTGGCCATGTATTTTGGGCGCCTTGCTTTGAGGTGTTTCATGAAGGAACATATTACTGGTGGGCGGATGACGATGGAAATACAGAGATTATACTGACATTCGACATGAGCGAGGAGGTTTTCGGCCAAATTCCGGTACCGGAGAGTTTCCAGGGGACGAGGGACTGGTATAGGAGTTTAGGGGTTTTGGATGGATGTATTGTTCTGTTTCATTATCCATCAAGAGGAGATGAAAGAAGGTTCGACATGTGGGAGATGGGGAAGGATGAATCAGGTGGGGTTTCATGGTCAAAAGTATTGACAATTGGGCCTGTTTCTGGGATTGAGAAGCCATTGTTGTTTGTAAGCTCTGAAGAACTTTTAATGGAGGGTAATGGTGGACAGTTGATTGTGTATAATATTAGAAGTGAGGAGGTGAAAGAGGTTCCTATAAAAGGGAGTCCAGGCAGGTTTCAAGGTACTGCTTTTGTCAAGAGTTTGTTGTCTGTTAAGGGAGGAGATAGCATCAATTATGAATTTTGAAGCTTTTTAGATTCCTTAATGGCTGTAGTTTCCGGACTGTCTTTCATACTTAATAAGAATAATCCTTAGAGGACAATGTTTGTGGATATTACGACAATTATAAACCTACTTTTCTCTCTTCTATTTTCTTTTCTTTTATTTTCTTTTTGCCATTCCTTCACATTATTGCGTTCTAAAAATAATTTTAAGACAGTTCTAAATTTTTTGAAAAAAAAAGAAATGCAATAAATGAATGTTTAAATAATCCGGCTAGAAATATCCAATCCAAAATATAAAGGTTCAGTTGGATTGTGTTTGATTTCAATTGACTTTGTAATGTTTGCAATTTTTTAAAAATATTATTATATATTAAATTATTGTTAAAAATAGGCTTTGGTTATTATGTAATTGATCGATAATTGTCGCACATTTTTTGCTATATGCTCCACATTTTATTGTATGACTACATAATATATGTGAACAGTTAGAAAAACTATATAATATTAAATGTAGTATAGTTTTGAAACTATCTTGGATGAATTATGTTTTCAAAGGAAATAAACATTTGCCGCAGAAGTGGTTCTAAATTACAAGACATTTTATGATAAATTTTAATGATGTAATTAATTAAATTTTTTAGGATAAAACACCAAATAATATTTCTTTTGGAAAAAAAATTACATGTGTTTGGTTATTGTTCATGGCTTCGTAATCTATCTTGCTTAAATAAGGGGTCGCATATATGAGGTTGGTCTTTGCTCATTTTCAAAATTTGAGAGAATTTCTGAAGAGAAAAAGAGAGCAGAGATAAAATTTATTTACTGTTAATTAAAAAATACAGATGTATAAAAATTTTTAGAGGAAAAACAGAAACAAAAAAGTACTTCCAAAGTATTATATTATTAATCGTGAATCTTTAAATTACATAAGATAACAAACTTTAACACACATTACATTATATGAACTTATAGACAAATATTGGTGAAGCATAGCACCAACTTATTTTCATTATAGATAACAACCACACATGTATACATCTTATTTCTTATGTTTATGTATGGGGAATTAAGCACATGCATGCATTATTAAGTAATAACATTATTATTGACATGCATGAGAATTAAACACATACGTTATCAAAAGAGAAAGTCTGCACCACAAGTGGATTTTGATCGAGTGCAATTTAGAAGGGTGACACCATCATCCTTAAAGCACATAACAACCTCCGTCAACAGGTATTGGCCGGTTGAATCTTTTTTACATCGAAGAAGAGGATATGCGTGATATGCATTGAAGATTACCACCTCTACTCTTTGTTTGGCCTTCTTGTGGTTGTTTGGGACTACCCCACCTACCCTCATGGCACCAAGAACGTCGATTTTGTACTTCATATTTATCGCCATTTGGAAGTATGGTAGCATTTGGTACTTGCTTTCTGAGCAAGTTCCATGTTTGTTCCACTCGTGTTACCAAAAAGTTTGGTCTTTTCCATTTATCACATCCAGCCACGTTTGATGTAGAGTGTTTGTTAAACTCGAAATCTGAAACTCACTCCCACGTAATGTTAAAAAGAGTCGTGTTTAGGGCATAAACTATGTATTTAGAGAGTGGGTTTGACAATTATAAAATAGATCAATACCTGATTGATGTCAAATTTGGTGCCAGGGCAATTAACTATAGATTGTCCTCCTTTCTGAGGCCACACACCATGAATTGTAAAGTACCGAAACCCTTGTCCTACACATTGTCCTGAACGTCCAGCGCAAACTGCCGGTGGCCATTGTTGAACAAAGTAGAAGTCATCAAATGTTTGTGATTTCATAGTAGGAAACAAGCTGATGCTTAAGGTAACCACGAACAATAACATAATTTCTCTCCTTCCCCTTGCCATTGCTACCGCCATTATTAATTAAACTCAAGTGTTGTGAACATTGATGTTCCTCTCCACCACTATTTATACTAAAAAATCTTCCCAACTTTCTATATATTTCACAATAATTATTGATTATTATGATGACGATCTTAATTTCAATACATGTCACGTTACCTTATATTATTAATTGACCTAAAAACCATCTTAAACCATCTATCGTTTCAAAAGCTTAAACGTGAAAATGAGTATTAATTTAGAAGGAACAAAGGAATGAATAATTAAATCAAAAGCTTAACCTAACGAGTGAGACTTAAATTTAATATAATGGGTAACATATATCATATCAACACTCTTCCTCGTTTATGCAAGAGGAATGTAACTCAAACTTTAGATTTTTTTAGAGTGTGTTACAATTTTTCTATAAAATGAGATGTTCTCGAGAAGAATTGATAAAAATTATATTAACGTGTGCATATCCAATAATTTGAAATTAAAACATATATATTTTGTTACGAAATTGATAAGGTTAGAAATTTGAAAGAAAATTGATACTAAATTTTTTCCCATGAAACTTACAAATTTAATTTTTTTGGGGTGTTGTTTAATGGGATTTCTCTGACCAACTTAATTGCGTGCAAAGTTTGATTTTGTATTGAATGAGTTTTAAGATGGGTTTTAATAATTATAAATTAAGGAACGAACGACAAAAATTAAAAAAAAGTTAGAATTTTCAACTTTGAGCTAAATTATTTGTAGCGGAAATTGGCACAACTTTCAGAAGTTCAATTCTAATTTTTACTTTAACGTTAAAATTGGTTGAATTTTGACAAAATATTAAAAGTTGTTTTGCAGTTGAGATCGAAGGAAGTGGCAGAACTTCAAGCAATTCTATATATATATATATATATATATATGCAATATGAACAACATAAAGTTAAGGAGGGATTCGAGTATTTGCGAATGGTGGAGATCAAGTTCTTTTCAATCGAAATTTGTAAATGTTTTCATTTGGTTTCCAAGTCTTTATTCAAACTTTTACGGTATCTTTTTTTAAAAGGGTGGATTAAAATTAAGTGTTGTAATTTTTATTTTATCTGGTTAAATTAATATAAGTTAATTTTGATACTAATTCATTTTTAGAATAATTATAACCAAATTTAATAATTTTTTTATTGAAAATCGTAAAAAATAGAACATTTGGCAAAATATTTACATTTAATAAAAAATTCAAGTGTAATAAATTTTGTCTTAATTTTAATTGTTTTGTTCTATAAAATGTAAATAGTTTATCAATTTTTTATATTTATAAAAATACTTTATTTCTATTCATATATTTATTTATTTACTTGCATCTATTTGTGTATATTAAGAAAAATGTCAAAATTTTGATATTAGACAAGGAATCACATCATCGTGGAAATACAAGCCATTAAACTTTAGAATTAGAGTGTATTTAAAATACATTTTCAAGTGTAAAAACGAATCG
Organism: Cucumis melo; assembly: GCF_025177605.1. Classification (NCBI taxonomy): domain Eukaryota; kingdom Viridiplantae; phylum Streptophyta; class Magnoliopsida; order Cucurbitales; family Cucurbitaceae; genus Cucumis; species Cucumis melo. The sequence goes on along the minus strand of NC_066860.1, from coordinate 29,254,718 downwards.
TTTTGAGTAAAATTAGAATATTTTGACAACCACTCAAAATATCATTTAAAATATATTTTAAATCATTTTTATCACAAGAATTTAAATAGAAATGATTTAAATGGCTGAAATGGACAATCAATTGTAATTAGATAAGGTGTAGAATACGCTTTTTAATTATGCATAAAATTATGTCGGATTTGACCAAAATTTGAAATCTCATATTTATTATTTTGAGCTTATTTAGTTTATATTAGTTTGATTAATTATCTTATTATGATTTAGTGGCAGTAAAATACACATTTCTATGATTATGGACTAAAACTAAATTATTTTACTATAATTATTGGAAGAATAAGTCAAGATCAGGAAAAAAAAAACTCAAAATTAAATAATAAATATGATTTGAAACTTCTCAGGAAAAAAAAACTCATTTTCTAAGAAGAGAGAAACCAAAAACAAAAAATTGCCTTATTTATCTAATTTGTTTCAAAACAACTGCTTCTCTTTAATTTATTTTTTTTTTCCAATTAATTCATCCCTTCACACTTTAATTGGTACAAAATCGAGAATTCATTCATTGATCACATTTTTGTGGATATTACATTACCCTATAAGAGATTTGACCACAGCAGTGAGAGTAATATTGGAGATGGGTGGCTTCTTATCCAGATTCATTAAATATGATATTAAATGTGTGTGTATACTTTTATATTAGTTTCATCACAAATAACATTGAACAAGAAAAACAAAGATATTTGAAGTAAAAATGTGAAATTATATATTGGTGTTGATAATTACAATAATCATGTCAATTGTTTCAACTGTGGCGGCTTATGTGAAAGTAGGTAGGTAGGCATGCACGTACCTCTCACTTTAGACTCAACCAAATAATTGCTACGTATTAGATACTATTCAAAAATATTAGGGTTCATTTTAAATTGCATTCATTTTGCATCATCAACATTAATATTAGGGTTACATCATAAATTTTTCTCTTTTTTTCCTTCAAAATTTTTGTTCAATATTTTCTTTGAACATTTAGGTTATTCATTGGGATCTTTTCAAAAATATAAAAAAGTGGCAAAGTATTTACATTGTATAGAATAATTTCGAAAATAGAAAAAGTTCAGACGCCGACCATGTAAAATACTAAAAATGCCCCATCAATTACGCTGGCAATAACGCACGCATAATATATCTGCCATCGTTTAGATTTGACTATTGTTTGGTACACGATCATTTAGATATACAATTTATTTTTCAATTCTATCGTTTAATTTTGTTAGACTATCGTTTTACACGATCGTTTAGATTTGGATTTGACTATTGTTTGGTACACAATTATGTCTACAATTTGTTTTTTCAATTCTATGGTTTAATTTGGTTACGTTTAAATTTGGTTATAATATCGTTTAGATTTGGGATCAAATCTAAACGATTTTTTTTCAAATTTTGGTCTAAACGATTATTCTAAATTCAATCGTTTATTTTTTTTATATAATCGTTTAGATTTGTCTACACGATCGTTTAGAATGTTGTAGAATTCTTTTGCTACACCATCATTTATTTTTTTATAGGATCGTTTAAATTTGTCTATACGATGGTTTAGATTTGTCTACACGATTTAGATTTGTTCACCCGATCGTTTAGATTTGGCTAAATGATTTTTTAAATTCTTTTGGTTTAGATTTGGCTACTCCAATCTAAATGATTTTTGTACACGATCGTTTAGATTTGATTATCCAAATTTAAACGATATAAATAAATAAAGAAGAAAAGAAAAAAGACGATGGAAATAAATTACAGCTAAAAAAAGAAAAAAGAAAGATGATGAAAAGATTAAACAAGGTAAAAAAGAATCAGAAAAAAAGAAAGAGGATGCAATTATTAAACGTCATAAAAAAGAATAAAAAAAGAAGAAAAGACAATCGAAAGAAATCACAAAATCAGAAAAGAAGAAAGACGATGAAAAGAAATCGCAACGAGGAAAAAAAGAAAGACGATTGAAAGATTTAATTGAAAAATAAGAAAGATTATGAAAAGAAATTGCAGAAAAAAAGAAGAGGAAAAAAAAAAGACGATGAAAGAAATCAAATGAAAGAAATCGCAGGAGAAAGAAGATGAAAGAAATTCTAGGAGGAGGAGGAAGATTTCTTCCCGAGGAAGAGAAAAAGATGGAATGTCAAACTTGGAATATTTAAAAAATAGCTAACTTAATGGACCTTGTATTAACAGAGACAAGGAAACTTATTTGAAGAAGAAAGATGAAAAAAGAAAACACCGATGTTGGCACATGCATGCCACTAAACCTTTGAAACTTAAGCAATATAATTCGTTAAAAGAGATAGAGCAAGCTAGGAGATGGAGGAGCATAAGTTTCTTTTTCCAGGGCTTATTCCATTGCTATTGTAATGAGATTGAGGAATCTTCCTTAGAAGCTATTTCTTTTTCCTATATAGAAACCGTGAGTGCACATGACTAAATTTTGGCCACAAAGAGTAATGTTCCAGAATGGAGGGTTGATCCAGTTCAGCCGCCGTTTGTGTGGAAATGCTTGACTCGTCTCGAACTTAGCTTGGCCTTTAGCTTCGATCGATGAGGCCGAGGCATCCGGTAAAGCCCCACAATTGGCCTAAATCTTGAGGGATGAGGTGGTTCAATTTGGTTCCACGTTGCACATTCCATTTTTATTTGTTACAAACTCTTCTAGACTTACCACCTATCATTTCACATTTTTTGAATTAGATAACTCTCTGGTTTTACTTTTATCTTTACTTTTCTATGGATTCAACCGTATCCATAGGCAACCGATCCAAAATTGCATCCAAATTAATATTGATCAGATAAATTTGTCTTTATAACGTGAGGTTATATATATATTCTTTTGGTTTTTGTTTTTAACAATAAAATCTACGCACTACTCTTATCTCAAACTTTTTTCTTTTGTTATCTATATTCTACCAATAATTTAAAAAACCAAACCAAAATTTGAAAACTAAAAAACAATAGCTTTCAAAGAATATAATTGTTTATGTTTTAGAATTTGCCAAAGAATTATACAATTGTATTTAAAAAAGATGCAAATCATTATTAAGTCATAAAAAGGAGATATATTTTATTTTAGAAAAAGAAAAAATGAAATAGTTACAAAACATGACACAATAATCATTTAAAAACCCCTGAGAAGATGCGATGGGAACTAAATAAAACAATATCAAGCAGAAGGAGAAGAATTTTTTTTCATAAATTCTTATTGAAAATAAAAGGAAGTTACAAATTAAAACCTTTTGATATATGTAATCAATTATTTTTTATACACAGTATTTACCATTAAATATAATTAAATCATGATAAGTAAATGTTTCACAACGTAAGCAGTACAGAGAATTTGGAAAGGAGAAGATTATATTTTTCTGACTTGAGAGAGAGAGAGTTAATGAGATGATGTATTAGAGAAGATATTATGGTAAAGAAAAGAGTTCAATTTTAACATTGCAAGGTTCAACATTAATATCTTTTAAATCATCGATCCAATTTAAAATCTTAAGCGAATGGGTAAAAGTAAATATAGTATAATATCGAACACTCTTCATCTAGTTTTGAAATATATATAAAGAAAGAACTCAAGTAAGTGAAAATGTATATCAATGGAAGAGGAAACACGATAGAGAAATAAAAAGCTATTTATATAGCTTAGGAAAAAAGGATAAAAACCAAAAGTATTATTATAGTTTACGAAGGATGAGATGAGCTCCATGTTGTGGCTGAATAGTGATATTTGTGATAGGAGCATGAGTATAAGTTGGAGAAAGTGTAAAGGAGAATTGTTGCAAAATCATCGATAATGCTATTTTGGCTTCAATCATTGCAAAGTTTTGACCGATGCAAATACGAGGACCCCATCCAAAAGGAATAAAGCATACTTGATTCTTTGTTGCTTTGGAAATTCCTTCCGAAAATCTTTCTGGGTTGAACTCAAGTACATCTTCCCCCCATATTTTGGGATTTTGGTGCATGCTTAAGATTGGTATTCCTATTGATACCCCACTAGGTAATGTCAAATTCCCCAACTTTGTTTCCTTGTAAACCTCTCGAGCTAACATTCCAACTGGAGGGTACAGCCTGAGAACTTCATTTAGTATCATACTTACCTGCAATTACCAAAATAAATATAACTTATACTGATCAATTATATTCTTAGTCAAAATTCTGGAAACATAATTTTTTTTCTTAATTTTATAAAATCAAATCGGTACAAAGCAAGCTGTAAGCTTTCAATTTATTACCTGTATAACTGAATTGGTATCAGTTGGGTCTGGTTTATTTTTTTTAAGAGAAAAAATTGTAGATCAAACCAAAAAAACTAAAACTTTTAAAAGGTTAAGAAACTTTTTTTTATAAAAACCGAACTAAACCATTTGGTTTATCTCGGTTTGCCAATTCAACTTGGTTTTTGAACACCTTATCTATATGTTTTGTATTTTAAAATGTCTTATATATGTACTGATTTAAAAAATTAAAGTAATATATGTTAAATGTAAAAATTAAATTTGATTATAATAGTTTTCTAAACTTTCCTTTTTGAGTCTAGAAAAAAATCCACAATTTCTAAAATATGGAATAGGTCGATGACCTATTGACACACACTTAAAATTTCATGAACCAAATGGTATCAAAGTCTTGTTCCTTACACTTATAATCATGTTGGTGTGTGGCTCTCAAAGACATAGTTCTTGTGATGGTTATATCCATATTATTATGTAGAGTATTTGTGTTGAAGGGATAATTGTCCCTACAGATTGAAGAGACAATTAATTCTAATATTTCTAAAGACTAAATAGACACAAATATAAAAATTTACGAGCAAAACTTGTAACGTAACCCAACTATGGTAATTAAGTTAAAATAACTAAATATAGAGAGAAACGAATGATTTACTTACTACTCTTAGACGACTGAGACCATCGAAATCCAATTTCTTGTTATCGCCAAAAACCTCCAAGACTTCTGCTCTTGCTCGATCTTGCCACTCTGAGTATCGACCAAGTAGAACCATCGTCCAAGCAAGCAATACAGCTGTGGTTTCTTGACCGGCAAAATAGAAAAGCCTGCATTCACTAATTACTTCTTCTATGCTCATTCCAACATCTGTCTTGTTTTTTTGTTCTTCAATTTGACTTTCATTTGATTCTAAAAGAATGCCTAACAGATCTTCATTCTTGGAAGCTTCACCTTTCTTCATAGCATTTTGTCTTTTGTTTATAATACCCCGAACCAGATCTCGTATTTTCATATCAATCTCTTGCATCCTCTTGTTTAATTTCGTTGGTATATACCTAAAAGTAAATACTTTCAATTACAAAAACGACAAATAAAAAGTAAAAAAGAAAAAAAAAAGTAAAAAAATAAAGATAAACACAAATATTTACTTAATTCTCTAACCATTGTGTTAACTATATTCATGAACAAATGGCAAAAGTTATTATTAGATAAAAGTATTAGTTAATGCTGATTGCAAATACATCAATAGGTCGATTAGAGGATTTATAAATGACACTTCTCTAAACCCTCAGACCTTAAGCCTAAAGTCATAAATAACATAAAATACAAAAATGATTGTATTCTCAATTAAAAAAATTAACTAACTAAAAACTAACACTAACCACTAAAAGTGAGTCATGAAAGTAAAAATCTAAGACTAAAAATGTAAATCTTGAAACATTAAAAATTATCAAATAAAAATTAATTAAATTTAATATACTATCATAGTTCATGAAGTAATTGATCAAACGTGTGCATTCAACCGTTCAAATATTGGATTCAATCCAAAAATAATGGACTCAAAGACACACCAACTTATTGAGATATATCGAGGAACCTACACTATTTGAAAAAAAAAAGGAGAGATCTCGAAATCTTTTAAAGATACTTTGATACTATTTATTTCATTGTCAATTAGTTAACAGTGATATCAATTGAAAAAGAATATATATCGTTTTGGATCAAAAGAAAGTTATACTAACAAATGGCATAGAGACTAAAATGATATTTAATTTAGGATCAATTTAAATAATTATAGCAACATATATTCGTAATACATTGAAATATCATACCTCGCCCCTGGAATGTAATAAGCTCTCTTAGTTAGGTATGACATCAATAGCATTGCCCACTCTTTCAAGAGTTGAAAGATTTTCTTCCCTTCATCGTAACTACTTCCAAAAGCAGTTCTAGAAATCACATCAGCCGCCAAATTTTGTAAATCAGGCCACACGTCTATTTCACCACTTCCTTTTTCGCTAATCATCTTTTCCCATTTGTTAACCATTTCTCTGCAACTCTTTGAGAATGCCGGAAACATTTCCTACAAATATTTTACAAACAAATAATACATTACTAAAGGACTCACACTGTGCTTATAAGATTGATGGATGAATTTTTTTTTTTTTTTTTTATTGACAATTGGTATTAAAATAGAACCTCACCTTATTTAATATAGTATATCAGAATCTATAAAACTTAAATGAATATCTAGTTTAATAAAAAGAATTTGAAATCTAATACATGAATAGTGAACCTAAAGAGGCTCATCTTGATCTCACCGCTGTTATATATGATAGACAGTTGTTATCTAGTACAATAAACCAAACCATGCATCAAAATTCTTTTGGTACATTATTCAAGGTACTTTTTAAACGTGTTGTGGGTCCTATATACTTTTCTTTCTTTCTTTCTTTCTTTTTTAATTTATTAGAAGGGAAATAAATTTCAATGAGAAATGAATTATCCTCATCTCCCAAATGTTTTGTTGTTTTTGGATAATTATTATCTAATAAATTCCTAAAAATAGTTTGTTAAAGCACCTTGAAAATAACATTTTGATTATATAAATTGAAAATCGAGTTTTTAAATGTTAATTCCATATATAAAAAAATAATTAAATTAAATTAAACTTTCATGTATTAACATTTTGTTCTTGTTAGAACAAAAATTTAGATTAAATTAAATAACCAAGTAATGGAAATGTTTCATAGTTGGGTTTGAATTGTTTTTTAAATAAGAGGTAAAATTTATAATCTGAACAATTTGGTTGAATCTAAAAAACTCTTCAATCTCTGGTGATCCATTTTCTTTAGTATCTTGTTCAAAAGAAGAAAAAAAAAAACCTTCGAACATCTTAAATTACACATACAGTAAGACTGAAAGAAAAGGACTTTAAACATGGAAAATGCATATAAATTGTAGCTCTGTAGACATGGTAAACCATCTATATATGATGACACTCTAAATAGTCTTAGTTTCTACATGGTAGAATCTGTGTTAGAGTTTTTTTTCTTCTTTTTTTGAAAAGTAAATTTACAAAAATGAACCTTTTTCTGGAAAGTATATTGAAATTAGGCCAAATAATAATAATAATAATAATAATAATAATAATTATACCTTTAACTTCTCCATGTGAAAAGCAGGGTTGATGATTTTTCTATGTTTAGCCCATTTAGATCCCTCGAGAGTTACAAGTCCACTGCCCATTCTTCGTCTAAGGGGAAACGAAGATGTCTTTCGAATATCATTTATTTGAGAGAAAACAATCTTCACTTGTTCTGGTTCTGTTATATACACTCTAGGTGTTGTTCCAATCCATGTGAAAGAATCCTTACCTACCAGTTAATATTTCATTTAAAACAAATAAGTGATGATAAAATTGACCAGATGATGAAGTGATAATAAAAAGATCAGAATTAGATGAGAGGAAGAGACACGTAGTACCATATTTGTGGATGGTGGGATAAGAGGAAGGAGTGGCTCGTGAAGCAATATCATGGGAGAAGGTCATGGACTGCGATCTTGCTTGCCGGACAGCCACCCCAATCTCCTTTGTATCACCAAACAGAAACCGATAAGAGTTGCCGGCGAGGCCTTGCTGTCTCAACAACTTCTCAAGCCTCTTTGGCCTAAGCCAAACCCAATTCACAATCCTCCATCCCCATAATCCCAGTAATCCCAAGAACCACAACAAACCCACTCCCCATATCCAATTATAATTCCAATTCATCATATCCACTTCCCCACTTTACACTTTAATTTCCCAACACAAAACTGTCTCCCTATATATATATATACATATATATATATCATTTTCCTTTTCCAATTGTGTGAATTTCTAGGCAAAGACTTGAGCACCCCATCACAGGATAAAGGTAGATTTTTTACAACTTTAAAGATTCCCCTGTTTATTTTAGTATTAATTATTACATTTTTGTAGAAATTTAAAAGAGAGCTCCACGTGGCGATACTTTGGAAATTTGTAATTTGATTTGTTAAAAGAATTGAAGCATAAAATAGTGTTAAAACGAAGATGCAGTCGGTCCATGAACCTCATCCGGAGAAATAAATGGAGCCACCGAACTTGTCTGCATGTGTAATTAATTCAAAACAAAGATAGAACTTTGTATATTGTCTACGACTACAACGTCATTGATTACGTACACAACAACCCTTTTCAATCAGGCACCCATTTTTTTAGTTAAACATTAGTTGAGCTGTGGTAGAGTATACTAAACTTCTTTTTATTTCCCCTACTTAATTATTTTACCAAACACTCATAAAATTTACAGTACTTTTTCTTATGTTTCAACACTTTTATTTAGACCATAACATTTATTAAAATTGTTTTTGCTAAATTTTAGATGAAGAAAAATGCATTTAACCTTCACGTGACAAAAACGATAGATTTATAATTCGTAGAATAGAGATCTTCGAAAAGAATAAAGAAAAAAACTTCTAATGTCAAAATCATGAAGAGGATTAAATAATAGAGAAAAAGCTAGTAAAAGTTATGTTTTTAAATGCAATCAATTAACGTAAACCATCTTTCTCTCAAATAGGGTGTAGTACGCTCCAATATTAGTCGGCATCCCTCATCCTTAGGAGGCCATAGCTGAGATCAAACTCCTTCGGCTTGGCTCGAGCCCAATTTGCATTTTTGTTTCCTTAGGTTATGTAGCATGATCCTATCTGCTTGAGGCCTGTAATGCTTAAAGTTGGGGCAAGTTTGGAGGTGTGGTATTTGTCAGCCCAGCTCAAGTATGAGGCTGTCCTCACTCCTCAGTTTGCGTTGCCCATCACTTTTCACCCACCACCTCACCTTGTCGTCTCATTTTCGCACGCACACTGCTTCATCCTTCATGTATTTTCTGGAATATGATTCTAATTTCTTCGCTTATTCTATGATATCTATTGTTTGAACCTAATTGTTTTTTCGTATTATAGTTGTTTGGAAATTACTATGAATGCTTAACATGATTTTTTTTCCTCTTTCTTAGAAGTTTATCGGTGATAGATATGAACTTTTGTTACATTTTATAAATATTTTCGTTAATTTTACTATATTTAAAAATGTTTCTAAAAATTATCGTACTTAAATTTTAACAAATTTTCCTTTTTACAAAGGAAAGAAGGATTTGTTTTTTATTTTTATGCTAAACAAGATTACGATGGTAAGTGAATGATATATGATGGGTAATTACACTATTTATCAATTTTAGAAATAATAAGTATATATAGCAACTTTTTAAAAGAAAATTACAAATACAGTAAAATATGTCAAATTATGATATTTTATCTAAGTAAATAAAATTATTTTATGTAAATTAAGGGCAATAGTTGTTCTTAGAAAATTGTAAAATATGTTTTTATTTATTTAGTTTACATCTCAAATCTGTTTAAGAATTTCAGAAGAAATGTTGGTAGTTGGATGATGGAACAAAAAGTTGAAAAAATAACAAAAATTAACAAACACAAAAAATAATTGCAATAAACCACAAAAAAAGTGTATGTTTTTTGGGTCACATAAATCAATATTGTGAATATTTATAACTTTAACTCTGTTCTCCAAAAATATAAATTCTTTAAATAACTCAACTTTAAGTTATACTTCGAACACATACAATTATTAATCAATTTCACTCAACTTTACATTTGAAGAACAAACATCTAGTATCAACACTATAATTATTGTTGTAGAAAAATCATTATCAACACAATTCAAATCTACGTCTCAAACATATCCAAGAAACCAACTTGGATCTATTAAATTATATTTATGTCTAAAATTAATATATATAAAAGAGAGAACAAATATTAATTTCATATATATTATTTAAAGCGTCAAACTCTTGAAATTATAACAAATATTTGAAGAAAGGTTAACTACTTTTTTATTTGTACGGTTGTAAAGATTTCAAAATCTATGTAATACTCTTTATTCTAGATTTAGAATATGACTCTTTAGTATTTTTTACATTTGATTTTTTTCTACTAAAGTTTTAATGATATATATTTCATATATGTAATGGACATTGCAAGGGGAGTAATATAAATATTATATTAAATAGATATCCATTATTTAATCAAGTTTAGTGTCCATGGCCACTTGTCACCCTCTTAATCATCCAACGTCCTTGAAATATGTCTTGAAAATATATCTCTTAGTGGATAAGTAATCCATCCTCTACTTGCCATTTTTCCTATAAATAACTATGAAAAGAATTCCAAATTATTTGGAGAAAGTGAATTTTTTTTTTTAGTTTTTTATTTTCTTATTTATTTATATATTATATTTTATTATTTTAATATTATATTTTATCGGTTTTTATATTTCGGTTGTGTCTCGAACCCAAGGTCTTTTTTATAACAAAATACATTAGTGAGGTTACTTGATGCCCCGAAAGATCTCAACTAAATGGATACCTAATTAACATCTTATCATACCCATGCTCTGTATTATTATCAAAGACCTAACAACATTTATATGCTAATAGCTTCACTAATTTGCTTGTCATTTTTGTTGGTGTTCATGAAACTGTGATTATTAATTTCATTCTAAAGAGTCCAACAGACAACGATTTCGAAGTATTATTGAGATGTAAATAACTAAAAAAGAAATCGTTTCGTTGATTGTTCGGATTAGCAATCTCCAACCCGGAATTAGTGAAAATAAATGGCCCAATATTATCACTGGAGATAACCTATGGTTATGTTGACACGAGTGGGATGACCATGGAACTTGTACTGAGAAGATTTTATTTGATCAAGAAGAATATTTCAGTTTTGGGATGGAAACATATATTCAAAACAATCTGTTGCTGATTCTTGGTAATAGCCAAATTATACCTAATAGACAACCTTTCTCAAGGACTCAAATTTATGGAGCAGTAAGTGCAAGGACTGGAAAAACACCAGCTGTTCGATGCAACTGCAACTATGGGACCGGAATTCAACAATTTCAAGAAATAAGTTTTTGTTTCAATTTGAATGCTACGGCTTTTGTTGACTGCCCTTTGAATGCCAACAAATGTGATAATACTTCTCTGTCGAATAAATGGCCGACCACACAACCAAGGCCTTTATCTATCTAAACTAATTTGTAAAGATGCTCTCCTTCTTTTATTTGAATTATCATGAAGGGGATGAAATATGAATAAATGGATGATAAACTTGGAAATCATATTCATTTGGGACTTCTTAAATTTTATAGTTAAAGAAAATAAATGATGCTTCATTGTGATAATGTTCAAAGATTGCTTTATCCAAATATAACCAATGTGTTATTCAAGTGGTTTATAGCCCTTGCACAAAGGCCAAAACTTGAGTCAACCATTAAACATTATTTTACTAATTCAAATTAAAAGTTTGCAGCCTAATTAAAAAATATATTTACTTTTATAATATTGAGTTAAAAGACTCAGTGATATTATGTAAAATTACATTAAAAATTTATTGGTTTATCCGAGAAAAATCTAAAAAAATTGATAGATTGGATGAGTGCATTAAGATTTTTCAACGAAATTGACACATGAACTTTTATCATATCATTCTTATCGATCATTCCCTCGTTCGAACTAAGGTTCAATGTATAGGAGTAACCGGGCATCTAATATCATTGAGAGCAAGGGAAGCAAATTTTTGTATAGTTCCATCTAGTCAAATTTCTATCAATATACACGTATTATATAATAACTATATATTATATATAGTAAGGATACTTCTTCCATTTAATCATATTCCACATCATTTTTAAAATAATTACATCGAGTTAAATAACATTAAAAAAACCAATTTACGAAATCAAAACTATTGACGAAACAAAGAAAGCGTAAGAGGTTTTAGAATAACCTCATTCATGTTTGTACCTAAAGACAGTAGAATAAAAAACTATAGCTTATGAAGGATGAAACCAAAAGTATTATTATAGTTTACGAAGGATGAGATGAGCTCCATGTTGTGGCTGAATAATGATATTTGTGATAGGAGCATGAGTATAAGTTGGAGAAAGTGTAAATGAGAATTGTTGCAAAATCATCGATAATGCTATTTTGGCTTCAATCATTGCAAAGTTTTGACCAATGCAAATACGAGGACCCCATCCAAAAGGAATATAACTTACTTGATTCTTTGTTGCTTTCGAGATTCCTTCTGAAAATCTTCCTGGGTTGAACTCAATTGCATCTTCACCCCAAATTTTGGGATTTTGGTGCATACTTAAGATTGGTATTCCTATTGACACTCCACTGGGTAATGTCAAATTCCCCAATTTTGTTTCATTTTGAATCTCTCGAGCTAACATTCCAACCGGAGGGTACAGTCTAAGAACTTCATTCAGAACCATGCTTACCTATATCAAATGGTATGTATAAAATTAAGTTATTTTTAAAGTTTAAGAACTAATTAGATAGACAAAGATGATTTTACTTACTATTTTTAGATGACTTAGAGGATCAAAATCCAAGTTCTTGTTATCACCAAAAACCTCCAAGACTTCTGCTCTCGCTCGATCTTGCCATTCCGAGTATCGACCAAGTAGAATCATTGTCCAAGTAAGCAATGCAGCTGTGGTTTCTTGACCAGCAAAATAGAAAAGCCTGCATTCATTAATTACTTCTTCTATGCTCATTCCAACTTCTTTCTTGTTTTGGTCTTCTTCAATTTGACTTGCATTTGATTCTAATAGGATCCCTATAAGATCTTCATTATTTGAAGCTTCACCTTTCTCCATAGCATTTTGTCTTTTGTTTATAATACTCAAAACCATATCTCGTATTTTCCTATCAGTCTCTCGCATCCTCTTGTTTAATTTAGTTGGCATATACCTGAAAACAATTATGTTCTATATTTCATCAAGAACTGATGCATTCAAATAAAATAGTACTTTTACTTATTACTTTATATTTTAGTTTACACAATTTAATTTTCTTCGGTAATAATGAAACATTTAAGAACTTTAAAAAGATAAAATAGAAACTATATTCAAAATATATAGAGACATTTGGACGTGGGTACCATTGAGTTGGTTATTATATACAATGACTCATATATATATATAGTAGAACACATGAGTTTTCATTCATCAACTAATTGACAACGAGAGAAATAACCCATCGATTTTATAAAGAGTATGAGGTTTGTTGATCTTTTCCAACGTGTGATCCTCAACAATCCACTTAAGATATATTGTACCTCTTTTGAATTTCATTAGCTTTAATATTATACTAGAACAATTAGTCTTGGATAATAGCACTCCATGTGAACTAAAATGATATGAAAGCCCATGTAATCCAAACGGACATTCAGTTCCCAACCAAAAGAAAGACACCATCTTGAAAAACAGATTTAATTAAATTAAACCGAACATATATAAATCATCCAATTGAATTGTGTGTTACCTAAACCCTGGGATGAAATAGATTCTGTTTGTTAGGTATGTAGTGGATAGCGAAGCTGCCTCTTTCAAGAGCAGGAAGATTTTTTTTCCTTCTTCATAACTACTTCCAAATGCAGTTCTAGAAATCACATCAGCAGCCATGTTTTGTAAGTCAGGCCACACATCTATTTCACTTCTTCCTTCTTCACTAATCATGTTTTCCCATTTGTTAACCATTTCTCTACAACTCTTCGAGAATGCTGGAAACATATCCTACAAAAGTTTTACAATTTTTTTAAATGTCATTACAAACCATTGTAGATTATATGTTGTTTTTTTATAACTTTTTTACTAACCATGGTTTTGATCTGTTCTAACTGAAGTCTTGCAACTCTTAGTCAAATTTTGTAGACAACAAAAAAAGAATTTTTTGTTCAGATTGACCTAAAAAGTGGAAATCAATATTATTAACTATGTGTGTGTGGGAGGAAAATGACATCACTTGAAGAGTTCAGTTAACTGAAGAACTAAAATGTATACCTTCAACTTCTCCACATGAAAGGCAGGGTTGATGATCTTTCTGTGTTTAGCCCATTTAGGTCCCTCAAGAGAGGCAAGCCCACTTCCCTTTCTTCTTCTAAAGGGAAAAGAAGAGGTCTTATGAAATTCATTGATTTGAGAGAAAACAATCTTCACTTGTTCTGGCTCTGTTATATATACTCTTGGAGTTGTTCCAAACCATGTGAAAGAATCCTTACCTACCAAATTTCATTTTAAATTTTTACTATGTATTAGCTTTAACTAAATCAAGTCATTATATTTTTATTACAAAGTTAGATCAGATAAAGAAGCACGAAATACATATCAGACAGTACTTGTTAGTGAAACAAATGTATTTGAAATGCATAGAACATTTACATTGAGTACACTAAAAAGATTACATATATGATAATAGTAATAAATTTTGATCTAAGCAATGCATCAATTCATTTACTCTTTAAATTTATTTTTAGTATAAAATGATATATATTTAATAAACGAGTCCTTGTTTATTTGTTTCTTAGTAGATGCTATACATTAACCAATCCCTCTCCCTTAGATCGGCTCCAATATAATTTCTCCCACTTCTCTTCCAACACAAGAAGTAGAGCAATTCCTCACACTCCTGATAAAGAAGGGAAAGTGAAAAAATCCGTGCAAGTGCGAGAGGGGAGAAAGGGACGTGAGTGAGAAGGACAGAGATGGAAGTAGGAAGTAGGGAAAATGTGACGTATTTTAAAATCCAGGCCATAGTATATGTCTTTGGATATATAGAAGTAATAATAATTACCGTATTTGTGAATGGTGGGATAAGAATAAGGGGTTGTGCGTGGATCAATATGATGGGAAAAGCTCATGGGCTGCGATGTTCTTGCTCGCCGGACGGCCTCCGTAATCTCCTTTGTATCACCAAAGAGAAAGCGATAAGAGTTGCCGGCGAGGCCTTGTTGTCTCAACAACTTCTCAACCCTCTTCGGCCTAAACCAAACCCAATTCACAATTCTCCATCCCCATAATCCCAACACCCACAGTAAACCCACCACCCATATCCAATTCCACTTCATCTCCAGTGATCCCCCACAGTTTTTAGTTGATTTTTCAAGATTTGGGCACACATCACAAGATAGTGGTAATTTAAAGTTCAAAGGCGACTTTGGGCCAACTTTTATTGGGTGGGGGTAGGTTATTGTAATTAATATATGAAAAATTTAAGACAAAAACTTAATTAAAATAACATTCTTTTACTTACGAATTCACATATTTTTTTAGACAATTTTACCCTTCTTTTTTCCCTTATTTACATTATATTTATCATTAATTTAAAATATAATTTCTTTAATTATGTTTTTAACTAATGTAAAATATTTATTATTCCACAAACAAGTGTTATCTTACATAATTGATTTTAAATTATAATCAAATCATTTAATTATATTTGTAATATATCTTTGAATTTAGAAATATTTTTCAAAAATCTATTTCTTAATCAAATCATTTCCGTTAAATTTTTCATCTCCGTCATCTACCACCTACACCTTATCCAATTTCTACACCAATTTTGTTACATCCTTCGCCAGAAATCAATTGAATTTCTTCACCAATTTCATCTAGTTTCGTTATTTCGTTCGTTCGCCTGCACATTATCTCAACATTTTTACCAATTCCAACCGTCGAAAATCAATTGAATTTCTTCACCAAATCCATCCGCCGGATATCAATTGAATTTCTTCACCAAATCTATCTGCATGCACATTATCTCAATTTTTTTCGTCCTTACGTTCGCCTCGTACATCCAATTAGTTGTCTTCCTCAATTCGATATATTTTTCTATACTTCATTAAATCATAGTATTTCAAGAACGTTTAACGTTTTATTTTCAAATAATTGTTTTAGACGACATATATCATTTCATATATAACATTGTAGATTTCCTAGTACATTTTAAATTTTGATTCCGTAATATTGCATTTAGATATATACAATTTATATAAATATACGTTGACATACGGTTTTCAAAAAATATGATATAGCGGTTAGTGTATATACACCTCTTCATATATACAATACATATAAATTGACTTACATTTGCCGAAAAATAGGATATGTTAAATTGATTTATGAATAGTATATATGAAATAATACATTATATATTTTATGAATGAAATGTTGTGTTTTCAATTTGTTAAATTGATTTATATATTTTATTTCAAATATTCATATTATATGTAAAAAATAATAAAATGTTTGAAACAATGATTATGTATGAAGGGTAGTATATTAAATATAATTAATTGAGAAACCTTGATTAGTACGCTGAAAATTGATGAACAAAATATGGAAATAAAATAATTGAACTAAAAACTAGAATATGAATATTTTCAAATAAAATTTTGAAATAACATACTAAAAGTCGAATAATAAGAAGAAAAAACTAATTCAATAAGGAAAATTTGTATCTATTTCTATTATGGCCAACACGTCAACAACGGTCACATTTAACGCGTCTCTTGAATTTCATCTTAGAAGGAATTTTAATCTTCTTTGGTCAACCAACTGAACGTTTTACATTCGGTGGGAGGATGACAACTTCAATTTCTGTATTATTGAATATATGCAGTAATATATTTGTAACAAATCACATAACATAAACATATTATGCATTAGTATATATGTACGAAATCAAAGAAAATACTAATCGAATCGAAAAAAGAATAAAGAAAACGATACGAAACATGAAGGAAAAAGAACTGAACTATACGTGTCACTAAATACCTGTTATTGTATATATACAGATGTATATACTGATAACATCATTTGTGTATGTAGTGATATATAATGAAATTCAAGTACAATTTATATACTATTGAATATATGCAGTGGTATATATGTAACAAATCATAGAACATAAATATGAATAAGATGTATAATAGAAGTAGATTAAACAATGGTATATAAATATATATATTGTTCACGAAAACTTTACTACACAAAAATATGGATATTGAATCTATGCAGTAGTATATAAATTGAGTAAGAAAAAATTACAGAACATGAGAAAAATCTGTATATGTATTATTGAATATATGCGGTAGTATATATGTAACAAATCACAAAACATAAATGTATTATTCAGTAGCATATGTGAAAAATTAAAATAGGAGGAAGGTTACCAAAATATATGTTACGAAACGGAGGAAGAAAGAACAATTTTTTTAAGAAAAAAAAATATGCTACGAAATGGAAGAAGAAAGCACAAAATTTTAAAGGAAAACAAGTATAAGCTACGAAAGAAAAGAATAAATAATATACGAAAAAAAAGACTAATCGTATCACAAGAAGCTAATCGGAAGGGAAGAAGAAAGAACAATTTTTTTTTTGTAATAGAAATCGGAGAAGAATGTTGACGCCGGAATTAATAACTTAAGAAAATAACTTTTGATTGGACATGAAATTGAAAATATTTATTTGGTAGGATAATTAAAAATATTATTACAATATAAGATAATAATTTATATCATATTTAAGTCATTCTAAAGATAATAAATATTACATTAATAAATTTAAATATATATGTATTAATAATTAAGGAAGTTACAATTGATTATAATAAATATGGTTATTGATAATTAAGAAAAATATTATTCAACGTTAACGAAATTTGGATAATAAGGTTAACAAAGTTTTCGCTTAATTTGAGAAATGTGACTGTGAGATGTTTATTTATTATTTTGATTTTTTTTTAATATTTTGTTTTAGTTTGTTTCAAAATATTGATATGAAAAACCTTTTATAATATGAAAAGAAAATAACCACCTAAATTATTGAGTATAATTTGGGCAACAACGTAAAGCCTTCGGCTGTAGTGAGAGATAAGGTGGACCAAAAGAAAATGGAACCACTCATGTTGTCTCCATATTCGTAATTGATTCAAAAGAGACCAGAAAAAAGTTATGAAAGTGATAAAAAAGATGTCACGACCTGTAGCCGTCATCCATCACGTCCAAAACAATTTATATTGAGAAATCAAACCATTATACAAACAAACAAAGTCGATACTCCATCCTTCTTTATGTTAATGAGAACAATAACGCTCGTAATATATTTACGATGGTATGAGATTGTCCATTTTAAATATAAGTCTTCATATCTTTGTTTTTTATTTCACTTAAAATGTCTTTTACCAATGAACATAATTGTTCTCACTTAATACCAATGATCATCTTTTTATACAATTTAAAAATCTCACAACGCAAATGCTAAATATGTTTAACGTTGTGGATCCTAAACAATCGAGCAAGAATGTTGGTAACTATATTCTTAGACTTGTCTTCATGCAATTTTTTTCATTAGTAAATGATATATAAAATTTATCCACAAATTCATTCATTAAAATTCGAAACACGTAGTCTGCTTCAAAATGAAAAATTTGTCAACAACATAATGGAACACACACCTGTTTCAATTTCATTTAAAATAATATCATAAACTCGTAAATAAAAAGAAAGAAAAAAAAAAAAAAGAGGCATGAGACAATTCTTTCTAACATGTAAACTATAAAATCCAAAAACATTTAACAAGTAGTTAAAGTATAAGTTTTTTTTTTTTTTTCTTTTTTCTAAAATTATTTAAAGTTGTACAAACCATCATCTAATCTAATTAGTTTAGTTAAAGAATTAAAGATTATTAACAAATCCTCTCCTTCTTGATTCAGGAATACACAAAAATGCTTTTCTCCAAGTAGTGTCAGCAACCAATTGTTTCAATACTTTTGTATAAGCTTTATCATCAATATCGACCATGCTATTTAAAATTTTGATGCATTTGTTTAAGTCTTCATCGGCATAATCTCTTGCTTTCGACGAAGTTTCGCTAAATTCACCTGATGAAAGACCAAAAAGTCTTCCTTCAAGTATATCATTTCTCCTCTTTAAATTCTCAACATAAGCTTCCTTGAAAGATGGCATTATATCATTTATGATTTCTCTTTTTCTTTTAGATTTCTTGCTCATGCTACTCTGACCATGATTTTCATCTCTATTATTTCCATAATCTTCATTGCTCATTGGAGCATCACTTTCTGTTTTATTGTCATATTCAGAATCTGAAGAAAGTTTTGTAGATGGAAGAGCATCAAGCTCTGTTGTTGCAATTGTATCTCCATATATTCCCATCAATTTTCCGTAATGTGGACATCCACTCTTTTTGAACTTCTTAGCGTTCTTGTTAACCTACAAAATTTTACCAACCTATCGCTCTTAGTAAAATTATTTTATCATAGAGTAATGACAAAGATTAAATAACAGTAATTGAAAAAGTACCTTAATGAGATTAGTCCACTGCGCCTCTCCTAAAGTAATAGTTCCCAATACAGGATCCCAACCTTTTCCATTAATATCACTCAACAACTTTTTGAATTCTTTATAACGATGTCTAAGACTGTTATACTTATTTTTCAATTGTTCATGAGAATAAGCATATCCTGTTTTTACATACAGTTGTTCCTTAATATAAGTCCAACTAGTTTTGGTAAAGGTTGTAGTTGGACGATTTCCTTTTGCAACTTCATCTTCCATCAAATTGATAAAAATTGTCTCATTTTTAAATGACCAAGGCCCATCAAATCTTGATACATCAATTTGATGTACATCTTCAATACGATCGATCTTCATGAATCCTGAAAATAACAATCTTACTTTAGTATCTTGATTTATATAAACGGTTGCATAAAGGAACATAAATATTTTATAGAGGCGCCCACCTAAATTTGATCGAGAATAAAAAAATAATCTTTATTTGTGAACTGTTAGAATTATTTTAACATACAGGATGCAAATGACCAAGAGGACTTTTGAAGGGAGAATACTTGGTAGTTTCAATTACTAACAATTTTTTTTCCGTATAATAAATGAAGGTACGAGGTTTTGAACCTCAAACTTCAAGAGATATATGATAGCCATACTAATTAAGAGATCTAAGTCTATAGACAGAAAGTTTAAGAAAGATACTAATGGTCCATACAAGATCAAAGAAAGCAAAGATCTACGAAACCACAAGACATGCCAAAGCGAGCATAGCTTAGCTAAGATCCAAGTGTATAAGCGACCACAATCTGTAGTTGAAGTCCCCAAACTCCAATTGGAATCCCCTCATTTCCTGTGGCGGTGCAAAATTTCTTCAATCCATACCAAATTTTATCTTCCTACAGACTACCTTGTCAAGAAGAGAGCAGCAAGCACTCTACAAGAGGAATATGATTTCGGCCAATATCACTAATGTCATCATGGTTGACGCTCTTGCCACTCTTCCATCCGTTGAAGGAATCAAAGAGTTTTTGAACAGTAAAAGATCAAGGGTACCTGAATTCCCGATGAAAGCATAGGTTTCCTTGGAAATACCACGAACTGCATTGATAACCT
The DNA here is from genome assembly GCF_025177605.1 of Cucumis melo. Classification (NCBI taxonomy): domain Eukaryota; kingdom Viridiplantae; phylum Streptophyta; class Magnoliopsida; order Cucurbitales; family Cucurbitaceae; genus Cucumis; species Cucumis melo. The sequence goes on along the minus strand of NC_066860.1, from coordinate 29,234,081 downwards.
TGACAAAAAGAAAGGTTGTCGAAGATGAGACAATTACTACTGCAATTACTACTCAAACACGTTCTGCTGCAGAAGCAAGAGGCACAGGGGAATAAAAAAAGAGATCTAATTGTGGCTTTGACTACTCTGTCCTTTGCAGGTGGTCGGAGAAGGACAGTGGCAGCCTCTTCAGCTTGCAAGAAAGTAGATTTTCAGATGACGGTTGACGATCAGTAAGAGAACAATGATCGGGATCAAGAAAATAATGCAAATGGAAAAACGCCAGCTGTGCCTAAAAGCCAGGAGTGTTGTGGGGGCCTTGACCCGTAAACAAACCAAGACTCAGAACAATGAAGCTGTAGGGCAGCAAGTTTGCAGTACAAGAAGGTCCGTCAGATTGTTGGACAAGAACATGGAGAGATAGAGTTTAGGGGAAAAGGGGAGAATGGAGTCAATTACCGTCCATATTCGTTCGGTGATATGCCTAACTGTTCAGGACCCGTAAAGAAGGATGCAGAATTAGAAACTGCGTGCAAAGAAAACCGATGAACCAGAAAGTAAACTGAAAGAAGATTTGAACGTGGAAGTTGATGACCGAGAGAAGGATGAGATGGAGTCTGAAACCAGAGAAATGGTTCTTGATGATCCCTTGAAATCTTCTGAAGGAAATCTAGTTAGTGATAAGAGTGGTGATCATTCTGAAATAGAGGCACCGCATGCTAATTTGGATGTGAAATGGTTCTCTGAAGATGAAGAAGCAATGAAGCTTGCAAAGATGATGCTTTTGTGAATATTTCTGCTGAGGAAATCGATTTTCTCTGCCAACTGAAGTACTTGTTCACAAAAGGAGCATTGTAAAAGAATCTGGTAGTGAAGTTGGATCTAAACAACATGAGTCTACTTGTGAATTGAAAAATACAATTGAAGAAGGTTTTTGAAGAAGAGTAAGACTGATGAATGCTTCTGCTGAAGAACTGTCTCTACCCCACGAAAATGTGGAAGAAGAAACCGAATTTTATGATGATGTATTGAGAAGTGATGAAAAATCTGTTATGGAAGTGAAAGATGATAAAGATGAGTATGATTATGAATCAAAACCCACAATCGAAAGATGATCAAGATCCAACGACAAATGGAAGAAGCTCCTCCTAAAGATATAAGTGTGGAGTCACAACCCAAAATCCCAAATGACATTGTTCAATGCAACAACAATGGAGTTCAATCATGCCCTGTTTTGCAGCAGAGCAATTGACATTCGCAAATCAATTACTTAGGCCAATAGTAGAAATCAAATCACCAGTTAAAGAACAAACCATTAGTCAGCTAATGAGAGGAAGAAAAAGATGAAAAGGAACAGGACAAAGCAAATTGCATGGAGATTACATATGAAGAAATTGATGCTATAATACAAACAATCGAATTTAAACGATCATAATTAAAAAAAAAAAAAAAGAAGAACAGAGTAAAGTAAAATAAGATTGAAAAACCTTGAGAAGGAAGAGGAGCGAGAACGATGGATGAATCTTCAGGGCTTGTTTCTTTGTTGGTTTCCGGAGGCATTAGGATTTAGGGTTTTGAAAAGTTTGTGTTTTCTGAAAACGAAAATGCGTTTTTCCAATTACTGTTTCTTTTCTCGTTTTTGAAAGTTTCCTTCTAAAACGGTTTTATAATTTATTAACCCCAAAAAAAAAAAAAAACAAAAACAAAAACCATTGATTTGTTAGCAAAAAATTCAATTAGTTACCCAATGAATCGTAAAATTTTGGTTTTCAAAAAGCTGTTTTTCCTTTTTTATCTCAACTGTATGTGCTTTGTAAATATATAAAAAGTTTAAAATGTTTTCTTTTTCCTTCTTGGTGTAAGAACGGAGACCAAAGACACTTGATCTTCCTCAAAATCTTACCTTTTCTTTCTCATCTTTGTAATATATATCTAATATTTTCTTCTCTAGGTAGATATTCAAATCGATCTCGACTATAGAGAAGTTACAAATCGATCATCAGTTAGTTGGTTTAGATCGATTAAAGCTTTTGAAATTTTTTACAATATTTTCAATTTGAAATTTTTAAAATTTGAAACCGACCTCAATTGCCTATGGTTTGGTCAATTTTGACCATTCGACTTGATATTTTAGTTTATCATGTATGCTCACCGTTTATTTGAAAATTCTTACATAAAAAATTATTACATAAGAGGTAAGTCCAATTTTCATTTTGAAAGAGACTATTTTGAAAAAGTTTAAAAAATCAATAGTTTGAATGTAGTATTTAAAGAAGTTTGAATTTATTTAGTGGTCTCCTTGAACGATCTAATCAATTACCAATCCGCAAAACGTAATGTTAATGTTATTTGTGAAAGGTGAAAATTTCAGCTTGAAATACTATTAAAGATAATTTTGTAAACACATGAAATAAAGGCACCAACCAATCTATATATATACAGCAATTCAAGAGTTGAATGTTTCATTCGGATTTCCCACAGTACAAATTGGTAATTAAAGAAAAAATTGGTAGTGTGCGTGCAAAGAGCATGGATTATTATACGTAATCTTGTCGTACTTAAATCATTTTTATATAATAATGTTTTGCCGTTCATTAAAAAATCTTTGGAATATTATACCTACCAAAACCTGAATTTATACTTTTAAAAAATTCTTTAGAAGTGAATCAATTTTCATAAACTATTCAGTGATCCCACACTAAAAATAGGGAGAGACGATCCTTAAAAGATACATCAACTACTTTTGTGGAACCTCATATTTATCTAATTAATACATATAAAAAGATTCTACATGAACAAACAAATTAATTACATTTGTCCTACAATTTCTGCAAGAGCTACATACGTGCCAACTATGGCAACAACAACACCTACCATTATGATACTACTTATTATGATTGTCTCGAATCCAAAAGGCTTCTTGTAATTGCCCGAAATCTTCAAGTAACACACGCATGGAAGTATAATCGAAGCGGTGACGCTGAGAAATGCTCCGACGAGTGACATCAAAGAGCCGAAGAAGGGAATCGCCAGAGCTACAATGACATTGCTGACTAACAAGGTGGTACTAATTAACATAGTCAAGGGCTTTGTGTTGTAGTTCGATGTAAAGCGATTCTTAATGGCAGTGACAATTGGAACAGTCATTAATGCATATTTACAAATGGGGTTTACTAACGTTGTGTAGATAGCAATCAATGAGCTGATTTTTCCTGTTGGAAGATTTAAGGTTATTTGTGATTGAATGTCTGAGCCAAACATTGCATATCCCATTACAGCCATTGAGGCATAACAAAATGTACAAATGATGAAGCAGAAAGTTAGAACCTGCATAAGTACAAAACACCAAATTTGGTTACCAAAAAGTTGAAGAAAGAAAAGGTTTAAATATATTTATGTTTTAGTCCCTCTACCTAATGTGTTTGAAATTTGGATCCTTTTTACAAGAACTTAGTTATATATGAAATAGAAGCATAAAAAGAAATTAGACGTGAAGGGGAATTTGGTTTGAACTTACATTGGAGAATTGTCGTTTGTTCTTCATGGAAGTATACAATGTTGGAAACACCGGATGAGCACAGTAACAAAACGCAAATAAGCTGATGGAATTTGGAATCCCTTTCCAGTTTATGAGAGTTGTTCCTTTGTGTTTGAATCCAATTCCATCAAAAGCACCACACCAGAATACCGACCCGATGATAATGGCGGATGCAAGAACCCCACTCGCAGACACAAAAGAGAGAAGACTCAAGTTGTCAAGCCAAACCGACGGCAAGATAATGAGGGCAACAACCAAAACAAAGAACGCTTGGCCCGCAATTCTTAAGCCAAAAAGTTCGAACCCGACGTCGGGGAACATGTTGTTCAAGTTATCGCCTTCAAGAATTAGAAATCCTGTGGCAACTAAGTATAGCTCCACATACATGAAAACCGATACTACTATCTTCCCATTGTTTCCAAATGCAAGCTCTCCAACCTCCGGATAGGTTCTTATATCCGATTTTGCATCCATGCACCGTTGGATTAGCAACCCCGTATAAAACGTGGCGAGAGCGATCACAAATAGGAGTAATAAGCTTAGCCATCCACCTGACGCGAGGGCGTATGGAACGGATAGAATTCCAACTCCTGCAAAATAGATACAACCATGTGATCATTAGGTAGAATATAAAGCAAATTAACATATAAATATGAAGCACCAACACATCTTTAAATTGAGTTTGAGATGAATTTCACAAGTTTACATTTCTTTAAAGCTATTTTGGTGGGATCTTCATTTCATGATACTTTATGATACTTAGAATTCATATTATCCAAAGGTTCTGGTTTTGGATAACATGTGATGTGTCTCAACCACATAAAAAGAAATATCTTTTGAAACAAGATTTAGGACAAAGATAAAAGAAACTTTTAAAATGCTGTATGTCCCAGAACCAAAATGATATATAATAATAAATAAATAAATAAATAAATAAAAGGAAAACAGTGGAAATAAGTTAAGCGTTGTTAATGATTGAGTTATGTTTTGGAAGTAGAACCTGATAGAGTATTGAGGAGATTGAAAGAGGTTTGGAGAAAAGTGGTTTCTTGGGAAGTGGATGGATTAAGAATATTATTTGATTCAACTTCTTCCAAAGTCAATACTTCACTCTCAAATTTCTCTCCAACCAATAGAGGTACTCTCAAAAATGAATCTAAGAACATCTTCACCTTCATTTTGTGTTGCAATAAAAAAAAAAAAAAAACCAAAGAATCAACTCAAAATTCCAAAGATATAGGAAATATTTTAAGGAGTAAGATGAGGAAAAAAGTGTTTGAGTTTGTTTGAACAAAGTGCTTGAGTTTTCTCTTCCTTAAATAATGGGATGATGACTAAAACGAATAATTATTTGACGTCGAATGACTTTGTTGACCAGTTAATTAAATTTGAGCATTGAACATGTGAGAATATATTAGCACCAGATACACGTGATGGAAACAGAAAAAATCACGGGCCCAAAAGTTTGATGTGATATTTAATATGAAATGTGGGAGTGGATATGATCATTTTCAATTTTGACAAGTGTAAATGTTACAATCACTCACTTGATTTTGAATATGTATGAGAGATTGAGAGTCCTTTTTAGTTTTAAAAAATGCAAACATTACTATCATTCCATTTTAAACACGTATCAAAAGATCAAAAGCCTATACACATTTTCCCTTTTCTTTAAATACATATGAAGTTTCAAGGATATACCATAAAATTTTTAAAACAAAAATGTTAAAGAAAATATAAACTAATTAATATTTTTTATGTCGTGTTTCAAAGATATTTTTGAACTTTTAAAATATCGAATTATCCTTGACGTAAGTATATTTTCTTTAATTTTTTTCTATGTATATGAGAAATACTAACATTTCTTATTAGGTGAAAGGTTTAAATCCATATCCTATGGTTTCACGTTCTAAAATAAATGATATTTTTCTATTTCAACTTAAACACTAATTACTAATTATAATAGTTCATGAACTGCTATTATACTAAACTATCTCCATTACTAAATTTTTTGAGAAAAGATGACAAAATGGGGTTGGAGAAAATGGAAAATAAAAAATAATAATAATAACCGAAAAAAATTCCTCTCTATAATTCTTAATCTCTATCTCATTAAATTTAAATTTTTGTACAAGCTTTTTAGTAACGTTGAAATAGAGGGATTTAAACCTCTTAATTCCATACCATACAAACAAATTAAGTCAAGTTCTTTTTTAGTTATGTGTTCAATTTGTAGATTTAAGATTTGCATTATAATTATTGTAAAGTATAAAAGATGAACTTCAGAAATTTAATCAAATATAAGTAACAAAATCATAATTTGAAATACCCAAACCTACCAAAATTAAATTGAGTGCACTAAACAATCAAAATATTTTTTGATTAGTCTGAACTTAATAAAGCAAGTTTAATTAATTATCGGTAACCATTTGATTTTAAATTTTTAAAATTTTTAAAAATTAAGACCATAAACACATTTTCACCACAAAATTTATTATATTATTATCTACCTTCAATTGTTAAATTTCTTTTAAAGTGATACTTTGGATTAGTGGATACACCCGCATCCGACCTCTCAACTAGGTGTACATCCCGTAGTTCCCTCACCATCCCCATTTTATTAATAATATAGAAATAAAACATTTTTAAACGAATAGAAAATAGTTATTAAGATTATTTCTAAAATTAAAAATTTTATGAAGCCAAGACTTTTACTTAAAAAGATAAAAAAGTGCATCGAGAGGAAAGAAATCGAAAGAAAATAAATTTAATTTTCAAAATGTAAAAGAAAATAAAACTCAAAAGACAAACTCAACCATCCAAAACAAAACCTTTTTTTATTCCTTTTTACTTCTTTCACGGGCAATACAATCATTTATCTTCTAGAAAATATCCGTTAATATTCTTAAAATATATGGTTATATCAATTTAATTATGTCCTACGTTAATAATTGTATCAATTTAAACTTCAAACTAATAATTATGACGATTCAAAACTCTATTTTTTAATTTAAAATTTAAATGAGTGCAATTTTATAGTTCTAGATATAAAATTTATATATTTTCCCTTTTACCCTTGTGTTTCTCGTTCCATGTCCGTTTAAAGCATGGCCATTTGTTGGGTAGTTGAGTAAGAAATAATTGTTTGTGGTACCAAACTTATGTTGAACTAAAATTGATATCCCTCCATAACATAAAACATCTTTCATATTCTTTTTGTGTGCTTATGTTTAATATTCACACGCTTTTAAATTTATGTAACTAAATTTTTAATTGTGTGTTTAATTGGTAAATGACCTATAAAATAATGTCAACAAAGTTCATATGCTAATTTTGCCTCACATATTCAACAATTTTTAAGATTAAGAAATTATTAATCGACCAAAAATGTTATAGACTTCGTAAAATAAATTTGAAAGTTTTTGTATTTTTTAGTCAAATGGAATTAGACAATTCAAACCACATTCACCAATCTCTTGTTTAGTGCAGGGTAGGAAATTAATTCCTAAAAAATTAAACCATATAAATTGAACTTATAACCTCTTTATAAGTTGTTGAGACTAAGGTCGACAACAAGGTCGAGACGAGGTGGGAGCACTCCCCATCTTCATCCTTGTGGAGAATTCTCATCTCCGTTCCCATTCCATTCCCCATTTTGGGGAGTCGGGATTGGAGAATTTTCCTTCCAGAATGGGTCCCATGAAAAAAAAATTCTCTATTTTTTAATTATTTTTTATTTAAAATAATTAAAAAATAGAAATTCAAATTAATAACCACCAATATTTTTACAAAATTTTTTAAAGTAAGTTAATTTTTTTTAAGAAAATAGTCAAATAAAAAACATTTAACAAAATATTTACGCTTTATAAAAGAATCAAGTCTATCTCTAAATTTTTACTAATGTGTTACCTATAATATATTTGGACTTCAAAACATATATATAATAGGTAATATATTAGATTAATTTGATGTCCAGCTGCGTTGTTATATATATCCTAGGAAGGATAAAAGAGTTGATGGACCACCAATAGCTAGACGTTGGGTACGGGTGTGCATAATGTTAAAATATATTGCGGACCAATATAGTTTTTCAAATTTGATTCGTTCAATTACTTGAATAAACCAAATATAATATAATAGATAATTCAACTCAACTCTATCAACTCTATCGTCGTGATTAATGGATTTCTATCAACTCTATTGTCGTAATTAATGGATTTCTATCAACTCTATCGTCGTGATTAATGGAAAATCTTTTTCACACTTATAATCTCTTAAACGATGAGTGTGACAATGGGGCCAAAATTAAGAGAGGCTAGTACGCAAGATCTAGATTAGAAAAGTAAGCCCAAGGATGAAAAGAAATAATGTAAGGGTATCTTTGGGAAGAGACAACATTTGATAATGTTGTTTGGGAGATACGAGATAGTATAGTTAGTGTATAGAAATGTGTTCTGATCACTTGCTTACTCTTGATTTTCGTGTTCATAATATTATTTTTCTTCATATTTTTGCCTATCACTTTGGAAATTGGAACAAAGAAAATATTATTTATTTATGTAATCTCTCATGCGTTATGTTCCTAAAAGGTTTCGTGGGAGTTTTTTTATCTGCTGGAATTTTAAGATTATCTTTCCAATTTTCTTTTTTTTTTTAAAAAAATCTAGTTTTCAGTTTAGATTTAATCTCCTATCGTCGCTGTTGAATAATTCTCTATTTTCTCAAATTTTGGGTTAGAATCTCAACATGAAGAGTTTATAAAGAAGATGGACAGGAAAGAGATATCCTCCGAAAGGATAGTGATGAACTTCTCCTTCAAGAAGAAGGATAATTCTCCAAGCAGTTAACACTGCATACGAAGGACAGTATCGAATCCGGTATGATTCAAGGAGGTTCTATGTTCAAGTCTCTGCAATGTTATTTAGTGAATTATTATTGGTTTTCAATGGGTTTAAGCTTTTGGATCATTGATGATTTAAGATTCTAAAAATTTAGGACCATCTTCTTCTAATTATTTTAATGTCTTTGACCTATCATAAAGAGAAATACATCAAATTCTAAAACACAAATAAAATTCTGAACGATCTTTTTCTCTAATTTTTCAGGACTTGATTTGAGTTTTTTAAGATACCATGAATAAGAAGTAGATAACATAACCTAAAAACTAAGGTGTATTGTTAATAAATTTAATTTTTTTTTTTTTTTAAAAAAAGATTAGTCATTGAAGGAAGTTTATGTTAATTATTATAAAGTTAATAACTATGAAATTACGTTAGATTAACTTCCAATATCAAATAATGGAACAGCGATCCATTGTTAACCAATAAAATTAGGGGTATTCTAGTTTGGTTCAAACAAAATGTTAGTTCAAAAGGGATTGAAGACGGTGGACTAAAAACACACTGATTGAGAGCTACTTTTTGGCTGCCAAAATTATATTTCCTTAGTCAATCTTGAAAAGAAAAGTGGTTAATAGAGTGGTGCAAAGGGAGACCCAAGGTTTATTTTTATATTTCATTAATCCTTTCTATTTCAACATTTCTAATGGTGCCTAAAATTTATTCAACAAACGAACTCAATAACCTATCAACTACTTTTTCTATAGTTTAAAAATCTATTAAACACAAAATTGAAAGATTATGATCAATATTTTTAAAATTTTCTATAGTGTTTAGATAAATTTAATAGTTTAAAAACTAAACTTATAATTATACCTTACGAATATAAAATATTTATGTGTAAAAAGATGTTTTGAGTTGAATCTAACTTTTAACTTTTTCATTTGAATCAAACCAGATATTCAATTTGGAAAAAAAAAATATGGATAGAACCTAAATAAAAAATTCACTCATTGTTTGAGGAAACAAACTTAGGTGTATCTGAAATGTACATGTCTCTTATGTTGCTTCTTCTCTACCCAATTAAAAGTTGACACATTTCTTTCTTTTAAGAAAAAATAATGAACATTTTCTATAACTAGAAAGAAGGAAGCAAATACTTAGTTGCAATTTTAGATTGCACCCAAGTATAGTTTGTTTTTCGAGTTGTTTGGTACATTACTAAACAATCGACTTTCTTTTTTCTCTTTTTTTTTTCTTCTTTTGTTTGAATAGTGTCTTGTGCTTCCTTCTAATTTAAACTTCTTTAAATCAAACCGAAACATGCAAACTTAACTCAAATCTAATGAAAATGGTGTCCTATTAAGAAGTTTAAAAAGTTCAAGTTAGCTAGTTACGCAGTCCCAACCTAATAAGTTTAGCTATACGTAACCATCAAAGAAAATAAAAGTGAATTCTTATCCACAAAATATTTATAAAGTAAAGTAAAAATAGTAAACAAAAGCCAATTGGATACGTAATAATAAAAGAATTTAAAAGGAACTCAAACAAGTGGAAGAAGCCAAATGAAAATTCATATAGCATCATCATGAAAGGGCTTAAAGGGTAAGATCAAATTCAAACAATTGGGAAAGAAAAAGGTGCATGGTTGGAAGCTCCATTATTGACATTTCATTTCACTACAGCCTTGTTTGGCACGTATGACAATTCATACAGCCATCACTCCATCACTCCATCAAATTTTTGGCTGCTCAAAAATCTTTTTTTTTTTTTTTCCCTTGCTGATTTTTAGTAAGAAAAGTAAGATTTTTTTTTTCTCTCTTTCAGATTTTTAATAAGAAACAAAATAAAATTATTTCTTTTATTTTTTTCCTTTATAGGAAAATACAAAGTTGGAGTTTACAAAAAAACCAGAATTTCTTGTTGCGATTTGCACCATTATTGATTAATTTGAGTTTTGAGATCGGGTTTATGTGCAGATACAAATCTATTATTTTCAATTTTTTTGTAATAATAATAAATTTAATTGTTTCTTCTAGAGTGGTTAGTTCATCTCCTTTCCCTTGTTTTTTTTTTCCTTAAATTAATACTAAGTTGTGATTTTTTAAAAAGTTTATTAAGAAAATATTTTTTTTTTCTAATTGTTTGATATTTTTTTCATTTTCATCTCTATTATAATAAACCTTTTGATTCAATTCTAATTATTGTTTTACATTTTTGGGCTAGAAAGTATCTCATCTATAAAAATTTTGTAAATATTTTCAAGCATTTTATATATATAATTTGTTAATTAGAAAACCTTAGCAGAAGTGTTATAAGTTTTTCTGAATTTGAATTTTTAAAAAATAGAAAAAGCAAAACGATTGCTAGCCATTTATTTCTTTAGGAAAAAGTATAATCAAGCTTTTGTTACGATTTCGTTCTATATTTTATATTTGAAAAGAAAATAGAGAATGTAACTATTTTGTTTTTAGTGTTGTCCTTTTCTTGTTGTATATTCAGAAACTCCAGACCTGATCTGAGAAAGCAAAAAGTAGAGCCCAGACCACTAAAATCAAAAAATTTAAAATCATTCAAAAAATGGTGTTTTATTATTATTATTATTATTCTACATATATTTCATTTTATATTTTCTTTTTTAGTTTTTCAGAACTTTTGAGAAATTCAAATAAAACCATTATTATTATTTCATTTTCTAGGTTCTTCCGCAAAAGAATGTGGTTAGAAATATAGACAGAAATAAAAGTTAAACTGAGTCCAAACCACGCTAAAAGAATAATATTTGTCTTTATAGAGAATTGATATTTGGAAAAACAAAAAATATATATTGATTTTGAACCGTAGACAAAAAAAATAATAATAATAAAATAAAAGAATTCAATGGTTTATTGAATTCCCACCATTAGCTAGAAACCAAAGTGAATTCTGATATGTCTAATTATTTATTAGAGACTGTCAACTTTGGTAGCTATACTCGGCCACTTTTCCTAAAACACATACTCAATCTATTTCTAAACAAAAAGTAAGTGGTAACATTATAAATATCTTTTTCAATTTTGATCGACTTTGAAATCTAAAGTTAACTTTCTCCCTAAAGAAATTCTCAAATTGGGTTTTAAGATAGAAGCATTTGTAGTCTTTTTTTTTTTTTTTTTCAAAATTAGTTTAGCTCTAAATTCTGAAGTTGGATATAATATTTTGTTTTTAAATTTACTGGACTTGTGTGTAAAATAAGATTCTTCTCTCTAAACTCTAAGTTCTAGAGTTAACAATGAAACCAAACGGGTAAACCCAGGTGGATCGGCACTTTTGCCCTTAACAGCCCTTTTGACCGGCAAAACACAATGCAAATGCCGAAAAAAGGATGATTTCAAGAGATTATTCGATCCGTCGCTCTGACGAATGAGTTTCCCAAGTGGTCTCCTACTCGTCCTTAGTGTCGAATTGACTCTGCCGGATTAAGTTGCTGGGGATTTCTTATTGAAGGAGAAGTTGAGGTTGTTCTCGTTATTGCTGGAGACGGTGTTTAATTATTTGTATTATTATGGTGCGTTCTATCCTTGTGGAGGGGGTCTTTGTTTAGTCTATTGATTTTATTGTAAGCTTGCTTCTTTTCCTCAGGGTACAGAGTGAAGGCAAATCTGGGGAGTTTAGCTGCACTAATGTATACCAAGAGCCAAGAGGTTTTACATTCAAATTCTTCATCCCCATTTACACTAAAAATAAATTCGAAATTATAGATGTCAAAATAAGTTTAGTTTAGTAATCTTGGTTTCTTTCCCTAAAGGTGAAATTAAAAGACCTTTTCGGTGAGATTCAATCCCTACTGCAAGTATACTGAGAAAAACTTTAAATTTTAGTTGGGTGAAATTATAGAGAATACCAAAACAAAATAAAAACCCTTTTGGGTAAATAAAGAAAACCCTAGAAGATAAAGAAAACCATAGGCGGTGGCGGAGAAGCGGCGGCGGCAACAACAAACAAAATGAAAAAAAAAGAAAAAAAAGGAAAAGGAAAAAAAATAAGAAAATTAAGAACCTGAAAGAGCGTTGAGTCCATTGAAGCAGGTTTTGACGAAGGAGGTGGCGCCACCGGCATTGACGATGGTGGTTGTTGGTTGGTGTTCGACGTCGTCATTTTGCTTGTGCCCGTTAAGAAGGGGCGCATGGAGGTGGCCTGATAATGTGCGATGGACAAACTCATCATCCATCGGAGTAATTGAAAGAGCTAGAGAGAGAGAGAGAGAGAGAGAGCAATAGAAAGGATTGGGTTGTTAATAATAGAGTAATAATTCAATAGTTGCTTTGTCTTAGTCTACTTTATGCTTAAAAAGAGGAGCTATTTATGGACAACCTCATCCCAGAAAAGTCAATACCAGATTTACTGCCTTGAACATTGGGGTTTAATCATAAAACTAAAACATATGTATGATCGTAATAATTTATAGACTTCAAAGAGAAACCACTATGGAAAAGTGAAAATTTGTGAGTTTTCACATTATTGTTAAATTGTCGATTACTAAAACTTAAATTTCTGCACACTACAGTACTACAGGTTAAGGTTTTTAATGTCGGTCGTCACCTGACATTAAAGATGAATGATGTCAGACGAGTGACTTTTGTCTTACTTTTATGTACATCATCGTTGCTGACGTTCAACGGTTTTTGCTTTTTTTTTTTTTTTTTTTTTTCTTTTTCCGAATATATATGTTTTCTTTTTTAAGATAACAGTCACATGTGTATATATATAGTTTGTATTTTGGGTTGATAATGCTCTTAAAATTTTTATAACTATTCTTAAATTTTAAAAGTTGTTTAGAAATATTCTTATCATTAATATTAGATAAAATGGTTAAAGTTTTGTTTAAAAAATGCTACCAAAGCTATTGGAAAAGTTTAATAAATGTCGCTGAATTTAAAAAAATTTAAATATTTTTATTGGTCTTAATTTTACATCAATTTTTTCTTCCAGTAAAATAAAAATCAAAACTAATAAAATAAAAACCAAAACTTGAAGTTAGAACATACAATTTTTAAATAAATAATAGAACATTAGAGATGTGTATGAAAAAACTACTAAAGCAACAATGAACCACTGAGTAAGGAATTAACATATAAGATGTGTGAGAAAAACTACCAAACGAGGAGAAAGGCATATCAAATACTTCGAGAAATTAGATAAGTAAAAATAAATAAATAAAGTTAAATTGAAAAAGAAAAAAGAAAGTATCGTTTAAAATCTAATCACCAATTCACCCAAAAATTTAAGCTAATAAATAAAAGTAACTTTAATTATGTATTACGTATTGCACTCTTCTCATTTGTAAGCTTGAAATATGTGAAAGGTCCAACAATGAAAATCAATATTAAAGAAGAAAATAACTTTATTATAGGATTGAAGATACTTCTTGGACTTCTTAAGACTTTTAATATGTCTTGAATCATTAAACTTAAGATAAATTCAATTATATATATATATATATGAAGAAAATAACCCATGGTGATAAACTACTAATTACCATGAGACCTTTCACCAAACTGAGAGAGAGAGTGAGGTTGGAGGTTGTTGGCAGCCGAATTGAATCAAGTCCCACAACTAACAAAAGGAGAACCTAATTAAATTCTTTACCAATGAAGAAAAACTCCCATTAATACTTTTACCTAAAACCTTTGCCAGAAGAAACGAAACAAAAACTCCTTTTTCATCTTTACACAGATACATAATCAGCTGCGAATCTAAGCTCAATCTAAGTTCAGTAACAATTAATTGACATATGATTTTCCACGTTAAAGATGAGAGGTTTGAAATCTCCGCCCACCAAAATTTGTATTAAAATAGAAAATAAGAAATGAACAAGTCTGTTAGCAATGCATGGTCTATCAAATGATAGACCACGAACAAGTAATAGATCATAAAAGTCTACACTTTATCGTTAATAGACATTACTATATATTTACATATTTTTTAAAATGTTGATATATACTTAGTTATGGTCTTTTAAAATGCTACTCGTTACAATTACGAATATTTTTGTTAAAAAGACATTGGACTACCACAAAGATATATATATAGTTAAGCTTAATCATTTTCTGAAAAAATAGGTAAAAGAAAAACTCATCAACAATAAAAACAAACCTAATAAAAGAAAATTTTGGAGATATATATATATTGAAAGAGTAAGACTACTAACAAACTCAAACTTTAGGCTTTGGTTTGGCAAAAACGTAACATAAATAAGGCAATCATTAAAAAATGGAAAAAGAAAGAAAAAAGTGAGTTAATTACCTGTTCTTCCTGGGTTGTTGGTTTTATTTAAAATCTGCAAAAACATTGATTATATTGGGTGCAACCAATAATCAAAATGGTGATTTACCAATCCCCATGAGTTTGCCAAACAAATAATAGAGAGGATTAGGAGCAAGCTAAGCATCAATGAAGCTTGTTGGCAGCCGAATCAAAAGTTACACATACCAAATAAAATTATTAAGAACAGTAAACTCCAACAATGGAAGCATGCCTTTTTAATTTATAATTTGAATGGGGTTTTAAAGTCGCAACACTCTAAATATGCATATTCGTAATCAATCTTTATGATGAAGCATTTTAATGTATTCATTTTAAAATGAAGTTTCCATTAGCTTTGTCTTGTGTACTACTAAATTAATTCATTTGGTCTATTAATTTTATTTATAATCACAATAACGTAGGGAATAATGATAATTATTTGATTCTTTTAGTAAATTAAAGAAACCAAACACTCATTGGTCATCAATTTTTAGCATTGTTTTTATGGCAACTGTTTTTGTTAGTGGCTATTGGGAAACGATTTTTGAAAGTCGATCAACGACAATTAGCGACTAACAAAAACAGTTTCCATAAAAACGTTCTTCGAAAGTTGATTGGTGATGATTGTCAAAGCTCGACCAACAACGGTTGTTGAAAAACAGCAGAGAAAGTTGATCATCAACGGTTGACAAAAAACAATAGCTAGAAAAATGGTTACCAAAAGTTTCCATCAGACATTTCATCGTGGTCGATAGTTATTCTACAATAATTGCAAGAAAATGGTCATCCAATTTTTGGTTGGTTACAATTGTCAAAAGCAATCATTGGAGGTTAGCTGGTGGGAAAAAAACATAAACGAAAATTGACTGCCAACGGTTACGTAAAAAATAGTGGTCGGATGTTTATGAAGGACAATCATTGAGAATGTTGCCCGGCGACAATTGGCGAAGACGATTGTCGAAAGTTGGTTGGTGAGGATAGCTGAAGATGTTGGTCGGAGTGTTTCATACAAATTATGGAGATTAACCATTAAACACACAAATTATTTTTAAAAGAATTGGTTTTAGGTTTTTATCCTAAACCAAATTATTTTATAATTTATTTTTCAAAATTATTTATTTTGGATAGTTGAAACATTATTTTTTTTTAAAACAACTAACTTTTAATAATTCTAAAAAGGCAATCCAAAACACAAGTTTAACATTCGATTTCTAATTTATCTCATTTTAATTAACAATTTTTTAGAGAATAACAATATATTTGTCGATAAAAGTAGTGAAGTTTCAAATTTAATACACCTTAAACATTAAAAAAAAATATATATATAGTTTTTGCTTAAATCCCCAAAATAATAATAACCAACCCCCAATCCAAACCCATGGCCAAACAACCTTGAAGAGAGAATTTGGGAAATAACACATCAACAAACCTAATAAAAACACAACTTTGCTTATTGTAAAAATAAACAAATATAAAGAACACTAATTGCCTAAATAAGAAAAAAAAAAAGTAATGAGTTGAAATGTGTTCTACAAATTTGAAATTGTAGTAATAGCCTACACATTTGTCTTCTTAAAACCCTAAGCCCTCATACAACGTCAATACATTTCCACTACCTGATAAATTTGAACACAAACCAAATCTTCGTCCATTGTTTACGTTTTAATTATACCGATTTCTCCTCAACCATTATTTCATCTTTTTTAGACTGTAATCTCCATCGTAAATATACACCAACCATTCATTCTTTAATTTTTGTCATCGAAAAATAATATAATGTGTGAAAAGTAGTAAAAAATTAGTATCATACGAAAGATATATGAAAAGTAATAAAAAAAACCTAAAAATAATAGAAAATTATTTAAGTATGAATTCAAAGAAATTTTCAAACTATAAACTGAAACTAATGCCAAAATCTCCACGTGAAAAGAGTAAATTCATTCAACATTTGAAGTCAAATTGAAACAAATAATGAATATGTTGGATTAATTAGTGTAGTGTGTTGTCGTGGACAACAACCATAATACATTTTTATTTTCAACATCCTGATAATTAATATAATATATTATTTTAAAATTAAAAATAACTACTAAACTAAAAATCTCAAGATGTCTAAGAAAAAGTTAGACGTTATAAAAATTAAAAATTAATTATAATCTCATATGTGCGTAAATTGAATTAATTATACTATAGTAACAATGAGACACATTTTACACATTAGTGACAAGAAGGTCATTTTTTAGTACTTTAAAAGTATGATAACACATGAGTTTTGCTAAAGATCGAAAGAATATCTTGATTTGTGCTATATAAAAAAGAAATGAAAAATATTGGGCTATGCCTAAGCCCAAAATGCTTAAAGCATTATATGTGGTTTAGATCGGGTCAGCCCAATCATTGGGCGATTGGCTAATTGGATCAATGTCTGCCCAATTGGATCGGATCAACCCATTAGATTAATTCTAAACAACAAACTTCTATATTTTGAATTATTTCTTCTGACCATAATTTTGAACCAAATTAACATTTTCATTTTACTTTTAGAAAATTATATTAATTTGTTTCTTTATTTACATAATTTCAATTTTTTACTTTATAAAATGGTATATTTATAAATTGTTGTTTGCATTTATTTAATTCATAATTTTATATAACTACATCTTTCAATTTAGGAAATTTTGTTACTTTTCTAGTCTATTCAATCAGTTACAGATTTGACTTATATATTTCATGATTCAATTGCATGCAATAAAAAATAATCTTCCAATCAAAACAAGGTACTGCTTCATTTATGTATCATGCTATGTTTATAATGTTTATAGGCTAAATTAATGTAAAACACACTCAAAGCATAATCAAAACAAAAAAAGTATGAACTTATGAGACCCGTTTATAATTTTATAATAGATTACTGCTGGGTTCTACATTTTGTTTGGTCGACATGGATCTTATGAAAGACACATGACTACGAGCTCAAGTAAAAGACTATCACATTTATTAAAATCACGTTCTAATTACTACTATTTAACTATTTTTCATATCCATAATATTTTCATCACTATTTTTTTTTTAATTATTACTACTTATTTTCATTATACACTAAATTCTCATTGATCTTCTAGTCCCTCTCTATTTGTAATATATAGGGGGATTCATTCATTCATCCATCCATCTACCTAATGGTTTAGTTATATTTTTTTGGGCCGTGAACCCATTGGGCCGGCTCTATTTCTAATATATAGCCCATATTTGTTAGTTCTTTTTCCCTCTGCTCGGCTGTTTTTAGGATATTGCTTAGGTTTGTGGAATTAAAAATGCTTACGGAGTGCTAAAACAAAATATAATTTTTAAAAAATTAACAAGAGAGTAACCACCTCATCAATATATTACGGTTGCATCGAATGACAAAAAAATTTAGAAAAAAATAGCTCATAATATTTCTTCTTTGCATATTATGAATTTGATAAATATGACAAGTAATTAATGATGTCAGACGACTATTAAAAAATTACTAGACGGTTATCCACTTTTAAATTTCCTACTTAGTAAATGTAGTGACATGAACCCAAAAGAAAAGATATCTTCAATCTTAATATATAAATAATACTAATATATGCCCTATTATCATCGATCTTTTTTTCTATTTTTGCAAGCGGCCTAATGAATTATTGGAGGATGTCATCACCAATCTAGCTATTAATTTTGTACTTTCCGTGTTATAAACAAGCTAAAAAAATATTTGAGGAGAACTCAACATGAAAATAAAATTAGTCGAACAAAATTCATTAAGCGTTTTGTTACTTTCTAAAGGGTATTTATTTATTATTGATATTTTACATCTTTTTTCTATACATCTGATATGTATGTATGGGCCCAATTATTATGCAAGTCTAAGATTAATACCAAGTCTAGTAAACTTTTTAAAAGAATTGCGATTACACTAAAATCATATCGCTAATAAACTCTATCAATTCTAGTTTCCTATGAATGGTAGACTCTAGGATTGATAAATTTATAGACTTGAATTTAAAATTTTCTATATTTGTTAATTTTTTTCATTATATTACATATACAAGTCTTATGGTGTCATATCATTTTAAATTCGTATGGATAATAGTAATTATTTTTTTAAAGTATATATCAAGAGTAGGAGAATCCAAACCATGAACTCAATTTTTAGAAGGCATTTGGCCCTAGGACTATGGGGAGTAATTATTTTCCTTTCCCTCTTTTTCACTATTCCACATCTTTCCCGATCCTTGTCACTTTTTCTCCAATCTTTCTCACTTTTTTCCTAATCCTCTTCCAAATACATACAATCATAACGTTACTATCATAATCATTTTCCAAACGTACACTATCATAACACTACTTATCATAATCATTCCTCCAAATGCATACTATCATAACACTAGGACTATTAAATACTAGGATTATCATAACATTAATATTTTCATAAATCAACCATTTCTCCAAACGTCCCCAATATCAATTAAGTTTAACCTTGTATTAATTAGATATTATTTGTTAGGGGTTGTAGAAGTTCTACGAGAATGGAGAGAAAACTTTATCTGCTTAAATATTAAATTTAGTTAACCGATCAACTTCAACTTTTTAAGTTCAATATTTATTCATTAGTTTAAAAATAATAGAGGTAGGAATCTCGTCTCTCGAAATGATTGAACTAAACAAACACAAAAGAACAAACTGTACGGAAAATCGCATCCATAATTTTATATTTTACCAAACCTATAGATTTTTATATATATAATTTTTAATGAGACCTTAATTAATTCTATATATCAAATTGTCAATACTTAGACTACCATATCCTCCAAAAACAATGTCAAAGCTTTGCAATTAACGAAGAGGCAAGTTTCTTCCTATTGTGTTCTCAATATTTTTTTTTTTTTAGGAAAACAAAATAAATTAAATAAACTTAATTTTCTTCTAAACTTTAAATTAGCATTATCTTTGGTAATGTTAGAAAAAAGAAGCATGTGGCACATGTTGTATATATTAGCACCAACGTCAAACCTCCCTTCCTTTTTTATATTCTCTATTTCATTATTTTTTCTCCATACTACTTCCCTACTCCCTCTCTCATTCCTCTCTCTAATTTGATTCTAAATGACATCCTCTCATATAATAAGGTATAACAATTTAACAATGCTAATATATAATTGTAATTACAAACCAATAATTGGGTGAAAAAAATATCAACATGTGGGCATCTCGATCAAAGAATTATTAGACATAAAAATTGAATTTCAAAACCACTTAGATCTTATATTTGGATAATCATTTAAAAAATATATATATATAAACAAACCAAGGATTCAATAAAAATAAAATTGAATTTGGCATGTTTTGATCAAATACATGTTTGGCATAACATTTAGGAATTAAAGTTTATTTTAAACCATTTTTTAAAATATGTTTGATATTAGATCTATTTATCAACAAATTAATTTTGATTATTCACTAAATTAATCTAATGCCACTGCGAGCATAGCGATTATGAAATTTGTGTTTCGAATCCTTCTATCGCATTGTAAAAGAAAAAGAATATTAGGTTAAAAATAAAAATTATTTTAACTGAGTTACGTACGTTGCAAAACTTTGTAAAAATTTTATTTTCTAATATCATATAATTTGTACTACATTATATATAACACATATTTTAATTTAAGAAAAATGAAATATTTTTCACTGGTTTGTTTTTAATCTTTTAATATAATTATCCATTCAAATTTCCAAATTCAAAGGTAAATACATAATTTGTATTATTTAGATATAGCATAATTCAAAAACTAGTCTTTAAAAGATCATTTAGATTGATTAATAAATATATTCACTAATAACTAAAAACATAAAGAATAGTTTAGATGGTCTAACAAATTGAATTTAAAAGTGGGTTCACATTTTTTGAAGTTCAAAATCATGTTGAATTAATTATGAAATACGTTGATTGTTATAGAGATATATTAAGCTGTTATTTTTACTAAATATATATAAACTATGCAACAAATACGACTAAAAAAGTATTTACAATGACCTATTGTGTGCATGCCCTACAATTACTTCTTCATTTTGAATAGTAAGTAATTTATATTATCCACGTTTGGAAGATAAACGAAAGCAAAAGCATTTCTTAAAAAGAATTTGGAGCTCGTCATGAATTTCAACCATTTTTTCATATCACTATTTTATTCTAACATATTTTTTCTACAGAAATTATTTCAAATAAAAAAGTTGTCGAAAATATTCATCTAAAATTTTACAACTTCATTAATAGAAAATTTATATCAAATCAAAAAGTTGTTGGAAATGTTTATCTAAAATTTTAGAATCTATCTATAATAGATCCACTTTGATATAAAATTGAAGGAACTATTTTTGTTCTCTGTTAATTGGAAAGTAACAACAAAAATTTATGAAATAGAAAATAAATGAATGTTTGAAACTATATAGTAAAATAGAGGATTAATAAAGTGAGAAGTAAAATAGAGGGACAGACATTCACATTATTCATTGGCAAATGATGAAATTATAATGTATTATTGTACATCGTGTTGACCTTGTTTTGTTAATTTAGCCCAACCCCATGATAGTGAGTTTACTTTAGAAAAATCCTACAAAATATATTTTTAGTGGTTGAACGTACGATTATTTGAACACATTCGTGTTATTTTTTTTAATATATATTTAAATGCGTCATATGGTTTGACAATATTTATGACTTAGTGGTATTTTATTTTAATAGCGTTGAGAAACAATATAATAATTAAAGAAAAAGAGAGAACAGAGAGAAAAGAGATATAATAAATTTAAATTATCATTCTTAATGTAAAATGTGGTATCAACATTTAAAGTAATAATAATAAACAAAACAATAAAACTCAAGAAACTTTTAAACCAATTTTTAAAATTTTGAGATGTTTGGTATATATCTTTTTTTAAATTTAAAAACCAAGCGTTGCTGAAAATTTCAAGACTAAGAAAATATTTTCTTTAAAAAATAATAATAATTTTTCAAAAATTTAATAAAAATATAATTTATGACTTTAAGAGCAATTGAATCTTTTAAAAATATGTAAACATTTCTCTTTTATATCTCAATATATTATGTTAGAGTGACATGATAAAAGTTAAGACATAATAATTCTTTAACAATAGTTAAGATGTCACTTTTAAATGTCTCAAACAAGAAATTCTTTTTCATAAATATTTTATATAGAGAGAGAATTGAATCGTGCTATGCAACTATTAAAGATACCTATTATTATAATTTTTTTTTAATTTCTAACCTCAAATTTTGAAGATATTTTTATTTATTATATGCTAAAAAAAATTATATTATGAACTATTAAATCTGCAGAATTGTAACTTAAAAATAATATATCTAATTTTGTTTGTTATTTCGTATCTAGATATCATGTTTAACCATTCTATAAGGTAATGCTATTGATAAATATAGATAGATAGATGGAGACCTCCACTAAATCTGAACGTATGAAGAAGTTTCTAATTGCTACTGCCTACCATCTTTAATAATTAAGAGGAGAGAAGAGAATGTCAATAATATACTTACAAAAGTAGACCGACTTTTGAAAAATATCATTCATCATAAAGAAAAATATACCATAACTTTTAAGACATATCTTACGTTCGACCTTTCTTTCTGTATCATTGGTTATTAATAATCCTACCATTTTATTTTCCAAAAGCAAAAAGAAAAAAAAAAAGATAAAAGAAAGTTTGAATAGTTTTGTTCTATTCTTGATTTTTTTTTTTTTTTTATGTTGGTCAAAGAAAACACAGAAGATGAGACAAGAGTCTCTTGTGAATAGTATGAAGAGTACTTTATTCCCATCATAAATCTTTAAGACACAAATTGAAATAGGGTTAGGTTAGGTACCTTTCTTTTCATTTGAGGCATCAAAAGAGCAAATCTTGACGAACAACCATGTCCTCTTTCTGTGGTACTCATCAATCATCATGTAATATCACTTAGCTTGCCTTTTTAAATTACTGGTTTTTTTCTTTCCCTAAAATATTAATTATATTTCCTTGTATATATATTAAACATTGTTGACGAGTACGAAAATTATCATTTTGCTTCCTATGTTTCAAGTTTAGTTTTTATTTAATCCATATGTTTCAAAATCTAATTTTTTTGTTCTAAAAATTTCAATAATAATGCTCAAATTTTAGTTATTGAAATTTTTTGGTTGTTTAGATTTAAATGTGTTTTAAGCAATCCTAATATGTATGGTTATCTTGTTTGATATAATGCTTCAACATTAGGGACATAAATGTTTTTGGGTTTTAGTATTTCGTGAGGTTTTTTTTACAATATTAAAATAATCACATCATCAATTTATTTTGGTTTAGAACTAGTCAAGTTATCATCCTAGTCAATCCTCCATTACGCCATGTATAATCAAAATCCAAATGTATAATTAAACAGTAATCTTGTTACAATTATTTTGTTTATAATATTATATTTGACAAGAGTTGACCTTCAGTGAATTAATTAATCCTCGAAAACAAATAAAATAATAATTTTCTTCTTTTGAGCAAACATGTTATCAAAATATCACATGACTTTGTTTTTCATTTTTCAAAAATAAAAAAACCATTAAAATATTAGAGTAAATCTTTACGATAAAGAAAAGGGTTAAAAATTGGTGAAGATTACTTTCGAATGTTTCCATCTTTTGCAACAGTATCATTTTTAAAAAATTGTTAGAAATAGTTTTTCTCAATTTTATCCTAGTTCGGATCACTAAGATTTGGATAAAAAATTAATTTATTCATTTTATCATTTGTAATATTGGGTTAATTTTGTGAAATTTCACCCAAGACCAACACCAGTTCTATAGGATAAGAAAGCTAAACTTCGAAAAAAAAAACTATTTCAATGAATTTTTTAAAAGTGTGTTAGTTCTGATATATGGAAACTTTTAATTGCTAATTCTAACAATTTTCCAAAAAGAAAAACATATCAAGTTTTTTTTCTCTCTTTTTATCTATATTGAAAGCTTTGTTTCTTAATAGATATATTAAATTATAAGTTCAATCTATTTTAATATACTTCCAAATTATATAAAAAAGAAACCTGGTGAACTATCAAATTTGTACCTATTTTTTCTGATTTTTCAATTTCATGTCTTAATTAGAAAATTAATTTTATTGACTTTTTCTAACTTGAGAATTTAAGAATCTTTTTCTAATAGACAAAATATTTAAAAATTTAAGAATCCAAGTTATAAACTAGTGGGTTTAATATCAACCTTTACAAATATATATATCCCATATTATTGTTGATTATATTAGCCCATACCTAATGTTTTTGAATTTGTCACTTCCAATCAGCAGGGAATAAATAAATTTTATTGATGAGTAGTGCTCAAATTTTGTTGGAAAGCGAGTTGGGTTTTGTGTTAAAAGTATATTTTGAGGGGCATGCATGCATGTTATGTATCCAAATATATATAACAATTCAATGAAACGTCAATATCTTTTTTATTTTTTTTTAAAATAAAGTTTGATCGAGAGATTTTAGTAAATAAATAATGTAAATAGAAGAATTTAAAATGATTTAGAAATCAATGATATAGGATAACCTAAAACATCATTTAAATTAAAAAAAATTTACTAACAAACGAACATAACTTTCAAAGATGTAAAAGAAAAGAAATTGGTATCAAACAGGTGCAAAAAATATCCAAGTTGGATATAAAATAGTTGAATAGTTGGAGAACATAATAATGCCACCTAAAATAACAATGTTTGTATTATATATTATATAGTCCAACATCATTATTAAAAAACAAAAATGGAGTTTTATGAGTCAGACTTGGTTGGCATTGGGTTTAGAAGACATCGAATCAGCCAACAGAAGGGGCAGCCGAATGAAGCATTTTTGAGCCTTTTAGTTAGGATACTTTTTGGGGATAAGATTTCGGTTGTAAATTCTGTGGAATTGTGAATATTCATACTTACTTTAATTCTTGAGTTTAAGTGGTAAGGAATTAATACGATGTAATAAAATATAAAGTTCATATCTTTTAACGATGGGGATCTCCAAATCTTTTGTTCAAAAATAAATAAATAAAGTTTCAACGTAAAGTTCAATCTAAGAAGACTTGTTTATTACTCTTATAGTTTTTGAATCCTTATTGTTCTTTTTTTTCTTTAATAACAACTACTTGCTGTAATTTAGGCATCAATTATATTTAATAAATGTTGAATTACAAAAAAAGAAAGAAAAAAATGTTCACGATTTTGTAATTTGCGTAAATAATAACTATAAACTTCCAAAAGTTTAAAAAATATCTTTGAACTTTCAACAGGGTTCAAAAATTTAGTTTTGGATGGAGCCGTTAAATTTTTGTTTAAAAAATATCCTTCAACTATCGAAAAGTTTTTACTATTGAGTTTTAAAAAAAAATGTTAAAAATATCTCATTTATTCAAAATTTTCACCAATTTTCTCATCAACCCAAGATAAAACTAAAAATCTAAGTTAAAACTGTGGTTTTAAATTTATTTGACGTCTATTAACATATAATGATAGATCATGGTACAACATTTTTCAATAGTTATTGTTGTAATTAACATGCTGTTAATTGTCAAATAAAAAATTATATTTGACTATCAACACACTGTAATACTATGATAGACCTATCGAAGTGATACACATTTTTTAAATTTGACTAGTTCTTTTTGTAGTATGTTTTAAGAAGGTTTTTCTTTTAACTTTGACAAATTTTATGTTTTATTTAAAGTTGAAAATATCGGTATTGATGAAGGCATCGTAATGTTAATTTTACATCAATTTCTATTTTTATTCGAAATTTCTAAAAGATGGTAAAAAATAAAAAAAATAAATTTAAATTAATAAATAAATATTTTATTATTTTTAAATAACTAAATTAAACATATATGTTATTTATATTATATTTAAATTAACTTTTTTTAATGTGATTTATGGATTTTTCTACTGGAATAATAAAAATATCAATTCACCAAATCTATAGATATCGAACCCTTGAAAATATCGATATAGAAATATATGAAAATTTAAAACTATAGTTTTAACTTAAAATTTCAGTTTTTATTTTAGTGTAAGAATTGGATTAAAATGAATATTTTTTATTTTTTAAGTTCAAAAATATTTACAAAACTTTTCAATAATTCAAATTTTTTTTCAAATTTTTTTTGAGGGTTTTCATATAAAAGAAAACTAACATTAACAATATTTTTTTCTAAAACTAATTTAAAAAGTTAAAAAGAGATATTCTTGACACAAATTTTTTTATAATTTAGCCTTTAATAAATAATACAAGCTTTCAAATATGTATACTAATATATCTATTTCATCGTATATTAGAGTTATATTAAATTAATGTCAGCTATTTATCACAAAAATATTAAACGGCAAAACGATGACTTGAGATATTTATTTATTGCAGTTTTCAAACTTTGAAGGAAACTCATGTATACGTAATAAAATATCAAACTATTTACGATTTAGGTAACAAATTTCACAAAGTTAGACATTTTTTAAATATTTCAAGTTTAACCTTTCATCTTTTTTCCTTCCTCGCAATGAAATCGCTTTCTTCCTACTGTAATTTCTTTCATCGTCTTTCTTCTCTTTTTTTTTTTCCTGCAATTTCTTTCTATAATATTTCTTATTTTTCCATTCTTTTTTTATGTCATTAAATATTTCAATCATCTTTCTTCTTTTCCTCTTCTTTTCGTTGCGATTTCTTTCCATCGTTTTTCTTCTTTTTTATTTTGCGATTTCTTTCAATCGTTTTTTCTTCTTTTTTACGTCATTTAATATTTGCATCCTCTTTTTTCTTTTCTAATTCTTTTTTACTTCGTTTAATCTTTTCATGTCTTTCTTTTTTTTTTTTCCACTGTGATTTCTTTTCATCGTTTTTCTTTTTCTTTTTCTTTTTTTATGTCGTTTAAATTTGGATAACCAAATCTAAACAATCGTGTACAAAAATCATTTAGATTGTAGCAGCCAAATCTAAACGATCGTGTACCAAAAGAATTAAAAAATAAATCATTTAGCCAAATCTAAACGATCCTATAAAAAAAATAAACGATCGTGTAACAAAAGAATTTAAAAATTTTTTTTAGTCAAATCTAAACGATCGTGTAGACAAATCTAAAAGATTGTGTAGCAAAAGAATTTAAAATAATCGTTTAGCCAAATCTAAACGATCGTGTACCAAAATTTGAAAAAAAATCGTCCCCAAATCTAAACAATTGTGTAACAAAATTTAAACGTAACCAAATTAAACAATCGTGTAACAAAATTAAACGATAGAATGGAAAAAATAAATTGTAGTCATATCTAAATGATCGTGTACCAAACAATAGCAAAATCCAAATCTAAACGATCGTGTAACCAAATTTAATAGTAACAAGATTAATCGATCGTGTAACAAAATTAAACGATAGAATTGAAAAATAAATTGTAGTCATATCTAAACGATCATGTACCAAATAATAGCCAAATTTAAACGATCGCAAATATGTTACGCGCGCGTTATGGACGACGTAGTTAATGAGGTATTTTTTGTATTTTACATGGTAGGCTTCTAGACTTTTTTTCATTTTCGAAATTATTCTATACATTCTATATACTTTACTGCTTTTTTATATGCTTGAAAAAAGATCCCTACAACTTAAGATAAAAGATTAGAATCTAATAGTTTGGATATTTTCCACATCCCATACAACCTAAGAATGTGATTCTTGCATCATGTGTATGTTCTTTCTAACTGAATTTCCTAAGAAGCCAGTCAACACAAAATTATTTCAAGCTAATTACCTCATTTAACTTTAGATTTTTTGTGATTTAGATAATAATTTCTAATCGTTTTAGGTCTTTTTAAGATTCTATTATGTAAGATTTATTCATGTATTTTTACTCCTCTTGAATTAATTAAACAATCCTTTTTAATTATGAACCAAAATGATAACGTGATCATAACTCAATTACAATTAGTATTTATGCTCATTTTTCTTGAAAATAGAAGTTGAAAATAATTTTCATATGAAGATCTACTGTGTGTACATATGAAGAGTAAAATAACTGTTTTTAATGTTTAAAATTTTAACCCTCATCTTTTGACATTTGAAAGACTTTAACGTAGGTTGAAATTAAACCATTTATTTAATATACATTCTTCAATCCTAAAATCTCACACCGATTAAATTCATTTAGGTATTGTACTTCAAATTATAAATTGAGAGACTCGATAATCTCAACTGTAAATTGATAAATACTATTTAAATTCTTTTAGATCTAACTTTTTCAAACTCTCTTATTTTATTTGTGTTTGAGAATTACGTTGAAAGATCAAGAGCTCTTATACTTTTTACGAGATACAGATAGAATACTTCTCTTATTGTCAATTTGTTTTGAGATGATAACTTCATAATGATATATATGGTATCAAAACCCACTAAAGTTCAAAACAGATATTCCATCTGAAAATAAAAATTAGGAATAGTTTAAGAATGTTGAGTTTCGATAAACATCCATGTTATCTATCGAATAGTTTAAGAATGTTGAACTCCGATAAACATCCATGTAATCTATCGAATGATTTGTTGAACATTTGGTCGCATCAAATTCATATAATCTATTTAATAATTTGTGATACTAAAAAAAACAATAACTTTTATGAATTGTCACCGGTAGGTTTAGAATAAAAAAAAATGGTCAACTATGCTAGGCATTGATGTTAAACCACATGTACTTATCACAATAATTTTATGTAATATTTAACACTAATTTTCTTAGACGTTGCATTAAATGATGACTTAAAACCATTATGTTCATAAGGAGAGATTCTTCCCTAAATAATCCACCCTACCCAGCTCTCATGTTGTCACTTTTTATATTTCGATACAAAAAACACTTACTTCTTTTTGTGACACGTTAAATTAGGACCAACCATAACTTGTAATACTTTATATTAATTTTAACAATGTTGTGAGAATAACATCCATCCAAGAAATTATTGATCATCGCATATATCAAATTAGAATGCATAATGCACAACAAACCAACACATAATAATTAAGAGTTTTGTATTTCCTACCATTGACATAATTAATTTCTTAAACTTATCTAGCCAAATCTAACAATTTTTTTTTTTTAAAATTTGGATCAATGGTAAGAATTTATCGATGACAGATTATGTCATTGTAGATTAATAAATTATTAGCTCATGTAATCATCATGTTTTGTAGTTCTTTTTCTTTACCTTCATGCTCTAGTCTTTTCTGTTGTCCCTCCATGATACGTCTCTAGAATGTTATGCTTAAGCTCTACGTTAATAATACTCTTTTTCTAATAATTAATTAGCTCGTTTCTAAAAAAAAAGAAAAATATCAAAGTAAAGATAATATATGTATAGTATATATTTAATAATATATACAATGTCAACAGAAATCGGGAAGTGCACTAAAATATCTTAATTATATTTATATATATTATTTTTCGCATCTTCCATCATACTTTAAGTGCAATAGAAAACTGTCACATGGAGCATTGAATATTAAAATATTGTTTTGAGTTGAAAATATCGTGAGAGATAATGAATTTAAAATTTTCATTTCTTTTTTCTTTTCATAATTTTATTTATTTCATTCGACTTCTTATCTTTTGGACAAGTGTGGTTTTGATCTATGTGGTTCATGTATTCTAAATATTACTTGTTTTAAAGTTATGAGATATTCGATGAAAGTGTTAAAGACATATCAAATTAGTTGATATAATATTATCGTATAATTATTCACACTTTTTGTGCCTAATTAATTTTTTTTTAGAAAAAAACTTCGCAACACACAAGAAGAAGAAATTAATTTTATTATTATTATATTTTATTTTTTTCTTTTCCTTTCCATCTCTATTATATGTAGCGCCACGAGATAAAGATAACGAAAATTAATTATTTTCTTAAAGAGAAATTATTATGAATAACATAAAAAAAATTACTTACAAAATGTAGTAAAAAATTCAAATGAGCTATAGATAGAGGTAGATAAATTTTGCTATATTTTGTAAATAGTTTCAATATTTTACTATTTTTAAAAATATCCCAAATTAAAAACATAAATGCCTATTTTTTACCGTCTTGTTAGATATTATAGGTTTATTTTTCTCAAATGTCATATGCTAACTTAATTTTGGAAACATCACACCGATATTTGTATTAGATAAATGTAGAGGTATTCTCTAATAAGTTAACGTTGAAAACATGCTAATAAGAAACAATTCACCAACTCCCTACATGTTTTATTTGTAAAAATGGTGATAAAATAATCAATTAAACATTCATATTCATGTATCTCAATAATAAACATCTCTGATTACTTTTAGCATATGAATGAAGAAAATTTATAAACGATATACGTACAAGTAATTTTTTTATTGCTTAAATAAGTTATAAATCCTCACTTACATTTTTTTTAGAAAGACATTGTTTGTATTCATATTTGATGATATTTTGGTCGATATATATTTATAAATCTACCGTACGTACTTTTTTATGATTTATTGAAATTTGATTTATAAAGAATCTATCATTTTTTAAGTTTAGAACAATGCATTCATTAAAAAAGACATATAGTGAAATAGTTAACAAATCTCAATATATATTTTGGAGAATACATCATAACGCCCGGAGCATGTGAACATCTCCATAACATCCTCATCATCTTCATTTCATTAATATATTCTTAATATTTTATTTCCTTGTCATGACACGCTCGACAAGATAACCTTTTATAAAACTAATAATATATTATTGTTCTCATATCTAATCTACATATAAATTTAGGGTCACAATCCACAATTTAAATATGTTATATAAATCAAAGAGGTGGGATCAATCCTAAGATTATCTAAGGATAAGTAAGTAGTATTACAAGAAACTCTTTTTGATTAAGTACTTGCAAGTGACAGTGAGTAACAAATAAAAAAATTAAACCACAAGCCATAGGAGAGAAGAAGATCTTCTATTCAATTCAACAATGACAAGTCAAGTTTTAACATAATAGAAGAATTAAAAAGACCACAACTCACTTGCAAACTCTTGAAATGTTCTCCTTAGCTAGCTATAGGGCATTTAATTATAAGGCCTTAATTAGTTAGACACTTTTAATTTAGAGTTTGTTTTCTTGGGTTCTGGCCACCACCCTAAAAGTTATAGAAGACACTTTTCTTGATTTAGACTTGATCCTGGTCACTTTATTAAGATGTATTTATTTAGTTAGTTATCAAGTTATTTAAGGTACTAACTATATTGATAAACTTTTGAATCATCCTGGTTCCCCTTTTTGCCACCCCCTTAAGTCTACACAAGACTAAAGTTATATACTTTTGTAGAGGTACATTGATTGTTGCATCGAGAGTTCTTTTTCATTTATTGTTAATTAAAAGCATGTATTTCAATCTTTGAAAAAAAGCGTAACTTATTATATCCTTCTCTCCCTAAACTTAAAAGGTAACTTTTCTTGAGTCAATGATTGTGTGGTATTTGAAAGTTTTGGTGTTTGTACTTTGCAAGTTTATATATATAATTATACACTGTTCTCAAGTAATGATTGAAGTTGGTTGGTCGTGAGGATTCAAGTTAAAAGTTAAAAATGAATGGAGATCATGATAATAGAAGTATATAGTTAGGATATACTTAAAAAATTTGAAATAACTATTATCTAAGTCGTTAAATGTATTTGACTTGAAACAATTCTAAATTGGTCGGTGGCTCTACTTATATTTTTCTAATACCAAAGAGAGTGAGAATAAAGCTTCTTTGTTGATGCTAATTTTCCATTCCCTGAACCATCTTGTTGATCTTTTTATTCACTCTCCAACAAGAACTCTGAAATCTAAGATTATTTGAAGTAACCTTAGCTTATAGGCTTCTTCTTTATTGTTCATCTGATTTGAGAGGAATAGAAGTACATTTCAAAATGCAGAAGAACACCCATCTCATCTGTGACATGACATTGTCTGGCTGGCGACCCTCTGAACTACTCAACCCTTTTTCTCCTTTTTTTTTTTTTTTTTTGTAATTAATGCTTCATGATTTACATAAAATCGGGAGGTTTTTCTCTAACCTTGTTTTGTATATATATTTATTTAAGCTTTAATTTTTCTAGGCTCTCTTCGTATATAGAACGATTATATCCTTAATTTCTTTGAGTGAATGCAACTCCACAAGACTTGGGTACATGAAGGTATTATATTTAGTTGAAATGATGATCTGTGTGTTGATATGTAGGCATGGTGTTATTAAGTGGCAAAAAAAAGTGTGCATCACAAGTGTCAAATCTGAATAGGAGACATTATAATCTACTACTGTTAAAAAATTAAGAAAAAAATAGACTAATTAAGATCAGAGAAGTTTTAGTGCAGCTCAGCAAATTCGGGTGCATTTATTTGTTTTTGTTTATCATACTGATCTTAATCCTCTGTCATATGTTGATTTTAACCTTTTTGAGAATAAATTGGATTGAGTAATCAAATATATTGAAAATGTTAATACTATATGGCAATACTAAGAAGAATTATAATACAAAAATTTCAAATCCTACGAATATATAAAATGCTCATACTATATTTCTTTTTCTAGATCAAAGATAAATCAATAAATAAAATGTATGTGTCTTCTCCTGTCATCAGTTTGTTTTTAGTATTTATATATTTGTTTCTGTCAGATGAATTTCCATTATGCTATGTTTTTTAATTGTATGGTTGAATGTCATGAGAATTTTTTTTTTTTTGCATGATTGAAGAGTAGTGTTGTCTAAAATTATATATAGTGTTTAACGTTTTAAAAAAAACCAACAATTTAAATCTTAAAAATTAATGGAGAGAAAGAAAACGTTCTTGTCAAACAAAAAATTGATAATTATATTTAAGTTCTTTTATATAATCATAATATTATTTGTTAATGGTTTTACTAGATTTGAACCTCAAATTTTGTAATTAGCAGTAGTACACTCGAAAACAATTAAGCTAAGTTCATACTGACGAAAAAAATAAAATCATTTGAGTTAATCTTAAAATTAAAGATCCCTCGATCCTTAGTACTCTTTGTTGGAAAAAAAAGTATTCTTAGGTCATTAATATCCAACCTTTTGTCTTCTTCTTCTTTTTAATATCAAATAAAAGAAAGCGATAGATGATAAGTGTGTTAAGTAGGCATAAATCTAATTGAGATAAATGGATATACTACTAACTCACACTATATATTTTTATAAAACATATATAGTGACATTTTAATTAGAAAAATTATTTCAAATGAAAAACTATTTCAAATATTTATAAATATAGTAAATTTCAAATTGTATCGACAGATATTAATATTAATAGAATGTAAAATTATGTTATATTTTGTAACTATTTTAATAATTTTTTATATTCGAAAACTATTCTTTTACTTACAAAATACACAATTCATTATTTGTATTATTTGAATAGAAAACTATTATGTATTATGCATGTTGTTCTTTTTCTTTTCTTGTTTTACTCAGATTAAAAACTAATAGACTCAATTCAATCGATATCATTAACGAGCTAAATTTAGTTGACATATTTAGATGTTGAAACGTATATATAGTATTAAAAAAATTATATTAATAAACAATATATTTCAACGATAATTCGAACTTCCAATAATATTTAAAATTTGACATGTATCTGCACGTAGGTCGAAGCAATGACATTACAGAGAGAAATACTATAAAGTCAAATATATTATTACAAACTAAAATTTTCATTTATAAAAATGCATTAAAAATATCAGATCTTTTTTCCGCAACAGAACATAATGCATTTTCTACAACTTTTTTAATGTAGTTTTGTTGTCTTTCTAAAGAAAAAATAATTCCAATTTGAAACACACAGATACAAATAATTTATTATTATTATTCTTTTAAATAAGATATATATAATTTCAAAAACTGTTTTTTTTTTCATATATTCAAAATTATGATTAAGATTTCAATTTAAATTTAATGACATAATTATTATTTTATTTCAATAAATAATGGTTGATTGTAGATTAGATAATTTTAACTTAAAGTATAAACTATCATATTAGTTGTAGATTAGATAATTTTAAAATATGTTAAGAACAATCAAGTCTACAAATAGTTTTCTATTTTAAAGAAGAAAAAGTCTACAAATAATTCTTAACAATCTCAACACTTTCCATTATAATCGTAGAGGTAATGATAAATTACAAAGCAATAGAAAGATATAAAGTGGAAGCGTGGGTAAATAATCTTAAATATGGTTGAGTTAGGAAGAAAAATCTATAGTTCAAATTTTGTTAACGATGTTTTAAAAATACGCACACACATACGTGAGAAGACACAACGACACACATGATTTAAATTCTTGATACTTAATTTATAAGATAAAAATTTTCATTTGTATAACGTTTTTAAATAGCTATTAAGATAAATCCTATCATCAATGACTCAAGTAGATTCCAACATTTAAGATTTTTTTTAAATACTGTGAAGTGAGGAAAGACTTTCGAATTTGAATGGATAGTATACATTTACTATGTCAATTAGATTAGGTCCATTTTGATAGCCTCTAAGATTAATGTGAAATTTTTTTTAATAATGGAGCGTTTGCAAAAATAGCAAAATTTATTACGATAATAGGACTCATATCACTACATTTTCTAAATTATAAAAGTAGCAAATTTTAAAATGAATAACCCTTTAATAACCCTTTGCGTCTGATATCATTAATTACTTGTCATGTTTGTCATATTTGCAAAAAAAAAGAAAAAAATGGTATGAGATGTTTTTTTTTTTGTTAATATTTTGTCATATGATAGCAATTTCCCTTTGATAGAATATAGGAGAGAATTACATATACACACATGTGTTGTTGATGAGAGGAAAGTAGACTAAGTAAATAAAATAAATAATAAGTTTAAACCCAAAAGGGTTGAAAAGCTAAATAAACACACGGGTATGGATAGGAAAATAAAATAAAAAGAATAATAATTTAGAAAAATAATGATATAGCTTTAAAGCATATACGCACAAGATATCGATATGTAACCACTAAGAGGCCTACACCCCATCCCTGATCCCTCAGCTTCATTATAAAAAGGGGTAGCTTGCACCTTCAACTTATATGCAAAGAAGTGGTTTTTTCTTTATAATAATATTAGCGTTTACGTTCAAATAGAGGGAGATCAATACTCTCATTGTTATTTCTCCCTCTTTCTCATTCGTAAATCTATAATTTGCCAAAGCTATTATAGAGTTCTAAAACCACTGTTTTAAAGAACTGCTTTTTCAGTACTTCTTAATTTCTGTTTCTTCCCAATACAAGGAAACAAAAATGAGTTCAATTAATCCTGAGCTTTCCAACCAAGAAACTGTTGTGGATGTTAATGAATTCGTATCTGTTGAAAACCCAGATTCTAAACGCTCCAAGTTTGGATCTTTCTTCAAAAACCCTTACCCTCCTGGGTTTTCCCGAAAGGTAACTACCTTCTTGTATATCACTTATCACTTATATTTACTTTGTTTAAAATCACTCCAAAACCTGCATCTTATCACTGAAGAATCGCTTTATTGTTTACACGTTTAAATCTATTTTTCATACTGAAATTTAACAAATAAAAGCACTTTACAAGTGGTTTTGAATCGATAAAACAGATTTTTTGACCGTTTCAAATATCACTTTCTTAAACATGTCTGTCTCTACAAAAGTCAATTATAAAAGATGTTGAGTTTTTTTCTTTTCCAACGATGACATAGCTCGTGGCGGAGGTGATAGCAACCTATTTGCTAGTGTTTGTGACATGTGGGGCGGCAGCATTGAACGCGAGCGATCCACAGAGAGTGTCGCAGCTCGGTGCTTCAGTTGCTAGTGGATTGATCGTGACTGTGATGATTTACGCGGTCGGACACGTTTCCGGTGCCCATATGAACCCGGCTGTCACCATGGCTTTTGCTGCAACTCGACACTTTCCATGGAAACAGGTATCAACTCTTTCATTCTTCAAATGGTTGAAATTGTCAGTTATTTTTTCTTCGTTTAATCAATAACCTAATCATTTCTTCCCACATGTTCTCTAATCTTGTCGGGCGATTATGTCCAAGTATTTTCATTTTTTTTAAATTTTCAATATCTAACTTGTTTACTATCATTTTTTTTCTCTAGACTTAACTAGACATAGAGTTTTGTTTTACTTTTACCATTAATGCTTTTAGGGTAAGAATATTTATTAAGTGATTAATGAAAAATCAATCATGACACAACGTGGAGATTAATATAAACCATTGGAAAATTGACGGATCAAATTCAAACTTTTAGAACTAAGGGATCAAAAGAAAAAAAAAAGTTAGAGAATTTTGAGCTTAAATTTTATTTGTGACGAATATATTTGTTTTGTTTATTGTTTATTATTATATATTATATAACTACTTTCGTAAGCTAGCTAATTGATTAAAAATTAAATAATAACTAGTGCACAATTAATTTAATATGTAAATCATATTATATAACTTTTCTTTGTAAGGAAAAAGCCTGATAGTTGCTATTTACAAAAAGAAGAAAGAAAGAACTAATAGTTTATAAAATATCATTAGCAAATAAATAATATTAGTTAAACTAATGCTATAATTTAATAATGATCAAATCAACGAATTATATTACTAAATTTGATACCTCATTTGTTTCAAAATTAATATTTATTATTTA
Organism: Cucumis melo; assembly: GCF_025177605.1. Lineage (NCBI taxonomy): Eukaryota > Viridiplantae > Streptophyta > Magnoliopsida > Cucurbitales > Cucurbitaceae > Cucumis > Cucumis melo. The sequence continues at coordinate 29,197,652 of NC_066860.1, read as the reverse complement.
GGGCGGTGCTAAGAATATAGGAACGAGTAGCATCTTGTTCTTTCCATGGCTTCAAAATATATTTATATATAAACATTTATATATCAATTTTAAATTGGGGGTTCCAAGTAATTGTCTACCTTTCTTCCAATTTATTAACTTTTTTTTTTTTAAAAAAAAACAGATTACTAATCTATATTGTCTCGTGATATTTAGGATTCTTCACCCTCCAATTATTATAAAAACATATAATTAAATATTGTTCAAGTTGAGGATAACTTGTAAATATATATAACGATACAATCCAATAACTGTTTAGGGTTGAAGTATAAATCACAAGGCTATTAAAAATATGTCAATTTTTTAGATTATTTTCTACTGATCCCCATTGTTTCTTAATATCTTTCTTTGAAAACATTATTCAAAAGTTTATTATAGAAAAGAATTAAAAATGTGAGGTGAAAAATGAAAAACACACGAGAGCCATTAACCATGGTTTGGACTATTTATTATGACAATTAAGAGAAGAATTTGGTGGGATTTAAAATTGACCCTTAGCTTCTTCTAATATCGAGTTATAAAGGAGGTCTAGAAGAATCACTATGTACATATAGGAAAAGGAGTAGAAATGAAATGATGATGAGATTACAAAGAGGTAAAATGTAAGCCATATTTAGTGGCCACATGATGTAGGGTCAAGGGTTGTCCAAATATTATTCTACATCCATAGCCACAAGGACAAGCATATGTGATCTTTTTATGGCCACAACCTTGGCTTCATTTTGCCGGCCAAGGAATTAGATGGGACATTTAGGCAGCATAATTCCAACACTTGAGAAATAGAAGAGATAGAGATAGAGATGTCCACCAAAAAGTTCTTGGCCCATTAGAAGTGGGAAGCTAAGGTATAGAGAGAGAGCAAAAAGACAATACATATCTTCATGTCATGTGTGTTTTTATAGTCAAGATGGCCATCTTTTACTTTATGGATATATTGATATTTCACTTTTTGGAATTCCAATCAAAGCAATCAAAAGTAATAATTTTAAATGTCTAGTCTTGATCTTTTTTATTTTGGTTTAGGTTTTTTTAGGAGAGATTTCCCTTTGTCTGAACACACTTTAATAATTATTGGTTTGATTGAGTAGGTTTTGTTAAAGATGTAGATACTGCGTTTATGGGTAAGTCATGCTTGAAGTTTGTGTGTTTAAAACTACATGTAGAATAAGTTTAGTTTGCCAGTCTTTCTACCATATAAAATGTCATATGTTGTTATTTTGCGTAAAAAAAAAAAATATTTCATCACACAAATCTATGCAACAAAAATCTATATATATATATATATATGATAACTGATTTGAAATTGAATTAACAAACATATATAGTAAATGACGTATTTAACCTAACTAGAAAATGCATCACTTTTTGAGTTGTCTCGGTCTATCCACTAATTTCATCTCCTTTAGTATAGGATTCAAATGATTATAAAGACAAGGCAAGAATTTATTTGAACGTATGTATTATAACGAAATGTCAAAAATACATATAATTTTGTGAATTGATTGAGAAAGAAAAAGGGAATTTGAAAGATAATTGAAAGTAACACATACAGAAGAGAGTGATGTATTGGGGTTGGTTGGTAGGTTCCATTGTATGGAGCAGCACAATTGAGTGGAGCAACTTGTGCAGCCTTTACATTGCGCTTATTATTGCGTCCAATTAAGCATTTGGGCACAACTACTCCATCAGGATCTGATTTACAAGCTTTAGTTATGGAGATTGTTGTTACATTCTCTATGATGTTTGTCACTCTTGCTGTTGCAACTGACACCAAAGCAGTAAGATTCTTTCACTTATACCTATATATTAATGTTTAGTGTATCAATTTAACTTCTTAAAGTCATAAATTCTTGAAAATCAATGAAAAACTATTTTAAAAAATGTTTAGAAATATATAGGACTCAATACACAATTCATATGGATAAAAGTAAGTGGAAGGTTGGAGTCCCCACTCAACATTTAAAAAATGAAAATAAAATATGGATAAAATGTGAATATCTATAAAAATAGAATAGAATGCAAAGAAATTTCCAAGAATAATATTTGGTTGCAGTATTTGAAAAGAAAAAAAATGTAGTGAAAAATTAAATGAATATGTTTTTATATATTATATTAATGTGGGGAAATGGTTGTTTTGTTTTGTTTTGTTTTTGGCATTGGCAGGTAGGGGAGCTGGCAGGTATGGCAGTTGGCTCAGCTGTTTGTATCACTTCCATCTTAGCTGGGTAAGTCATTAAGGAAAATATATATATAACATTTTTGGTTTTCCCTTTTCAACACACCAAATTAAAATTCTTTGCTTCAAATACTATTAAATATATTCTTATTTATTTTATTTTTCAAAAATACCCTTTTTTTTCAAATCAAATAAGGACTTGTTAATACTTTATTGCAAATTTTTAACTTTACAAAACCATGCATATACATAACAGCAATTTTGATTTTTAAAAAAAAAAATATTAATTTTTGGAAACATTTTGTGAACATCCATTTTTTTTTAAAAAAAATGTTTTGAGAATAAAGATTTTACATTAAACAAATAGATCTAATAAGGATTTGTGTTAGCGATTATTCAGACCTGTATCAGGAGGGTCAATGAACCCTGTGAGGACTTTAGGACCTGCTTTGGCAAGTGATAATTATAAAGGGCTTTGGGTATACTTTGTTGGGCCAGTTGTTGGAACTCAATTGGGGGCATGGTCATATAAGTTCATACGTGCCAGTGACAAACCTGTGCACTTAATTTCTCCCCATTCTTTTTCACTCAAACTTCGAAGGATGTCGAGATCAGATGTTACCGAAAGCAATCACTGATATGAGCATTGTCTTTCGCATCGTCTCCCATCTTTAAAATAATTGAGAGATTTAAAATGATGGAAAGATGTGAAATTAATAGTTTGAGTGTTTTAATGAGCAATGATCTCATGTATACTATGCTATAAGCTTCTTTTATCTTATAGTTTAGTAATGTATGAGGGTAACTTTTTTAGAGTTTAGCAATGTATCAGAAGTAGCCTTTGTAATTTAACATCTTCCATATATATATATATATATATGAAGATTTTCTACTTTTTGTAACACCTTTTTTTTTTCCATTCAAATCACGACCAAATTTCAAGAAAGTATAAATCATATATTGATTCAGATTTTATGCACATTAATTCAGATCCATGTAATTATATAAATCGAACCTTATTATTAAAATAAATACATAGGAACTATTATCATATTAATCCATAATTAATGAATGTTTAAATTAAATTACATTTTAAATGCCCTTATAAAAATATTATGTCACCAAGTTATATTTACCAGTATTCTTAAAAATATAAATGCTCATTGAAATTTGCAAGCATTTTTAAGGTTAACTTGCGAATATAGTAATTGTGTCGAAAATATTTACAGATATCGCACGATACAACAATCTTTAATGATATAGCAAAATTAAAATTTTGATTTCAAAGTCTAATAACAATAGACCATATTGTTAGTAAGAATTTATCATTATGAAATCATATTATTGGTAAGAATAATCATTGATAGATCATATCTCTAGTAAAAAGTCTATCAACAATGAAATCTATCAATAATAAACTTTGCTATATTTACAATTCTTTTTAAAACGTTGTTATTCAATTAATTATTATCCTTAAATAAAAGTCTTACCTATTATAATTATCTTTCTTTTAAAGAATTCACAAGTCCTCGATTTAGTCTATGGACTTGCCATCCTTTCATCTTTTATTTTGAGATTTTTGATCGAGAAAAACGTTTCGTTTCATAACAAATTTATTCTTTTGGCTTTTTTTTTTTCCTTTCTAAATGCAAGTTTATTTCTCTCTTTTTTTATAATGATAAGCATCTTTCTTGAGTACATAAGATGAGATCTTGGCTTAATTCTAAAAAAAAAAGTTTTTAAAAACTACTTCTTTTTAGTTTTTAGATTTTGATTTGATTTTTGAAAATATCGATAAAAACACATCATAGACAAAGAAACTTAACGGTGGAATAAGCTTTTATTGATTTAATTTTCAAAATAAAAAAAAATGAAATGATTCCCCGGTAGAAGGAAGGAGGAAAGAAAAAGAAATGGTAAGAATTTTTCACATTAGAGAGTACCTGAAAACTTTCTATTATCTAACAATTAGTTTAACAAAAATAAAATATATGTAATTAAGAAGTCTGAGGTTGAAGCTTCAAACCTCTTCACTGCGAAAATAAAATCTAAGTTTTAAGTCTTCTTTTAATATGAAACCTAAGTTCAACTCCTATAAACTAAATTTAATGTTCATTCAACTCCTATATATATATATATATATATAGTTTGACCATTAAATTCTGTAATAAATTAACTTGGTTGGCGTGAGCTATTTTTTCATTGGTTTAATTACCTGGACTAAAAAATTCCAACAAGGACAAATATTTAAAGTTACGTTTTTTGTTTCTCTTTTTTTAAGAAAAAGATACTGTAAATATTTTAACTAAAACATCAAACTTCAAATGGTATTTATGAATAAAATGATTGTTAATATGTTAAGACTTGAATGACTTGGAGCATTGAAGCATTATAAATATGAGAAGTCCAGAATTCTAAACAAGAATTAAACCAAAACTTAATTAACTTTCCTTGTTTCAAGTTCTAAGTTCATTGTACTACTGGTGTAGCAAAATTCCACAATTAAGATTTAAATCAAAATTATATTTATATTTTGTTTTTGAAGTTTCAAATAAAGAATATTTTTGCAAAAATAAAAAAAAAAGGAAAGAATGAAAAGAAATTCCAACGTTTCAAATATTTTACATTTGGACCAAAAAAAAAAATCAGAGACACAGATAATAAATAACTAAGTAAACATTGAATTTATGAGAAAAAAAAATAACAAAACCACTAACCAACTTGAGCTTGGATCAAAAGACAATAGATCAAAAGACAATAATGAAATCGTTATGATTATACTATATATGACCTTTCATGTTTTTATTCTCTTAAAGGATTCCGATGCAAATATATACTTTTCAAGTATTCATCCAACTTACTATTACTTCCATTCAAACATGTTAACTATAAAAATTTTAAAGAGTTGAGTGTATTAATAGTGATATGATTGCAGTCACTTTTCTTTTTATTAGTACATGGAGGAAGAAATGTCATGAACAGCATTAGCAGGATGTTGCTAGTTGTTAAAAAATTGAAGTTTTCCTCCTTGCTTCTCAACCTTCCAAATGTGGATAAAGTAGCCCAAGTGGTTGAATAAGTTTCCCTCTTCCTTGATGAATGTACCTGTCCTCCACTTATTTCATTCCTTTATTTAATACATGAACTGTCTCTCTTATTTGAGATTGACATTACAAATAAACGTTTCAACTTCCAAACCCAATGTGATTCTTATGCAACTATACTAACTGATTCCTTCCTTTACATGATTATAGTTTGAAATCCCTTATTTTGATTGTAAAAAAAAAACATGAGAAAGCGAATATGATATTAATGCTAAGGGTGTGTTTAAAGTTATTTGTGATCAAATAAACATTCTAAGGTTTTAAGGTCAAAAAATCGTAAAATTTACATCACTACTCTATAATATAAATTCTTTTGTTTCTTTCAAGACTATGATTGAGTTGATTTGCATATTCGGAACGGAGTTAAAATTAAAATAATTAAAAATACGAATTTCCAAAAAAAGAAAAGAAAGTATTGAATTTATAAAGAAATTAATTAAACTTTCTAAGCAAGTTAAAGCTTGAACAACCTAAATCATAGGGGTTTTTCGACAATGAACTCAAACCTAAATGCATCCATAGAATATGAAGTTCAAATCTGCAATGATACGCATTGGAGCTACCCTACGCAACAATAATAGATCGAAATTTCAAATAGGTCCTAACAAATCGTCTATCAAGGCAGCCATTATTACTAATGTTGATCTAAATCCTTTTATAAGCACCGACACTTTTCTTTATCTTTTCAAATTAAAAGACTTTTCTCTACCATTCTTTTTTATTCTCTTTTATATCAATGAACCTAATTGCATGTCGTATATCAATGGATAACTGCTCGTTTTAATCACTTTCGAACTCATTTAACTGGTGTAAATTATTAGGCTCTTACCTTTGAAATTCTTTCGTTTACAGTTTTAGACCAAATCAAACAAAAGTGTAAGAATAATGTTGGGTGAAGGCTAGTTAATGAACCTGAAGCCCTTTTTAAGTCTAATCACACTAGTTTTAAGAATGGAGCGAAAAGAAATTTGAATTTATATTGCAAGTGAAATATTTTAAAATGTAATGGTAGTATAATGGTCCTTAATGATTTGTCTATCTTACAAGGGCACATTTTCCAATCCAGTTATACGATACCAAAAATAAAAGTATAGATGTTATATTCCAACAAATGTTCAAGTCCACTTACATAAAAAAAAACTACATAAATATTCATCTATATCCTCTATCTGATAGCTATTTTCAAAAACTTCCTTCGGCTTCTCACACTTTGTTTCATATTTATTTTTTTGTCATGGTAAAAGCTTTTGTTAGGATTAAGTTGAAAATTTTGTTTTCTTTTAAACATTTTCTTTTTATAAAAATTTGTTAAAAATAAAAACATCGATGGTGTTGACAACTCTTCTCCAAAGTATTAATGCTGAATAACTACAAAAGTACTACAAACTAATAATTTAAAATAATGGATGTTGGAGGTTGTCGAAGTTTGGCCATCAAACGATGATTGTCGAATGTGGCCGGAGTTGGCCATTGATAGTGATCTCCGAAATTGGTTGCTGGTGGTAGCCAGAATGGCAACCAGGCATTACTGGTGAAGGTTTAATGCAACTATTGGTGAACGTTGGTATAAAATATAGGGGACATACAAAATTTTTCTTCCCAAATAGTGAGTTGAGTTCATATCTCAACTTAAAACTACTCCTTTGTAGGTGTTTGAACTCACAATTTTTTTTTTTTTAAAGATTGCAACTTTTGTCATATCCTTATTAATATTTAGGCTTATGTATCTGGATTTTATCTCTAATAGATATATTTTATAGGAGATGATAAATGTGCTAAGAAAGTCTTTATTTAGTGGAGATTTTCGAATGCATTTCCCGATCCAACACATCATTTTTAAAAAGAAGAAAACAACTCATACCCCTTTCCAACACTTTTTTAGAACTTTTTAAACTACACCCTTATACGTATGTGTTTGTCCTTCTTAACAAAAAAATTTTAAAAAAACATTTTTAACTTTTTTTACGTGGAATCAAGGTGATATATAAAAATTGGTGCATCTTAAAATACAACTTTAAATTGTAGGTGAGGTCATGGGAGAGACGCATAGTGTAACAGACAGTGATGGCTAAATATTGGTGGGTCAATAATGTCAGTACATATGACTATTACTTTCATACTATTTCATGTTTTCATATACTCTTAAAATAAGAGGATGTAAAAATTGGTACATCTTAAAATTATCCATTTTTCAGTGTAAAATCCTCGCGTGTTAACTTGCTTTTGAAAAAAGAGAGATAAGTCTCATACAGTTGTATGGGTAGAATTGTTTTGGTTTTTCATAGTTTTTATTTTGGGTGTATGTTGTTGTACTATCGTTTTCTTCCAAGGAATCATACCCACTAAAGTGGGAAAGAACCATCAGAGTCTATGAAAGTAACTTCTGTACTACATGAAGAATCCATGGCCTTAAATTTACATATAATTGAAAACAAAAGAAAACTAGGAAATCAATCCACCTGTAATAGTGGGCAGTAACAGTAACTCAAGCCTGACACCCACCAAAAAATATTGAAGAATAATCTCTCTGAATAGTGAATACTCACCACTTTGAGGGAAAGAAAAAGGCTTGATAATGATGAAGGCAGAGATTGAGAAGAATACTTAGATTGAGATTTCGTCGATAATGTTTATGGGTGTCTCACTATATCTTAAACTTTAATATAAGTTGGTTAGATTACATTTGGTGGTGATTTGCTTTTTAAGGTTTACCTATTTTTTAATATTTACTATATAAGATTGTAATCTTGTACATACACACCAAGATTTTGGTATTAGAAACTTATCCAACCTTTTTTCTTTTTTTTTTTTCCTTTTGTTTGCGATTTGGTATCCAAAGATTTTGAAACTAAAAACTTATCCAAGGTTGCCTTGGAACATATGGTATATGGTTCGTCATATAATATATATTTTGTAAATATACTTTTATATATAACCATTTTGTCAATTATAGTTTTAACTTTTTTATTTTTTCTAAATTTTAGTCTTTGTATTTTCAAATGTTTAACTTGAGTACTTGTACTTTTAGTAAATCTTAAATTTAGTTTCTCAAAATTATTTTTTATTAAAATTAATTAAATAATCATAATAATTTTTAGCCATGAAAGACGATATATATGAATATTTTTTAAAAATTTATTGTAAAAGTGCTAATAAAAATTTAAAAGAATAGTAAAAGAATCTACTATAAATAGTAGTAAGGACTAAATCTAAGGTTTATTGAAAATTCATGGATTAAAATTGAATATTTGAGAATACATTAACAAAAAAAAAATGAACAAACTTTAGAATATAGAGACCAAAATTAAATTTTAACCGATAGAGATTTGAGGATCAGATTTTGATAAGGCTTTTTGTAAGATTAATTGTGTCCAGCCATTAATTCTATTGGGTGATTCTTTCCTAAGCTATTTTAATTTGGATAATTATAATGGATAGAAAATTTAGAAATAATAATCAAGTATATAGCAATATTTCTTAAAAGTTGTAAATATAGCAAATTTTATTCTCGATAGGCTCTTATGGTTTATCACTATATTTGTAACATGATCCATCAGTGATAAACTTAAGGGGTGTTTGGATTATATTTTCAAGTGTTTAATTTAAAAAGTAAGTTATTTTGAAAAAAAATTAGAGTGTTTGGAAGCTACTCACAATAGTTTTTTAAGTGTATCTTAGATAATTTTCACAAAAATGAGTTTAAATAAAAATGAGTTTCTTCACAAACAATTTTTCTTAAGGTAATCCAAACGAACCTTCACTACAAGAAGAAGGGGGTATGCCGAGGCAGGTATTCGTCGGCAGAATCCAGAAATACGTCTAGAGAGGCTCCATCGACGCAGAAATCAACGTCGACAAGGACATCGTGAGAAAAGTGTCGGCATTGCCTATTCGACGTGAGAACGGGACAGCGTCGGCAAAGGTTACTACGCACTCTTCACCGACATTGTCAACACGTCGGCAACGCGAACTGCTGACGCATGTTAATAGGATCGCAAATACCTCACTACCGACATCGCCATGTGCGTCAGTGTCGACAGTGCTATCAGATTTAATTTTTTATTAATTAATGGAAAATTAATAAAAAAAATTAATATAGTTTTAACTTTTATTAATTAATGTACAATTATTAAAATTCTAAATTGAATTAGAATTAATGTAAAATTGAAAAAAAATCACTATAATACCAAGTTGAATTTATTATTAATTGAAATATTAAAAAAGTACGCGTTCGTAGGTAATTCAAATATAAATTACATGAATAATACAAAATAAAAATGAAAACTTAAACATAATTCAAAGCGTCGACACCAATTTCTCAACTTTGCATATTGCTTCAACATCACTGTAGCTAGTAAGATCATAAGGACATGGGCAGAATGTGCAAAGAGGAAAGTTGAACATTATTACGAGTTGCGTCAAGAGAAACACGAGGTTGCTTCAAACAGAAACAACTCTTACTTTGATGGTTCCAGAAAATTGATTAGGAAGAAAGGAGTAGAAGATGACAAGGTCGAGAATCGAACAGGTAAGCCATTGAAAGTTTCTCATAGCTTGCATATTACTGGAACTTTCTATGACTTGCCTATTCGATTCTCGATCTTGTCATTTTCTACTTCCCTCTTTCGGATCAATTTTCTGAACCACCAGTGTTAGGGTTCTTTCTGTTTCAAGTAAGCTTGTATTTCTCCGAACGCTGCTCATAATAATGTCCAACTACCCTCTTTACACATGTCGCCCATGTCTCTATGATCAAACTAGCTAAAATAATGTTCAACTTCCCTTCCTCAGTTTGAGTTCCTCCATTGCACACAATGCTGAAATACACAACAAGTTTGATATAAAAAAATAGATACAATAGAACATACAATAGAACATACATTTGTAGAAAATAACAGAAAAACCATCAATATACATTCAAAAGCATCAATATACATATAATAGAACAACCATTCAGTGACACAAATGGAGGGAGACGGCAAAAATTACACTTAGCAAGAATTAAATTACACTCAAACAAGAATTATGCGTAAATTATTTATCTTGATGCTCAAACACTCACAGCAAGAACTAAATATTTATCTTCAACATTTATTGATCAAAACATAAACTAAAATCTATCCTTGATTTTGAATTACAAACAGAAACATAAACATAAACATAAACATATACATAAACATAAACAATGGAAGATTTATCAACAGTTTGAAACTAAAATCTAAAATCTAAAGGGTTTGAAACTTATTAAAAATGGAAGAACGACGAGGAGGCAGCGGCGAGGCAGATTGCTGCAAGGGCAAGGCGGTTGCTGACGTCTTCTCCTCTCCTCATTCTTCTTCTCATCTCTTTCTCTTCGAAATTTCAATTCTGTCTTTTACAGAACTAAAACAAAATATATAGGAAAACTCCCGATGTCATTAGCTATTCATCGAAAATAGTTAGATACAGTCCCGACGCATCACTAATGGCATCAGAAGTAGGTAAATCTTTTTTCAACGTCATGCATGGAGCATCGATGATCTTGCTCTGACACGTAATTAATATTCGAGTTTACATTGACGTCCCATGCAACCCGTCGAGAACTATATATCTATTTTCAACGTCATGCATGAAGCGTCAGGGACCTCGCTTTCTGACACATTATAAATGTTCAAGTTTATCTCGAAGTCCCATGCAACCCGTCGAAAACTATATTTCTATTTATGATGTCGGTTGAGAATCGTCGGGACTAGCTTGTTTTTTCTGACATTCTTCATGACACGTCGGGAAAATATGATATTAAAATAATATTTTTGTCGTTTTCCGACGTATGTAACACGATGTCGGGACTAGTAGTTTGTCTCGACGTTGAGTCTTCCAATACCAGTTTGTACGTCGAAAATCTTCCGATTTTTTCTCTTTCTTTGTTCATAGATGTAACTAGCATACCGTTAATGAGTCACACAAATCTATATGTGGATTCTTCTATTGCTTTATGTTTTCTTCTTATTATTATTATGTTGTCGATTCTTACCATTAGCCTTTCAAATGAGTTGAACTAGCGAAGATTATTAATAGAGGAATTACTATTACAAAGGACAACAAATCATTGAAAAAGCAAAAAGGGAGTAAAGGAAATTAAAAGATGGAGTGTGTGTGTGTGTGGGTGGGGGGCTCCTCCCACGGATGATAAGTGGGAGAGAAGAGAGAAAAATGTCACAGAGAATTACCAATTGTAATGGGTGAAAAAAGAAATGGACCAAAAGCAGAAAATTATTATTGGGTACAATAAGTTGAGCATATTAGACAACATAGACTTGCAGCTATCTCACTATTAACAGGTTAGAAGACTGGTAGAATGTGTATTTTTCAAACATCGTGAAATCTCTTTTAGGATGGAATCTTAGATAATCGATATATAGATATTAAATTTATTATAATCTATTAGGTTAAGCTTTAATTTTAGCTTAATAAACGATTAATTTAACACTTTGTTATATGTATTTTGAATAATTTATCGTGACTACGAAAGAAAAAATAATCTTTAAGGATTTAAGTGTTCTTTCGTACAAATGTGTGAGAATAAAATAACTTTAGAAATAGTTGAACTTTCAAAAGTATAAAACTAAATATAAAAATTGTTATTAAATGACGCTAAGAACATTAGAATCGAGAATAGGAAAAATGTTTGAAAATCACCAACATTTATTTTCTTTCTTTAACGTCACAATATGATACATAACCTATTTTCTTTTTTCTTTTTAGGAAAAAACCTATTTTCAATGTATATATATTTTTGAACTAAATTTTAAATTTTTAGGTGAAGAGAATATTTTGAACTAATTCTAAATTATTTAAAATCTATATGAATTTTTTTATGACTTCTATATTGCTCATAATTACTAATCTCAATATTTTATCTTTAAATATAAATGAACAAAATACCAAATATTTCAAGTGAAATAAATAATATATCATTTCTCTTTTTTTATGAAACAAATAAATACATTTTTCTTGGAGAGTTTTTGTATTTCTATTTTCTCAACCTATGTCCATTTTATTAGGTCTTACAACTTGTAAAACTTTTTATAAGGCCACGAACTCTCAATTGTATATACAATAGTTTTTATTAGACTTTTTAATTATTTCTTGGTAGAAAAATAAAAGTTAGAATTTATCTTTAAAACGTTTTGGACTAAATTATTAAAACAAAAAATGTCATTAAACTTTGGAACGTGTCTACTCCTAAATTTTCAAAAGCTTCAAATACATGGTTAAATTTTTTTAAAAAAGAAGTTCAAAAGTACTTTTATCTTTAATTTTTGTGTGTGAAAGTCTCTATGGTTTTGTTTAAAAAATATTCTTAAACTTTTAAAAGTTACAAAATGTATGTTCTTAAGCTTTTAAAAAAATAAAAAAAAAGTACTCTTATTGTTGATGTAGGAGTAAAAATTAGTAATACTTTGATGTAAAAGTAACTCTATACTTTCAAAATTGTGTTCATTTTTCTAAATAATAATCTTTAAACACAAATTTCTTCAATAACCAAATCTAAACCTTAACTTTAAAATTAAAAATTCAACACCCATCAAAACTTACAAATAAAGGGAAAATCTCTCCTTAAAATGTTCCAAAACGATATATAGCCAAATAAATAAATAGATATAACATATTTGACTATTTAGCTCTTAGTCAACTATTAATGTATAACTTTCTTAAGGTCTCTTGGTGCTTTTCTTCTTGTATTTTTGTGATTGTCTAGGTATCTCAACTGAAGTGAACAATTTATTTTCTTCAAGAAAAACAAATGGTAGAGAGTTAACAAAGAATAGAATAAGAAGATATTGAAGAAAAGATGGAAGAAGGAAAAATAGAGAAGCAAGAGGATATTAACAGTCAGTTTATATACTATTTAGCAAGAGTATCTCTTTTAATTTGTTCAAAGTTTTAAGGGTATTTTAATGGGGAGGGATATATTTTTTACCCAATGTTTTATTTATAAATAAATTTGAATTTGGAAGATATTTTTGTCTCCTATGTGCTTCCATTTCCCCACATGTTCTCTAGGTGCAAAATAGAGGTAGTGGACTTTCACCTAGACCATCACACTTTAATAATTTTGTTATACCCTTAGCATGAATACAAAAACATCAAGACTATATATATATATATATATATATATATATATATATATATATATTTTAAATTAATAATAATAATAGACAACCGTTGGAATTTTTTAGGTCAATCACTATTTAATTACTAGTTTTCTTTTTCTTTTTCTTTTTTTCTTTTTTTTTTTTTTTTGAAGAATAATTTAGTGCGGTTAGTTCTTTATAAATAGAATAAAATAAGACTCAATATTATGTCAATCGTAAAAATTTTCTAATATTTACAAATTTGAGTAACAAGAAATAATTACATGTTTTGTTTAATATTTCAATTACTATAATAACCTTTCAATATTGCACTTTTTATTATTTTAATAAATAATACTAAGAGTATTGAAAAAAAAATACAAAATTCTTTAAAATAACATTCATGTATCAAATTAATGCGGCCAATTTTTTTAAAATAAAAATTATGTCTGCACTTGATGGTTTAAAAAGAAAATTTGCAAAGAAAATCCTGAGTAAAGATCAACGGTAAGAACAATAAATTTGAAGAAAAGAATATGTCGAACTTTTCTAGAAAATGATAAACCAAAAGATGCTAATAAAAGAAAAAAAAATTACTTCAAATAATAAAAATGCTAAAAATGTTATAAATATAGAAATATTTCAAATCTATCCCACATTTCTACCGGTGTTTATCAATCATAATGATATATATTGATTGATAGACTTTTAGAATAGTTTTGTAAAATTTGTACCAACACAACGTAAATATCATATATCGAAAACATTTTATTTTTTAGGAAAAAAAAGGAGTTAATCTAAGTTCGAATTATATTTTGATGAGTCTTAAAAATTTGATGCGATCATAATATACAATTTTGAGTTCTAACTTTAATATTTCTTACCAAACTATTTTACTTAACACTAAATTATATGAAAGAGAAAGTTTATGATTTGAAAATGGATATTAAAAAAGCAATGATCAATGAGTAAATATTAAATCTAGAGATAACCAAGTTAATCACATTTAGATTTCTATTAAAGAATAATAGATAAAATGCAATAGTTAATGACTCACCATATCACCAAATTAATTCTCTATATAAAGTGTTTATAACTTCAAAAGAAAAATGGAGGGTTTAGAAATTAAAATAAAATAGATATAAAAGTCGATCATAAATTTATTGATTAAAATTTACTGTCATTCTTTTGTGAACTTCAAAAATGTTACCGTAGACCATGTTTAATAATTATTTAGTTTATTTATGTTTTTGAAAAATTATAAAAAATAAAATATTTCATAAATTATTTACATTTTATAAAAAAAATTATTTCTATTTTTGAAAAAACCCTTGAAAAGTTTATAAATGTCATTTCCACATCTAAACTTCCAATTTTGTTATCCACTCTTCATCTTTGTTTTTAAAACCAAAATAAATTCTAAAAAAAAAAAGAATTGAAAATTTTGATTTTATTTTTTGAATTTGGGTAGAAGCTCTAACTCTTATATTTAAAAAGATACAAAATCATTAAAAAAAATGTGTGAGGAAATAGATTTTATTTTCAAAGACTAAAAATTAGAAGGTTGTCAAATAAAAGCTTATTATATGAACGCTAACTTAATAATTTGATTTCTATATATACTTCCAAATTGAATCACTTTTACCTCTACCAAAAACACCATCAAAATTATGTGATAATTTTGATTAAAATTACGTGATAATTTTGATTAAAATTACGTGATAGTTTTGATTAAAATTACGTGATAGTTTTGATTAGTACTTCATCCATCTATATAGTTAAGAAATTTCATTAAATCTTAACATATATAATTTTGTCGAGAAGACTAAATTGATTCAATGTAGGAACAATTAAACTTTTATAATACTATACTTAAGTTCACAAGTCAAATTTAGAGATTAAATTACTATTTTGATAGAAAAAAAAAAGTATGATTGAAATAAATTGATTAATGTTTCTGTTTTAAAGTCAAAGGTCAACTTTGCACCCAAAGAATTTCCAAATTGAAGGGTCCTTCTTTAGTAGCTGTTGAAGGGGTCCTCCATCATCTTCTATTAGTGTTGAAGTTGTTCAATAAGCAATTAATTAAAGTCCACCTCTTTTTCTCTTTTTCTTTCCATGTGCCTCATTATTATTGAAAAGAGTTACAATTATGTATAAAGGTACTCAAAAAGTCTCTTATAAATATTCCTCTCCATATTTTAATGCACCATTCTTGTCTCCCACTTACTTCTTTAATGCATGAACCTCCATCTCAATTAAATTTAATTTCTTTGTTTTAGTCTCTAAACTCATTCTTAATTATATAAATTTATTTGCCTTTGCTTTCTTGTATTTAAAATTAATTATCATTTAGTTTTTGTTTTCGTCTTCTTCTTCTTCTTCTTCTTCTTCTTCTTCTTCTTCTTCTTCTTCTTCTTCTTCTTCTTCTTTTTGTTACAACTCCCTATGCTAAATTGTATATGGTAGAAGAGAAGTAGAATGTAGAAAGCTTATTGAAAAAATAAATCAATTGCAATTCTTTCAAATGTAAAGAAAAATAAATGAGTTTTGTGGGTTTTTATTTAAAAAAAAAAAAAAAAACAATAACAATGTGTTAGGAGTAGAATTCAAGTCTTGCGTGAGATTTTCTTGATAGAAATTATTGAAAGGTTTTCTTTCTAGAGATTTTATAAATATATAAAAACTAAGGGGATAATAGAGTGATGAAATTCTTTGAAGTGCATATATCTAATTGCTGTTTATAGCAATGTAGATTTCGTCACCACGACCATTTTGCTCAAAAATTAAGATGTTTATGACTTTAATCCACATTTATGAGGTCATATATAATATTCTAAATAAATAAATAGTTGACTTTAAAAACAAAAGGGTGATCTCTCCATAAAAGTGGACCAAATAAAAGGAAGAATGTTGCTAGAATTATTTCTCCATATAAATGATTCACGATGAGTTAATTTGAAAGTGGAATGTTTGGTATTAGTTGTACAAAGCAAATAATGACATATGTATGTAGTTGTAGTTGAAGGCAGTCTCTAGATAATGAATATATGGATCTACATGTATCTTTTAAAGTAGTATAATTCAATTAATATAAAGTTTGCATTATTGTTTCAAGGTTAGAGGTTCGATTCTTTCACTCCAATATTGTTAAGAAAAAAAATTAAGTACAACAACAAAGAGAAAGAATTTAATGTTTGACGTCTATCAAGAGAAGGAATACATATTAACTACGGTTAAACAAAGCTTGTCGTTGTGATAGTTAAAAGCATCAATAATGGAAATAAACTCATTAGCTAGTAACAAAAAGTGATACAAACAAGCTTTGGGCAATTTGTCGAAGATATTAAAGCATTCTCCAAACACACAACTCTGGAACCTTTCTAGAAGCTAATAACTTATAGGAAATGGTTGAGGTTCTTTTCTTAGATGAATTCTAAAATATCAGAGTTAATACTTTTGAGGTAGAATATCTGTGTTTAGAGTGTTAAGTTGTTTAGTTAGAATTTTTTAAAAATGTGTAAAAGAGAGCTAGAAGGGAAGATGTAGTTTCTTGATAAATATACAAATTATTTCAATCGTGAACACTATTGAAGGTGTAGAGTTAAGTTGTTTAACGTCAATTTATGAACTCAATATGCCATACACTCCCACCCGAAGAAAAGCAAAGATTAGATATGGCAGTTAGTGGTTAGATTAGAGAACACATAGATCAATCTCAAGACTCTATTAAGCATTCCACAAGTACATTGATCAACCACCAAGATTGGAATTCGTACGTGATTAGAATTTTTGCAGCATGGGATGAACTTTAAAAGAAAGTACTATTGTCCTAATTAATATTAAGAACATTATGGTGTTACAACTTCTTCTCGAGCTTCTATGATAGTTTAATAAAACAGTTTTATTAAAGGAGACAGTTAAACCTAAGCTAAAAGCAAAGTACAAGTAAATAATAATAACCTGTTTGAGAGTAATTTTAACTATATTATCATTCTAAAAAGCTTTGTTTAATTATTCCAGACTAATTTGGATGTGATATGAAAATTATATATAAAAGTGTAAAAAATAAATATTAAATTATTTTAAGTAATTAAGATGTATTTAATACTTTATAATTATTTATGTAATTTCAAAATCACTCTTAAACGTTTACGATAGAACCTCAAGAAAAGTGGGTTAAAATTTGGAGAGTTAAGTTTTCAGGATAGTTGCAAAAATAATCATTAGATTCAAAATAATTAAGCATAAGTAACCATTTAGAAAAAATGCAAATATAGTAAAATTTGTCAAAGTCTATCACTAATAGATCTGTTGTCAACATCGGTATATTACTAATAAATTATAAGAATCTACCATCGACAAATTTTACTATATTTACAATTTTTTAAAAATTATTGCTATATACTTAATTATTATTCTGAAAAATTCATATGAAATGGAAAAAAAAAGTAAAAATGGGCCTAAAATGGGCCTTGAAATTAAACTATAAAGACTGTCAGATGGGCCTGAGAGCAGTGATTGAGCGGCCGAGCTGCTGGTGGGCTCGAGAAGCCTTTCTTTGAATCACTTCTTTTTTGGACCCATTGACGTTTGGACTTTGATATGCAATTCTACCTTTGTGAGAAAGAAATTGTGGTGGGTGATCTTGATGGATATCCTTTTTCCATAAAGACAAAATTTTGTAAGATTTTTTTATACAATCCTGAACTTAAATTTGTATAAGATCTTGTACAGAAATGTGTAGAGCGATCTTCCAGTGCGATTCTAGAGAATGGTTTGCATTGATAATGGTGTTATGGTCAACTGCATATTCTTACATGTTATAGAAATAGGTATTGGACTAGTCGACCATGTATTTTCTTTTTGGTTACTCCACTCAATACTTCAACTCTTAAGTCCATATTTCTTTTTCTCATAAAAACAGAGTCACGTCGGCCTCTAGAAATCCTTGTGGGCTGCTTTAGGGACTGAATCCATGGCCCTAGTGCTAGTGGGAGTTTATTCTATAAAATTATGTTGTTTTCAAATTACCCAAATACGCCATTCTTTTACTTTCAAAGTTATAAATTTAAATCTCAATTATCAATTTAAACTCTTTTTAAGTGTATCATTTGTACATGTTTGTATCAATTTAAATAAATCATTATGTTTTAATTGATATGAACACGAGTAGAGATCTAATATGAATATTAATGAAAATTTGTTATTTTCAAAACCTAATTAATTGTTTAAGATTAGATTGATTGTACCTTATTTTATGAAATTGGGAAGCATATATATGTATGAGTGCAGAAAGAACTTTTTTATTGTGTGTGGCTCATTTAAAACAAAATGTGGGTAACTCTTATGCTAAATTATCTCATTTCTCTATTAGTCTTAATCACGACAGAACACGACCCAATGGGTATATACGTAATTACACCCCTATTATTTATGGACTTCACCTAATTGGATTATTTCGCAAATTTATAAACAGTTCTTCAAAATGGTGCAATTTAAGTATATACCCTAAGTTTAGAAATTGGGCATATTTCAAAATGGCATAGTTCTTAGCCCAAAACTTGTCTCCGTTTAGACCCATTATCAACTTATTGAGCTTAGGCTACTCTCTCATTTTTGTCTTTTTTGTATAATAATTGAATTTATAAAATTTGAAACCAAATGTCTCGTGATTATTAGTATATTCAAATGCTAGTTGAGCTATGTTCATGTTGGTAACGTAGGTTTTTATTTTCCCCCATTAGAAATAATAGCAGTTGACCTAGAGCTTAGTTAAAGAAGTAAACAGAAAAAAAAGGCATAAATGAAACAAAACCATTCGACGCAACGAAATGAGTTAAATGGTAAGGTGTTAATTAATGACTGCATCAAACAACTAGCTTAGTAATATATGCACCCATACAAAGTTCAAAACTATTCAAAAAGCTTTAAACAAACCTACAATAAAGATGAAATAATTTCTCTCTAAACATTACAATTTGTATTTATTGCTTGAAATCTACATAATCATACAAATAATTTTGAGAAATTTATTATTTAGACATAAGTGCAGTCACGATGAAAATTTATGAATCGTCAAGTTGAAGCAACATGATAGTGGCCCAAAACAATCGACGTCTTTTTTAAATTAATAGTATCCTAAAATGAAAGATTTGGAATCTGCATCAATCAAATTAAGGCGTGATGGTCATATGATTTAAAAAACACGTATTTATTTAGGTAAATTTAGGCTCAAATAAATGAAATTAAATAATTTTTTTTTCAAATTATCTAAGTAAAAATAATAATATAAAGGTTTTGTTTAAAAGAAAACATGAAATTAAAGAGTTATGTGTTACCTAACAGCCATTTAACAAAAAAATATTTTGGTTGAAGAATAAATTAATAAGGGCTTCTTTGACTTTTTTACTTTCCAATTTTACTTCAAAATGAGTTAAGTTTCAAATAAAATTTCCAAATTAAGTCCAAGCAATCAATTCAAACCAACCATAAGCAATCATTCCAAAGATCAATAATAACATCCATCAAAGTGGTGAAATTATTATTGACCTAAAAACTAAATGTGTCACATGGAGAAACCTTTTGAAAGAAAATTCAGTAGAATTTTGAAGAGTATAAGTTTACAGACCTCTTTGCTTTGGTATCTTTACTTGATAAAATATTAGAAGTGTGTTAGTTGTTCCATATAAAAAAATTTGTAAAAACATAATAGGTTTTGATCTCTTTGATATGTATTTAGAAAATAGTTCAAATTTAGTTGGGTTAATTTTAGTTAAGTTCTCTTACATATTATCTTGTTTTAAGGTGAGATTAAGAGTGTAAGTAGTACAAAAGCTTTTAGAGAATGTTCTTGTAATTGAGGTGAGAGAGATTTACTCGGCATGATTGTAATAATTTTTCAAATACAATTTTTGTATTCACAATGTTATTGCTTTCTTTTAATTTCTTTTCCACTACAAGAAACGGGGGCACTCCCGACGCACAAATACGTCGGCGAAAATGCAAAGTACGTCGGAAAAGGATATCCCGACGTACAAAACGGCGTCGGGAAGCACGTCGGGAGAAATGCGTCGCGAGAGGCTTTCCCGACGCCGTACCAAAGCAGCGTCGGGAAAGGCTTTCCCGACGCCGGAATATGCGTCGGCATGACGGCGTCGGGAAAACCTTATTCCCGACGCCGTCTATGCCGACGCATATTCCGGCGTCGGGAAAACCTGTTTTCCGACGTTTTTTTCCCGACGTAATGAACGTCGGGAAATATTTTTTTTATATATTTTTAAAAATATTTTATTTTTACTTTTTTCCTTATAATATTTTGCTCAAACATTCACAATGATGTTCGGATTGCTCAAAAAAATTTCGCGACGTTTTGGATTAAATTAAAATAAATTAATAAATATACAAACACAAATTAAAAAAATAGAATTAAAATTAATAATACGAATAAGTTGACTACAACAAAATATAGTTCTCAATATAGAAAAAACATAAACATAATGAAGCTAGGGATCATGTGGTGGTCCCTGTTGTGCACGAGTTAGGTCTTCAATCATCTTTTTCATAGCTTCCACTTGTGAAGCTAATGCTTGGTGATTTCTATCTTGTACTTCAATCCGTTCCAAAGCTTCATGAAGTTTAGCTTGTAATTCAATCTCTTTTTGTGTGGACTGCGAACAAGATGTCGACGAACTGCTTGCACTTGCCGTTCTGCGGGCCTTCGGCTTGGGTCCCCAACCAAGGCCTTTTGAGTAGCCTGGTCGTCTACCCAACACCTGATCGCATATCTCATCCTCAGAGAGTGGCTGACTACCCTCTGGGATAGGCTGGGATTGGAGTTCCAGCATTTGATTCTGCAACAAATTTAAAAATTATGTTAGGTAACGCGCAAAAATATATAATAAAAGTGGATAATTAATAAGGGTATAACTTACATGCGCATCCTCGGGGGCTTGCGACACGAATGTCCCAGCTCGAACGTGTGTTTCCCGGAACAATTCCACACGATCGACCGGCTGCCCTCTTCTTTCAGCGAGCTCATGCTGTCGTTGTAGAAACGACTTGGACCCGCTACTATGATTGTAAGGCTGCTTCTGTCTAGCAGCCTTGTTTGTCCGTGATTGCTCCTGCATTAAAATAATTATATTGTTTATTTCTTATACATATAAAAACTTGTTATCATAATTAATCATGACAAATACCTGGAATGCACGGCTGATATAATGGTCGCAGAGGAAGTGCCATTCCTCATCACGTCCAACCAATGCGTTTGGTGGGTTGGCACGAGCCTCCTCCGGGTCGCTGTACTTTTTGAAATGTTTATGACAGTCGGCCCGGAACTCTTTAAAGGTCGTGAGCATCTGATGCTCAACAAACCTGTTCATTGCTTGATCATTGAAATCAAGCACAAAGAATCGCTGCACATTACAAACATAACACATTAGATTGGCTAAAGTTAGATATGTTTCAAATGAAATCATATATAAATGTGTAGTGCATTTAATTACCTGGAGGTCGCCCTTGACGACCTCAATGTATTCTCTCCCAACGTCCGTCCACTTAAGACAGCGGACGGGAAATGTCTTTCGCACGCACACGCCTATCGCCTGGCTGAAGCGAACGGCGTGTGGAGAAATAGGCTTCTCCGCTCCAGGGGCGATCGTCATCGGAATGCGCCCATTTATTGCAACGTGGCGCTCTAACTCCAAGAGTCGAGACTGCGCACGTCTCCTAGGAGTCGGAGTCGTTTGTTGAGAAGAAGACTCTGCTCAATAAATAGACAATAACATATAAAGTTAGAAAAAAAACATGAAATATTTGTAAGTTAAAATGAAGAAAATTCTTAGACTCACCCGTATTGTCGCCCACAGATGATGACCCTCCCGCGATGTTATTATCTAAATCGTCCTCAAACTGGAGGAACATATCGTCCGTCTCCATAAAATTTGATGGTCGATATGACATAATGGCTATGGACATAGAAAACAAACATTTTCAATTTAACTTAAACCTCCCTCTCCCCAGATAAGTAGTAATTCCATTTCATAATAATTACACGACCACTGTACACAAGATAATCTTCCCCATAGAATTTCTATCAGATCAAGACATCTCGGTATAGACTTAAGCATATTCAAAAATCTCATGCTAAAACTTTAACTTTCTTAAGTTAGCATGCTTATGAAAAAAGAAACTCTTGCATTAAGCAAGTCTCAAATCTAGCTTTGCTTTAAATTATCTCTTTGCTCTAATATTTTCAGAAACTTAGCATTCTAACACATTCTCATAAATCTCATGTTTTAAGAAATATGTTGAGTAGACCCATTAAAACCATCCGTATATAAGATTGAAGAATGTTAAACATTTTGTATAAACACAAAATTAAAAGTTTATTAGGTATTTCTCAAAGTTCAAACGACTAAGTAATTGGAGATCCTAAATCACAATCTCAAATTCAATAAACACCCCCCCCCCCAATTCAATATAACCTCAAAAATCTCTACACATTCAAATTTTTTATCAATCTCAAATTCAATTTCAACTTCAATCTCAACGTCAATCTTAAATCCTAAAACCACTTCAAATTCAAATTCAACACTAAAACCTAAAACTAATTCAAAATCTATATCCTAAAACGATTTCAAAATCTAAATTCTAAAACTAATCCTAAAACTAATTAACTAAAGCAAACCTAAAACAAAAACAAAAAAGAACTTTAAACAATTTCAATAATACATACATTTTTTTAACTTTGAAACAAAAAGAAAAAAACAAAAAAACAAACAAACCCTAAACTAATTTTTATCAAAAAAAATCCTAAAAAAACTAAATAAATTTACATATTTCACTTACCTAAAGTGGCAGACGGCGACGAGGAACAACGGCGAGGCGGTCGGCGACGGACGGCGGCGGAACAAAAGGAAAGCACGGCCGGGCGACGTTCTTCTTCTTCTCCTTTCTTTTTCTCCTCTCCTCTCGGCTTCGGTTCTGTGAATACAGAACTGAAACGAATTTAAAGGGGATTTCCCGACGCAGTGACGTGGCGTCGGGAAATCCCTCAAAATGCGTCGGGAAAAGGGGAATTCCCGACGCTCATTAAACCCCTTTTCCCGACGTTTAACGCGGCGTCGGGAAAAACCCCTATTCCCGATGCCGCTCCCGACGCACTGTTCACGGCGTCGGGAAAAACCCCTTTTCCCGATTTACTTTTTGCCGACGCCTTCATGTTGCGTCGGGAAAAAAGGGTTTTCCCGACGCCGCTCCCGACGCACTATTCACGGCGTCGGGAAAAACCTCTTTTCCCGATGTATTTTTGCCGACGCCTTCATGGTGCGTCGGGAAAGGTGGTTTTCCCGACGCATCTCCCGACGCGTTGTTGAGGGCGTCGGGAAAGCCCTTATTCCCGACGTTCTTTATGCCGACGTGCTTTTCGGCGTCGGGAATTCTCCATTTTCTTGTAGTGTTCATTTTTATTTGATTTAAGAAGTGATAGAGAGGTTTTTTTTTATCATAAAGGAAGATACTTTGTGTTCAAGGTGACCTATTTACAATGACTTGAGGTATATAATGTTGTTGTCACGTTCCAAAATATATATGTTTTAATATCTTTTATATATATATACAAATATATCTTTAAATGATATTCGTTTGAACATTTCAAATCTTACTTTCTTTCAATGAAATAAACTGTTATTTTATTTATAATGTTCTTGTCAGCAAACAAGAGGACGTTGTAGACATATATTTTATTTTCAAATAATCCTAAAAGATTGATTGAATAAGATTAACTTGGAGTGTATTTTCGAGGATTTAATCTAAAGGATAGTTAATTTTGAAAAGAAAAGAAAAGGCAAGCATTTGAGAATAAAATGGATTTTTGAAACATGAATTTATAAATTAGGTTGGTTCAAAATAAACACTTGAAACAAACTTTTAGAAAAATAAATATTAAATTTTTAATAGTTAATCTCTCCTAAGTTTGTATGATAGACTTCAGTTACGACCTTCGATTAACTCTAACTACAACCTCTAGCAATTGTCATTAGCCAACTTCCGGCCACTAGCTCTAGCATACCCTAGCTTTCACTTTCGGAGACCACCGCCAAACAACTTCAATTACCGCTTCCTCCAAGCATATCTGCCTCAACTAACGACATTCAACTTTAACGACTATCCTAAACGACCAACTCTTACAATCATTATTTAAATTATTGGTTGATAATATTTTATGGTCATCATTTATCGTAATTTGATGTTAATAAAAACATTTTAACAAACCAAGCTAACTTGTATATAGAATACTCTTAAGAAAGAGTTGTCAAACACATGTATTTTCATTTGAAGGAGTTTTTATCAAAATTGTTTAAATGAAAATAAATTTTTTAAAACAAAAATAAGTCCTAAAACAGACCCTAATTAAATTCATTAGTTAATTAACCTTTTATCAATAATTGAACTTGGGTCAACAAATATAATCACCGCATGTAATAAGTTAATCTATCACGAGATTCTATTTCACCAAGTAGTCATATATTCTACGTGCATACCTTGGTTTTTAATCAACAATTTGTCTATGATCCATTCATAAACTATCTTTTCCACCTTTAAAAAAAAGTATTACTTATGAAGTTTTAGAACATAAACACCTCCATTTTGTTTTAGGATGGAAGATCCATATATATATATTGTCATAGAGTTGAAAAATTTGTGAGAAGAAAAAGTTTATTGTGATTGATTGATTTAGATTTTAATTAAATATTGTCGGAAAGAGGAGATTTATTTTTAATAATGTATTTTTAAAAAATATTGTCAAAAATAGGGTAGAAGGCAAACTATTGACAAAAATAGAGTGATTTAGGCAAAATCGTGTACCAGGTACACGACTTTGCTTGGAAGTCGTAACGGGGTCCACGACTTCCATGCGTGGACCCCACTTTTCCTTTCTTCACATTATTTAATTTATATATATATTTTTTAATATTTTATATATCGTGGACCCCACATCCTTTAAAAATATTTAGTATATATATATATTTAATATTTAAATATTGTGGACCCCACATTTTATTGTTAAGATAATTAATAGATAATAGTTAATAATTAATATATATATATATAATAATTAATATATATACATATATATTAAATTTTCAAATTTCAATTTTAAAAAATATCTTTCTTATTAAATATTTTTTCAATTTTCAAATTTCAAATTTCAATTTTTAAAAATAAATTTTCTCATTAATTATCTTTCCAAATTTCAAATTTCAATCTTCAATTTTTTTTAAAAAAAGATATATATTAACAAAATACGTTATTAAATATTTAAATATATATTTCCTTATTAAATATTTCAAAATTCTAATTTTCAATTTTAAAAAATGATCTTTCCAATTTTCAAATTCCAATCTCTATAAATTCTTATATATTTTTTATCTCTAAATATATTTTTGAAAATTATAATTTTGAGATTTAAATATTTAATAACATATTTTGTTAATATATATATATATTTTTTTAATTAATTATCTTTTCAAATTTCAAATACCAATTTACAATTTTTTTAAAAAAAGATATATATTAACAAAATATGTTATTAAATATTTAAATCTCAAAATTATAATTTTCAAAAATATATTTAGATATCGAAAATATATAAGAATTTATAGAGATTGGAATTTGAAAATTGGAAAGATCATTTTTTAAAATTCAAAATTAGAATTTTGAAATATTTAATAAGGAAATATATATTTAAATATTTAATAACATATTTTGTTAATATATATCTTTTTTTAAAAAAAATTGAAGATTGAAATTTGAAATTTGAAAAGATAATTAATGAGAAAATTTGTTTTTAAAAATTGAAATTTGAAATTTGAAAAAATATTTAATAAGAAAGATATTTTTTAAAATTGAAATTTGAAAATTTAATATATATGTATATTAATTATTAACTATTATCTATTATTATCTTAACAATAAAATGTGGGGTCCACAATATTTAAATATTATATATATATATACTAAATATTTCTAATTGGAATTCATGGTTATATATATATATATATATATATATATATATATATATATTTCTTGTAGGCATGTGGTGCTTGCTCCTAAAGTGAAACGTCTCCCCAAGAATCGCCTTCTTTCTGAAGGAAGTATTTCATGATTCTTCTCTATAATCATTATTTCTTGTGTGGTATGTAATCCTATGACATTCTATAAGGTATGTACTCAATCATGTTATGGTTGAATAGGCAAATATATTTGAAGTGTGTATGTGTTCTATGTTGTTGAAGTTTGTTGTTCATCATGAAGTGAATGTGATGTGTTTATATGTGGGTGAATGTGTTGTCTTGTTGAATTATTTTGTTTCCTTTTCTTTTCTTATTAGGTTTTGCCACAATCCATTGGAGCAATGAAACCATGGATACGCCAATTAGTTGATGTATAGCCTTTTTTATAGGTTTGGTAGGAAATTTTTTTTGTTTAAATGTAATCATTTAAAATAGTTTGTTCGTACCAAAAAACATTTGTACTAACG
Organism: Cucumis melo; assembly: GCF_025177605.1. Classification (NCBI taxonomy): domain Eukaryota; kingdom Viridiplantae; phylum Streptophyta; class Magnoliopsida; order Cucurbitales; family Cucurbitaceae; genus Cucumis; species Cucumis melo. Next base: position 29,170,670 of record NC_066860.1, on the reverse strand, counting down.
ATTAAAGCAATATTAGTAAATGTTTATTTCTATTAAAACGTTCACCTTTTTTCCATTTGTTATTGTATTGGTATGTAATGTATGTGTAATGGCAGGGTGACAACAAATACATAATTCAATAAGAAATAGGGCTTTTGAAAAAATTGACTAAAAACACAACTATGACATTTAAATTGAAAAATAAAACTGTCATCGAAAAAGTTTTATTGACAGTTAATAAAAGTCATGGTAAGTAAAATGATGACAGTTAAAAAGTGTCATAAATGATAAATAATGACATTTAATATCAGTCATAGAATATTAACAATGACAGTTATCTTCCGTCATAAAATGTAAACTATGACAGTTATAAGCTGTCATAAAATATAAACAATGATAGTAATTAACTGTCATCGAAAATATAATAATGACAGTTATACTCTGTCATAGAATTTAAACTGTGATAGTTATTAACTGTCATCGTAACTAAATAATGACAGTTATAATCAGTCATAAAAAAAATTCTTTCGTGACAGGTATTATATGTCATTGAAACAACATTTCGTGACAGTTTATACAACTGTCATAAAATACTTTCCATGACTGCCGCATCAATGACTGCAAAAAACTGTCACGAAAACCTTTAATGACAGCATTTAACTGTCATTGTAGGCCCTTTTTCTACTAGTGAATATTTTTCAAAATAACGTATGTATTTCTTTTTAGTTAAAGAAAAAAAACAATATAGACATACACATTTCATCAATATTGACATTTTCTATCACCATTTAAACTTTATTTTTATTTATTGTTATTTATGGAAGAAAAAACTCCTTTACATCACATTATTGGTAGGGACAAGTGGCATCCTTATCCTTTTGAAACATCAATAGTATCTCATTTCGATGGGTTTAATCATCTTGAATCATAATTAACGTAATATATTATTATCTAAAACATCAAAAAGTTTAGCATGTGATCATTTCAATGCCCCGGTTTAATCATGTGAGTAATTTCAGCCTAATTTATTATTAAACTAAAATATTCAAGTTCAAGTATTACTCGATCGTAGATTTATTGAACTTATAAAAAATGTATATAATAAATTACAAAAAGAATATTTAGAGTAACATGGTAGTTACAATTTTAGATACTTTCAAACTTTCGACGGTAAGAATTTGAGTTCCCAAATTTCGATAAGGGTTAGCATCAAACTCTCAAACTTACATAAATTACTACAACAATGAAGTCCTTGAACAATTTGGTATTTGTACTTTCAATTATGTAAAGGTTTATATGTTTGGGTTGACTTTCGAAAAAATTTTGTTGTACTGTACTAATATTTAAACCGCTTTTTTATTTATAATAATTTTTCACATATGTATTAATAAAAAATCTGGACAAAAAGAACTATAAATCAAGACTAAATTCATGATCAAAATTAAATTGTTACAAATTTCAAAGAATAAAAATTAAACAGTTATAATAACTAAACTATATTATTACTATAAATTTGAATGTATAAGAATCGAAACGTTACTAATTTTAAAATCTAAGATTTTTATATATATTCTAGCATTTTATTTGAATGACATAAAGTACAAAGATAAGTTTTTTATAATAATTTGATTAATATTTGTATAATCCCTTTTCATCATCAAACTGACTTGTGAATAAAATGATTTTATTTTTAGAATAATATATTTAACGAAGTTGACATAAACATGGTTTAATTGAGATTTTCCTTGCATCATAGAAAGCCCGATGGAATAAAATAAAATATCAACAAATGATATAAGTGACTTATTATTAACAATAAGAAATTTTGATTATTTAAAATTGGATAAATGCCCATTCGTTAGTTCAAATATTTTTAATATTCCTAAGTTTACATCTACATTATTGTATCAACATTTCCATCTTAATGTTATAGACTTGAAGTCTTTGACATTTGGATATTGACATTCCCATTTAAAATATTTACCCAAACTCACAATATTAAATGAAAATCAATTGAATGAAAGGACATCTAAGTTTAAAAAAAAAATGCATATTTTTCTATAAAACAAAACTTAAAACTAGTAAGCATGTCAAACTACCTCTTTAATTAATATTTTATTACAAACAATGACATATCTAACAGCCATTAATGCACATTCATGTTTTTCTAAATATCATGATATTTTATATTTTAAACAAAAATATCATGATACTAGATATTTAATATATTCAACACAAAAATATTCTTTTATCTTATAATATAATATTCAAACAAAAAAAAAAATACAAGTTGAAAGTTTAGATTTTATAACATTTTTTCCTTAATTAAGTCATAAGTTTGTGTTTATGCCCAATATAATATTCTAATTCTTTTCTAAACAAACAAAAATAAAAAAAGAACATTTATTACATCTAATTTTATCTTATTTAACATATGACATTGAAAAAAAAAAGTAATGAGTGAATACATTTAAATTCATGAATGGGAAATTTGAGGTCGAAAAAACTAAATTTTACAAGGGATAAATAATAATAATCCAAATTTTGTAAAGTGAAAATTGAAAAAAGAAAAAGAGAAAAGAAGAATTCCTAATATAGTTTGAAAAGTATTCAGTGGCGTTAAGAATCGTTGTCGAAGTGTGAGAGTTGAGAGGTGGTGTCCACATTGGTTGGCCAACTTGGTTGAGTTCTCCATTCTTTAGTAATTAGCTGTAAGGATAAGTAGTCTAAGAGATTTCCTTCAAGGATAAGTTAATTATATATTGTATAGTCAACTCAACCTATCACCTCTTTCTTTATTTGTATTTTAATTAGTTCCATACTATGTATGATATCATGTCAACTTGTAATTTCAATTATCTTAATTAGGGGTGTGACGAGTCAAGTGAGGTCGAGTAGCGTTTGGTTTAAGAAATTCTTAAATTTATTGTTTGTCAATTATTTGTTAGACCTTTGGTTTCATCATGGCTTCCCTCATTTACCTTCAAGTGTTATTTTCAAAAATTTGAAACATTCTTTAATTAGTTTTTCTAAAAAAAATTCTAAAATTTTGAAATGGAGGACGTTAAGGTTGGGATGATGGTTGTTTAGTTTTTTCATTTTCTTTCATTTTAGGTTTTGCATTTAATTTTCATTTAGTTTCGTGGTTTTAGAATGTTACGTTTTTAGTTGTTCTCATGTTTTCAATTTGATTTTAATTAATTAATCTCATGATTTTAAAAAGTTATAATTTTATCTTAAAAGATTTGAGTTTCATTTGGAGGCTAGTTTTTGACCTTGATTTTTATATGTTAATATCTGTTAATTAATTTAAAAGTCAGAAAAAAATTACTTTAACTTAAAAGAGCGCTAAAAGAATATTTTTAAACGTAGCAAAATTTCATAGTTTGTGAGAGATAAACAATGTCACCGTTTATTAGCATCTAACAAATGTATTTTTCTATTTTTCCTTAAATGTTTGATTCATTTTATTATATTTAAAAACAATCATTAAAATAATTATGGAGTAAAATTTTAAATTTAATTTTTATAGTGTTGAAAAATAGTAAAATTTAATTAACTATATAATTTTTTTTAACTAATTAGTAGACATTAACACCAATTATTATCGAGTTAAAAATCAAAGTTTAAAGTTCAAATTTTGAAATTAGAGATCAAATCGGAAAAAATCCAAATCTCAAAAAAAAATTATAAGTTATCGAAAACAAACCAAATAAAAGTCTAGACTAGGACCAAAAATGTTCTCTTTTTTTATTTTTTATTTTTTATTTTTTTGAAAACTCAATAACTTATAAACTTTTTTTAAGATTTGGATTTTTTTTTTTCAAATTTATCTCTAATTTCAAATTTTTAACTTATAATTTTTTTTTTTTTTAGATTTGGATTTTTTTTCAATTTGATCTCTAATTTCAAATTTTGAATTTTAAACCCTAAAACCTAAATGAACCACAAAATCATAGACTAGGACAAAAAATGTTTCATTTTTTTTTTTATTTTGATTTTTAAAAATTCAATTTATAATTAGTTAATTTCAGAAAGATGTACTGTTAAATAAATAAAAGCAAACAAGCTAAAAAAGACTACACATTAGAAGTCACAAGCATCAAAATCTACCCAAGATATATATGGAGAAGAGAGGCTGCCCTTACGACAACGATGAAGAGAAGAGGAAAACACAACTTCGTAATGCTACACCAAGTCTTTATCTAATAATAAAGATGTTATTGTAACACTTGAGATCCATCATTTGATAATATACCTTTTTATTTTGTTGGTCTCATCATATTATATTATAAACAAACGTGTAGAATTTTAAGTTTAGATATTATTTCTCTCCTTTGGTCTTTCCTACCAGGTCCGTACGCAGGACCCAAAGAGGAAGAGTCATTTTCCAAGTGGGCAACTTGCAATTAATGGCTCCTTTTGTATTTGAACACCAACTTCTACATCTTTAATTCTCTTTATTATCCCATTTTTCTAATATTAATTCTTTCACCTGCTCTACCAAAATCATAAAATACATCTCCATATACATTTTTTTCATAACAAAACAAATAAAATCCTAATTATGTAAACTAGTTCTAACATTTATTTCAAGTATTCCAAAATAATACTTTTAAAATTGATTTAAACTTATACTATTAATTTTGAAATAACTTCTAAATGTACTAATTTTCTCTTCGATTAATAATTAGATTACATATATTTTCTCTTTTATACGTCATTGAAAAAAATAATATAAATATTTCTAAATGAAACAAAATGGTTTAAAATATTTATAAATATAGAAAATTTTCGAAATTTATTAATTATAGATATTATGTATTATTGGTGTGATATCAATTATATGTTTCTTTTTTTTTTGTTACCTTTGATAAATATACCTACCACAAAATATATATATCATTAATTTGAAGTATATTATTCATCTATAATTTTTGTTTACATATTATATGATCTCTTAGACTACGAAAATATGAACTATTTTTATCGTTGTTATCAATTTTAGTAACACATGTAACTCAAAAAATATCTTTTTTAAAGAATAAATTTAAATTGGTCATTTAATTCTTGAAGTTAACTTGGTGGACTAAAGCTGATCTAAAAGACCATTTAAATCTAGGTCAATTTTAAACATGAAGATTAAAGACGCCATTCCTTTAAACTCGAGAACAAAAAGAGATTTTTTTAAAAATTCTTATAATTTTTGTGGAATATTATTTATTATAATATAATTTTTTTAAATATGGTATATATACGGTGGGAGTGATATATGTATAAAATGAGGAAGTAAAGGGTATAGTACTAGGAAGCAACCTAAGTATGTTTGTATTGACCTCATGTGCAAAGACATCTTGTCCACCAAACGACATGGTGGGGATTTGATTAGTAAGCATATATTGACTGAGAGAATTGATCGTTTTTGGATCTCTTGCCTACTTGCATATTTTTTATATCTTCTCTTTTTCTTTTTCTTTTTCTTTTTCTTTTTCTTTTTTTCTTTTCCACATTATGCTTCAAATTTTTTATTGGATTGTTTTTATATTGAGAATATATAAATGAATTGGAAGTTATTGGTAATTTTGATAGCAAATAATAGCAAACTTTTCCTTCGTTGTCTTGCCTTGGATTGTGGTTGGACTATTTTCTATTATTTTGATAGCAAATAGTGGCAAAAAAAAAATAATAAATAAAAAACGAAAGAAGTTGAGAGCAAATTACTAATAAGTCACGTATTATACCGTTTTTTTATGTCTTGCCTTAGATTTGTAGCATTAATATATGTTTGTCAAATATGATAGACGTAAAAATTGATTTGTTAGTGATGATAGGACTTTAATTGCATTCACCACGATAAAAATTGTTTATAAGTGATAAATCAATTTCACAAATAGATTAGACAAGGTTAAAGAAAATATGGAGGGTTGTCCTAAGCAAGGTTTAAAGTCTACTTGTAGGTCTAATCCATTTGGATATATATTGAAAGGGCATAGACGAGTAAGTATCTTAAAAGGGAAATATCAATGTTTGGAGACTTGGATTGACCCAACCAAACTCATGGTAAATATATATCAATTGAAAAATAATCAAGTTGGCCTCAAATAATTGGCATCTTATTAACCTAGCTTGATCAACCCGGCCCACAAACATCTCTAATACCACCGACGTTACAGTTAATCTTATTTCTTTTGTGCTTAGTTGAACCACAAACACACTCTTTTTACTAACTTAAACATAGGCTACCAGATTAGACACTCTTTTTACTAACTTAAATATAGGCTACCAGATTAGTGTAGGATCTTTAATCTCTTATGCAGGTCAACTCAAAGTATTGAAATCCAAAAACTTAGAAGAAGAGATAGGAGGTAAAACCAACAAAAGATATGCATAGAAACTCAGTGTAGACAAGATATGGGCATCAATGAAAAGAATTATGTATGTATTTAGAAGATTAGATAGAAACGTGTTATATTTTCGTCACCAATTCAGATTGTGAAACTAAACTTGTTAATTCAGAATGCACAATTAGAATAAATCAGAGAACAATAAAGGAACAAGAACACAACGATATATAGTGGTTCGACCAATTTGGTCTACATCCACTTTGAGAAACAGTTTGGAGGATTTTATTTAGAGCAAATGTGAGGAACAATTACAGAAATTTACAAATCAACAATCTGTAATTAAGAGGCAAACCCAAAATATACCATCAATCAAGAATGAGAGATCCGCGGATGCTAGCTGAACTGAAAAATAAAACCCGCTGTGCTGACCCCCGAAAAACGACGCTCACCGTCGACCACAGCCTGCAGATCGACGCTGCTCGTCGGAATAAACCCAGACAACCGACGCTGAAACGACGCCGAAGCAAATCCCGAAAAAACCCGACGCCGCAGACCACCGAAAATGCCTTCGACGATACCCGAAAGAACCGACGCCGCCTCTCGCTGTGAAGACTGACCTGTTGTCGGAAAAATCTCGCCGCCACGCCGATCAATCTTACGCCGTCTTACGCCGTCACTCTCTCTCTCTCTGTATATTAAGTCAGCTGCCTCTGCTATGTCTTTCTTCTACTTTTTTGTTCTTTTCTTGTTGACCTAAAAGAAAAGAAGAAGATTGATATAATTTCAATTATGCCATTAGGCATAATTACCAATCTGCCCTCAATGTTAAAAAAAAACCCCATTTTTAACCTCTTAAATAATTTGTCAATTTTCACAAATCTCCCTCTTGACAAACTATTTAAGACACCAAATTGATTCTTCAAACTCCCTATCATCCAGATTTAACATTCAGCTCATCTAATAGGTATTTAAACCTATGAGCTGAATGAGCTTTAGTTAGCATATCTGACAAATTCTCAACTGTATGAACTTTGACCAGTTCAACATCTTTCTGAGCAATGACGTTTCTTATGTAATGAAATTTGACATCGATATGCTTAGATCGTTCATGATGAGAAGGATTCTTCGCAAGATGAATAGCACTCTGGCTATCACAATGAATGATAGGAATAAACTCCTGCGATAACAACTCACCAACAATTCTTTTCAACCACACTGCTTCCTTAACTGCTTCACCAAGAGAAATATATTCTGACTCCGTAGTCGACAAAGCAACTACTGGCTGTAGGTTAACTTTCCAACTGACAACAGGACCTTCTTTTATCAAGGTCTGCAGCATAGTCAGCATCTGTGAAACCTTCTCACAGTGTTGATTTATCACAATCCCTGCTATAACACAATGATACACTGGCACTACCTTTCAAATATCGTAATACCCATTTAACGGCTTTCCAATGTTCCTTCCCAGGATTTGACATAAATCTACTGATCATACTCATAGCATAACCCAAGTCATGTCTAGTACAAATCATCAGATACATAATACTCCCAACAGCATTACAATATGGAATATTAGACATCTCTATCCTTTCTTGTTTAGTAACAGGACATTGTGACGAAGAAAGTCTAAAGTGAGATGCTAAGGGTGTTGAGACTGCCTTGCTACCAGACATATTATATTTTCAAGCAGTTTGATCACATAACTCTCCTGCGAGATGGTTAACAAACCTTTCTCTCTATCTCTCTTTACATCCATGCCTAGAATCCTCTTTAGTTCACCTAAATCTTTCATTTCAAACTCATTACTCAACTGTTTCTTGAGTTCACATATTTCAGCATAATCCTTAGACACTAGTATCATATCATCTACATACAACAGTAGATAGATGTACGTACCTTTTTGAGATTGTTTCCAGTAAACACAAGCATCATATGAGTTTCTGTGGAATCCCTGCTTTAGAATGAAAGTATCAAACCTGATGTACCACTGTCTTGGAGATTGTTTTAGTCCATAGAGGGACTTGTGAAGTCGACAAACCATGTCTTCCTTACCCTTCACCTCATAGCCCTTAGGTTGAGCCATGTAGATCACTTCCTCCAATTCTCCATGAAGAAATGTTGTGGTGACGTCCATCTGTTCAATAAACATGTCAAAGTGAACAGCAATAGATAAAATTAATCTGATAGACGAATGCCTCACCACCGAAGAGAAAATCTCATGAAAATCAACTCCCTCCTTCTGAGTGTAGCCCTTGGCTACCAACCTAGCCTTATATCTAGGCTTACTATTACCTCTTGTACCTGGCTTAATTTTGTAAATCCATTTTGATTGAATAAGTTTCTGATTAGGAGGCTTTGGAACCAACGACCATGTCTGATTCTTATGTAAAGAGAACAACTCTTCTTCCATGGCATCCTTCCATTGTTTCTTTGAATCAGATACAATTGCCTCGTAAGAGGCTCTACTTCAATACTGTCAGCTGCACAAGTGAGAGCATAAGCAACTAAGTCAGCATAACCATACCTTATAGGTGCATGTCTTTCCCTCTGAACTCTGTCACGGGTAAGCTGATAATTCTGTAGGTCATTGTTACTTGAGCTTTCTTCAATAAAAGCTCCCTCATCAATCAAAATCCTCTCCTATTGAGATTGAATACCATCAAATTCAGACTGTTGTGTATCCTCTATTTCTGAAACCAGTGACGGCTGATTATCTAAGTCAATTGATGGTCGTACCTCTAAAGCAATTCTAACTTCTGTCACAACATGATCACCCGTCTGTTGTTTCTGCTGCTCTTTAACACAGTGAGGCATTTCAGTCTCATTAAAAATTACATCTCTACTGATAATGCATTTATTCATCCCTTTTTCAATGCACCAAAGTTTATAACCTTTGACACCCTGAGGATACCCAATAAACATGCATTTCAATGCCCTCTTATTCAATTTTCCATCTTTAACATGAGCATAAGCTGTGCATCCAAACACTCTAAGATGTTCTAAACTTGGAGCCTTACCTGTCCAGACCTCCTGACGAGTCTTTAAGTTTAAAGCGGTAGAAGGACTCCTATTAATGAGATAACACGCTGTTTGGGCAGCTTCTCCCCAAAATTTCAATGGTAAAGAAGCATTAGTCAAGAGACACCTTGTACGTTCCATGATAGTTCTGTTAAACCTTTCAGCCAAACCATTTTGTTGTGGAGTGTATGTAACAGTAAAGTGCCTCGTGATTCCCTCAGGTTTGCAAAACTGGTTGAATTTGTTATTTACAAACTCTAAACCATTATCTGTCCTCAGATACTTAACCTTCCTACCTGTTTGGTTCTCAACCTGCTTCTTCCATTCAAGGAATTTTCCAAAAGCTTCATCCTTTTGTTTCAATGGATAAATCCATACTTTTCTTGAGAAATCATCAATGATAGAGACAAAGTATCTCGAACCTCCCATAGAGACCTCTTTCGTAGGACCCCACAAATCTGAGTGAACATAATCCAAAATACCTTTGGTTGTGTGCTTCCCTTTCCCAAACGTTACTCTGGTAGACTTTCCCATTATACAGTTTTCACAAAATGAGAGTTCAACATTCTTAACTCCTCCTAGAAAACCTTGTTGGGACAGTGCTTGTAAGCCTCTTTCACTCACATGAGCTAGCCTTTTATGCCATAACATAGACATATCTGTAACTTTACCTGACGCAATAGCAGCACTACCTGAAACTATAGTACCTTCCAACACATATAGACCATGTCTTAAAGTTCCCCTCAGTTTAACCAAAGAACCTTTGGTAACTTTCATAACTCCATTTTCAGATTTTATGGTGCAACCTGATCTATCCAATTCCCCAAGGGATATTAGATTACGTTTGAGTTTTGGTACATACCGCACATTAGTAAGTATTCTTACCATCCCATCATGTGTTGCAATTTGCACTGAACCAGTTCCCTTTACATCGCATGTACCATTGTCACCCAATAAGACCTTTCCCCCATCAACTTTCTGAAAGTTTGTCAGAAAATCCCGATGAGGGGTCATATGAAAAGTACACCCTGAATCCATGATCCAAGCATCCTGTATATCTCTGTGAGACACCATCAAGACCTCTGCAGACTCATACCCAGTCTCTGCTGAATCATACCCATCAGTGATCTCTGCTGAATTATACTCATCAGTAACATTCGCTTCACTGGTTGATGCTTCTCTGCTCTTATTCAAAGGGCAATTTTTCTTAAAGTGTCCTTCTTTATGACAAAGGAAACACTTTCTAGATTTTCCCTTGGATTTCGACCTGAAACTCCTCTCTTTACCTTTCCAGCTCTTTTTCTCACTCCTCCCTCTTGCCATTAGTAACTCGCCATCTTTGCGTTCTTTCTTGATTTCGAGATTTCTAGTTTTCAAGGCATCTAACACTATACTCATGGTCAATGAATCCCGACCATATTTAATAGCACCCTTAACCTCTCGATATGTTTCTGGTAGTGAATTTAAAAGAATCACTGCTTGATTCTCATCCGACATCTTTTCACCAATGTTATTGAGATCAGCTATAATATTCTAAAATTCATCCAGATTCTCTTCTAAACTTTTACTTTGGTCCATTTTATATCCAAAGAACTTCTCCTTTATATATATCTTATTTGACAATGACTTTGTCAAATAAAGACTCTCTAGCTTTTTCCACAACTCCCCTATAGTAGTAGCCTCATCCACTAGCCTAAGAACTTCATCTGACAGATATAGTAGAATAGTTGAATAGGCAATTTCATCCATATCTCTTTTTTCACTTTCTGTAATATTTTCTGGAAGTCTCTCTTCATCTAAGATCTTTGCTACTTTATGTTGAACCAAAATAGCTCTAATCTTTTTTCTCCAAAGAGCAAAATCTTCATGTCCATTAAACTTAGACACTTCAAATCGTGTCGAAGCCATCTTTACAGAAAAGATTTAACCAAGATATGCTGACTTCGAACTACTACTCAAAACCCAAATTTCCTTTGGATCGAACGGAGCTCTGATACCACTTGTTATATTTTCGTCACCAATTCAGATTGTGAAACTAAACTTGTTAATTCAGAATGCACAATTAGAATAAATCAGAGAACAATAAAGGAACAAGAACACAACGATATATAGTGGTTCGACCAATTTGGTCTACATCCACTTTGAGAAACAGTTTGGAGGATTTTATTTAGAGCAAATGTGAGGAACAATTACAGAAATTTACAAATCAACAATCTGTAATTAAGAGGCAAACCCAAAATATACCATCAATCAAGAATGAGAGATCCGCAGATGCTAGCTGAACAGAAAAATAAACCCGTTGTGCTGACCCCCGAAAAACGACACTGATCGTCGACCACAGCCTGCAGACCGACGCTGCTCGTCGGAATAAACCCAGACAACCGACGCTGAAACGACGCCGAAGCAAATCCCGAAAAAACCCGACGCCGCAGACCACCGAAAACGCCTTCGACGATACCCGAAAGAACCGACGCCGCCTCTCGCTGTGAAGACCGACCTGTTGTCGGAAAAATCTCGCCGCCACGCCGATCAATCTTACGCCGTCTTACGCCGTCACTCTCTCTCTCTCTCTGTGTATTAAGTCAGCCACCTCTGCTATGTCTTTCTTCTACTTTTTTGTTCTTTTCTTGTTGACCTAAAAGAAAAGAAGAAGATTGATATAATTTCAATTATGCCATTAGGCATAATTACCAATCTGCCCTCAATGTTAAAAAAAAAAAACCCCATTTTTAACCTCTTAAATAATTTGTCAATTTTCACAAAACGTTATCATCTTTGTAAATGATCTATTTTAATGATTTATTTGTAAATAAGTTGACTATTGTCACCAACTAAAAATTTCTAGTATTTATTAATTATAAGGTAAGAACTAAATAAAATAAATTAAAAAAATTTAATCATTAAAATATATTTTATATTAGTCTGACTTTTAAATGGTATTGTACATTTTAAATCTATTTTATTTAGGTTTAACTGATATTGTAATCTTTTTTAACAAAATAAAGTTATATTTAATATGTTGAATACAAAAATTGCAAAAAGAAAAAATATTTGAAAGTTATACCCCAACAACATAGATTATATGTATGTATATATAAATGACTACTTCATTTCCCTTTCTTAACAATTAAGAAAAATAAAATTTATTTGTTTTGAAACAAAGAAAAATGTTATTTTTATAAATATACAATATTTGAGTCCCAAGTTGTGGACCATTTTATTGGATTTAAATTGGATAGTTATTATTTTTAAATGCCATACTTAGGGGTAATATAATGATGTATGACTTTGTGCCACTTCATCATAAACAAAAGTTGGGAAAAGCCTGATCTAATGCCATGTAACAAATCAAGGGTTGAGGTGTACGGTTGATATTGTTTCCCATTTATTTTCTCTTATTTACAAGTTTTTAATTTGAAGGAAAGCCTCAATATCTAATATACGTCATTTAAACCAACTAATACTTTTCCTCTAAATTTAGTTGGTATAAGCTGTCCGAAAAATAATTAAGTTTGTAAAATATGCTTATTCTATGCTTTGAGATTTTTTAAGTTTGTGTTTATTCTACACTTTTTTTAAAAAAATGATAAATATAGAAAAATATATTGGTTTTAGATTATGTAATTAATGGACTTTTATCCTATGCATATCACTGATAAGTGTTAAGCGATTCAATCTTTAAAAAATAAGTTTGTCTGTCTTCTCCTTAAGATGACGAATTGGGGTTTGCCAAGTAAGAATTTTAATTTATAAAGAACTTCTAAGTTTTTTCTTTTTTCTTTCTTTATGCATTAGAAAGAATCCAAGTTCGAGAAGGGTCTCGAAATATGCAATTCAATCAATCGTTTTTGTTTTTGTCAACCCAATATTAATATCCATCTAATTAACTTACATCTGGCTCTCATACAACTCCACTTTAATGTTTTGGATTACACATATATTTGATATTGCACGACATAATCCTAAAATAGTTTTTAATAATTATATATTAAGAATAACCTTAAAAATTCAAAATCCAAAAACAAGCATTTTATAATAATAAAATAAATGAATAAATAAATAAAACTTGATTTGATACTATTTTTTTATTTTGAAATTTATGTCTAATATGTAGTAACATTTTAAGATTTGTTTTATCAATGTCCTTGATTTTATTACTGTAAGGTCGTTTAGGGCCCGTTTGGTAACGTTCTTGTTTCCTGTTTCTTGTTTCTGTTTTCATTTTTTAAGAAACAGAAGTGTTTGATAACGTTCCTTGTTTCTCGTTCTAAAAAAAAGTAGAAACGTTTCTCATTTTATAAAGAATTATTGAGAAAAAAAAAATAGTTTCTTCTGTTCCATTTCTCAATTGCTTTTATTGGTTTCCTTTTTCTCAATTTATTTCTATTTGTTTCCTTTTCCTTTTTCTCAATTATTTTTTTTTCCTTTCATTTTTTTCAATTATTTTTATTGGCTTTTTTCTTTTTCTCAATTATTTTTATTGGTTTCCTTATCATTTTTCTCAATTATTTTTATTTCTTTTATTTTTCTTTTTCTCAATTATTTTTATTGGTTCATTTTTCTTTTTTCAATTATTTTTATTGGTTTCCTTTTTCTTTTATCTCCATCGTCTTCTCCAAATAATCATCCTCTTCCTCTTTTACTCATCGTTTTTCTTTGCACACTGTCTTCCTCTTAACCTCTCACCGTCTTTCTCGACAACCCGAACTCTTCCTCTTCGTCGGATCCATAGTTTTTGCCTGATTGTTCCTCTTCGTCGGATCCATAGTTTTCATCTTTCTCTTTGTGCAAATCTGGATTTTCGTTGTGGGTTTTTCTCTAAAGCATCATAGGTTAAGAGTTAAAGGTTAAATTTTGTTTTGTTTCTTTCAATTCTGAATATTGAATACATAATAACTTACTTTAAAATTAATATTAAATTTTAGATGTCACGAAATAACGATGAGATTGTAGAAATTGATGGATTAAAAAGAGAAATTGACTTAGTAAGAGATGATATTGCCAATCAAATTTGGTAACATTTGAAGGATAAATATAATTTTATGTTTATGTTATTATTTTTATTCATGCATTGATACTTCTTCGTATTAAATGAATAAACTTTTAATAATTTTATTTGTTATGTTTGATGGATAGACCTATATTTTTGTTTAATGTTTAATTGAAGTAGATGTGAAAAATAAAAAATAAATCGAGAATAAAATCAATAAACAAGAAACAGTTATCGAACACTTTTTTTGTTTCTGTTTCTTTTTTTTTTTTTCAAGAAACAAAAAATAGAAACAGTTATCAAACGCATTACTGTTTCTTGTTCTAAAAAAAGAAGAAACAGGAAACAGGAAACAAGAAACAAGAAACAGAGAATAGAAACGTTACCAAACGGGCCCTTAGTGTCGAAGTTTAAAATAATTTATGATCCCTTGATATGGTAAAAAAGCAATAATGTACCAGTGTTGTCCATGTTGCCCTTCACAACATCAACGAGTCTAAAATTAAAGTGTTCTCACATACCAAGACTCTTCATCTCCCTCTTATACTCACATTCAGCTAATCTAATACATTAATGTTTTCATACATTAGAGTTTTTCTCCCTTCACTCTCACTCTCACTCTTTTTTCTTCTTGTTCTTGTGCTCACGCTCATACTCTAAACTCTTATATTAATAGTTTCTACGAAGGGGATATAGATAGTTAGCACATTTCTAATGCGTTTTGACAATATATATACATATGCATGCATACATACATTTATTTATTTATTAAGTAAATTTTTTACGAATCTTAAAATTTTACAATTGTATAAAAAAACTCATTCTTTTACCATAATTTTTTACCTTCATTTTTTTCTAAAAGATTTAAATTTTTAATCCAACTCTAAAAATTAGCACACGAGTTTTTTAACATCACTTTTCTTAATTCTCAAAAGTCAGGTCTAGATATTGAAAGCATTTTTACAAAGTATAAAAAAAAAAAAAAAAAAAAAAAAAAAAAAAAAAAAAACAAAGAGAGAAGAAAAGGTAAAATATTTAAGTTATTTTCAACTATTTGATTTGTTTATTTTTAATATTTAAACATTACAAGCACCCCGTTCATTTTTAAATTTCTTGATTTGTTATCTATTTTTATTTGACTAAAATTTCAATTTAAATACTTAGAAAATTTTCAAATCATCGAGAAGAAACAAGCGTAATTTTCAAAAACTAAATTAAAAATGATAAACTAAAGGGTTTAAATGAGCATGTAAACAATGTTTATTTATATTTTGTTTTCCTTTTTCCGTATATTTAAAAAAGAAAACGTACATGAATATTAACCAAAACTATTAGGACATCCACTTCAGCAAGCCGATAAAACCAAACATGATAATAATGTTTCCTCCATAATTAAGAACATAATGTTGTGAATGGTTAATATGCATATGTTGTCGCATTGTCCCATTCATATAAATATCAACTCAATCTCTTCCAAAAAAAGAACCTCACAGCAGTAAAATTAAACCTCCTCTTCCTTCAATAATTCAATTGTCACAAACTCCATTATTTTCATCCACCATGAAGTCCTAAGATGTAATAGCCTTTTAACTCCTCAGGTATAGACACCCCCACACCACCAGAAATAGAGGTTATTTATATGGTTATTTAATTTTTTTAGAAAGCAACCCAAAGTTTTTCTAATTAAAAAAGAAAATTAACTCTTCTAATTTTAAGTTTGATTTATTAATTTATCTAAAAGTTCTTATGTTTCTTTGAAGAAAATCACTGCTATAAAAGTAGAATTTCTTTGAAGTTTTTTAACTGTAAATTTTTTTTACCTTTGACGATTTTAAGATCACCATCGAAGCCAGCGTCAAGAAAGTTAAAGTTCATAACAGTTAATAAACGTTGATATTTTATAAACGTCAAGTATAAAAATGTTCATGACATGTAAAACACGTCAAGTATGTTGATGTTAACGACGTTTATAAAATGTGAAGAATGTACTTGGTTTATGACATTTAAAAAACATCAATAATATACTTGTTTATGACATATGATCAAGAATATACTTGTTTACGACATTTGAAAAGCGTCGAGAATATACTTGTTTACAACATTTAGAAAAAATCTGAAACATTCCTAAATAAGCAAGAAGATATTCATCAAATACAATTTTAAAACTTTAACATATATGAATATTTTAAAAAATTTACATATTTGTTCGGGATGTTGTCAAATACAAAACATTACTTCTATGAAAGATTTTTGTAAGTTAATATGAACTACAAATGTAATTTAAACACAGAAGCTTGTGTAAAAGTGTGGGAGAAAATTCTTTTAAAAAAAAAAAAAAAACACAATCATAAAATTCAACTAAAGAAAATAAAAAGGAAATAATTAAAAGAAACATAGGTTAACCTTATAAAAGGAAAGAAAACAAACCTTTGAACTCCATAACTCAAATTTAAAAATGAAAAATAATTTCTTGTAGGTTCTTCTAAGTTAGCTCAAAAAGAAAGAAAAGAAAAAATAGTTACGTAAATTTCTCTTGCATTTCCTTTTCACAAATAATGAAAGAAATAGGAAATTCAGTTTTTTGTTGCAAAAAGGCGAACTGGGCTAATTCTTATCTTTTAACAAAAATACCCCAAACAAATTTATTTATTTGAATATGAAAACCTAAACAATTTTCAAACCCTAAAACAAAATAGAAAACATTTAATAATATATTCATTTGTGTGTTTTCAATTGGTCCCCATCCACACTACGACTAACACTAACACCAATTACTTTCGTTGCCTATAAGATATTTCCGTCCCTTCCCTTCCCTTCCTTCAAAAATCAAAACTAATTATTCAAACATATATTAAATCGCTCCCAATTTTTCAAATTCCCTAAAGAAATGGCGAGACGCAACGACAATGAAGAAGCCTTTATTGCCTTGGGAAACGAATGCTCTGATCCTCAACCATCCTTGTTCCGCGACCGATTTGATGAAGTTTACCCACCCGGGTTCTCACGAAAGGTACGGATTTCTCCTTAATTTTGTTCTTCGTTTGAATTTTAAGCGATTGGTTATTGATCCGAGGAACTTTTGTGGTGGTTTAGCTTGTGGCGGAGGTGATTGCTACGTATTTGCTTGTGTTTGTGTCGTGTGGTGTGGCGGCATTGAGTGGGAGTGATGAACAGGAAGTGTCGAAGCTTGGAGCTTCAATTACCTGTGGATTGATTGTCACGGTGATGATTTACGCCGTCGGACATATCTCCGGCGCTCATATGAATCCAGCGGTTACTATTGCTTTTGCTGCTGTTCGGCGATTTCCATGGAAACAGGTCCTCTTCTTCTTCCTCCTCTGTTTTTCTCCCCCAAATTTTGTGTGAACTTACCATATTACCCTTTCACTTTTTCATTTTTCATTTTTTATTTTTTATTTTTATGTTTTCTTCAGATATTTTCTATTTTGTAAAAACTCAAATATTCAATTTGTTTTTTTGGCTTTTCTTTTTTTTTTTTTTTTTAGTTTTGATATTTAGTTTAAGGGTGGAAAGTGAAGCTTAAAAATTTTAAAATATTATATTTGTACCATTTCATTTTTTTTCATGTTATTTTTTTCTTTGTTATTTAATTTTAATATTTAGTTTTCCTTTAGTCCCTGCATTTCAAAATTTACTTGCAAATTTTCTTTTTTGTTAATGCTTACTTGTTATTTTGTTATTCATAGTTCAATAATTAAGTTAAAATGATTCTAGCATAATTTTTTTACTTATAACTAATTAATTTTTTTTATATATAAAAATAAAACTTGGAATTCAGAAATCATGCTTCATTTTAATGACTTAAAATATAGGAATTAAAAAGTTCATTTTTTTCTTTTCAACATTAAAGCAAGCTTAGATATAGGTGGTTGAGTTGACAAGTGTACTGAGAATAGATGTATATTAGGTAATATAATAATAACAAAACACAAAACAATGTCTTCTTTCTTTTAACATTTAGAAAACAAAATCAAAATAATTATTATTTTTTTCAAGTTTACTAAATAAAAAAAATTAAAATTAAAATCAAAATTAGTATAATTCTTATTTTAATTTTGGTACAAAATATTTGAAAAATTATACACCAACCAATAACCAACCTGAATCTGGAGCTTTGAATTACTAGTGTACTCTCTCACTTTTAAAAAAATTAAATTATCATTTATCAATATATTCTCTCTCTTTCTTTTTTTTTTTTTTTTTTCCTTTTTAGAATATATACTCTTTTACTCTCTTTTTTTCCTTTTTTTCTTTTGAGAACTAACTGCATTAAAATTTAGAAAAAATTAAGGATATGCACTCTTTTACATTCTCTATCTCTTTTTTCTTTTAGATTATATACTATCTTAATTTTTTTTTTTACTGAAACTGCATTAAAATTTAAGAAAAAAAATAAGAATATATACTCTCTTACTTTTTTTTTTTTCTAAAGGAACAAAATCTGTTACTTAAGAATTAAGAAAAAAGGGACTCCCAATCAAATCAACAGTGATGGTGATATATCCTATAAATGTCTACTTTATTGGAGGGGTGGGGATTAATTATAATTTGTTTTTTAAGTGGAAATTTAGTGGTAATGATGTATGAGTTGTGCCACTTCATCAAAAAGGGCGAAAAAGGATTAAAAAAGGTGGGGAAAAGTGCAATTTATGCCACGTAAGAAATGACGTGGATGAAGTGTACGGAAGATATTTAGAGAAGCGTCCCCACCACTTTGGCAGATATTATGATATATAATGAGAGACTATTGGCAGATTCTTTCTTGGGAAAGCAGCCTTAATTGTTTTTTAATTCACCAAACGTCATCTTAATTGAGAATATGCTTTTGCATCTTTTCCATTTACACCTTTTTCTAACTCTTCTTCTATTTTATTTTCATATATATTTTTTACCTTACTTAATGATAATTGACCTATACTTTTATCTTTCGTGAATTGAATTTTATGCGGTTGATGCAGGTTCCACTTTACGCAGCAGCTCAACTAAGTGGAGCTACATCGGCAGCCTTTACACTACGCATATTATTGGATCCAATTCAAGATTTAGGTACAACTTCACCACATGGACCGGCTTTGAAGGCACTTGTTATGGAGATTGTTGTCTCATTTTGTATGATGTTTGTCACTTCGGCGGTTGCCACTGACACGAAAGCTGTAAGAGCGTCTTATTACTGTTAACCTCTTGCTCCCAATCTTCTCTTAATTTCTTTTGGCTAAGGTTCATTGCTTTTTTATATGTGAACTTTTGGCAGATAGGAGAGCTCGGAGGCATAGCTGTGGGGTCGGCTGTATGTATCTCCTCCATCTTTGCTGGGTAAGCAAAGCAATTATAATTGTTTTGGTTTGGATTTTTGTTCTCGAGAAGTCATGTGGGTATTTGGGAAAATCTCAAACAAAAACTTGTTTTGATTGAATTGCAAATATGAACCCTAGTATGGAGGCAGTTTGTTTATTTATGAGATTTTATCAAACTATAAAGAATAAAACCATAAAGTTGGAATTAACCATGTATAGGCCAATATCGGGTGGATCAATGAACCCAGCAAGATCAATAGGACCAGCCATTGCAAGTTCACGTTACGAAGGAATTTGGGTGTACATGATCGGTCCAATTACAGGAACTTTGCTTGCGGCATTTTCATATAATTTCATACGAGCCACTGAAAAACACACCCATTCACTCTCGTCACATTGACATCCAATCAATCGGATCGTGCTGGAACTTCAAGTCATACCAAAATCAATGAGTTCAATTGTTGTATAAATTAATGTGTACTCCTATAATAAAAGTTGTAGTTTAAGTTGTATTTTAATTTTAGAAAAATTAAGGTAAGGTTAGTTTAAATTGTCTTGCAATTTATTTGTTTTTTTAGTTTTGAGAGAAGAATGAATCTGAAATAGGGAATCATTTTTATTATTGTTGTTATTTTACAAGTGTGAGTTTTGATCTGATTTTTTTTTTTTTTTTTTTTTACAATAATCAACCATAAAATTGGTTCTTCTTTTCATGTTAATTTTCTCTTAAACTTTTGCTTCTCTTTCATCTTTTGATGTGAATGACCGAGCTTTAACGGATTGTTTGATTGAGACAATTATTTATGTAGTACAACATTTACATGATGGGAGATTGAAGCTTCAAACTTTAAGAATGAATTTCATATATAGCAATACCATTAAGTAAATTCACTTTATTATTTAACACAAGAGATAATAGAACTTCTAAGATCTAGAGACTGGAGAAGAAAACAGATAAGCAATGTGTTTTTAAGTTATTTTTATTTATAGTAAAATGACCAAAGTATTTATAAATATATTAAAATGACAAAAATCTGTTTCTATTTTGTCTTTTGGTCGTATTTGAAAATATTTTCAAATTTTAGTCATTCAAAATAATTTGTTTTTTAATTTATATTTAGAATTAAATAAATTCGCAGAAGAAAAGTTAATTGTCTAAGGTATTTTATATATGCTATGACTTCCAAATTTTAAAAAATAAAATAAAATGATAATCATTATTATAAATATTTTTTTAATACAATAATTATGGAAATAGAATAACAAAGTTTTGATGTTTAAGATAGAAAATTAAGTTCACTGTCGTTCAATTAAGGAATACGCTGATAACTAATAGGCATGCAATACAATACAATAGTTGAAGTTATAGATAATATGTATTAAATAAATAAATAAAATAACAGTCGACGTTGATTTGGTAGAAAAATGTTAAATAAATATAAAAACATTGATGAAGTGTATATATTTTAAACTACCAATTTCTGGACCTTTTTATTTTATTGGATGGGTGTTGGGGACGTTTACCATTTTTCATGGAAATTTAATGCTAATGATGCATGACTTGTGCCACAACATAAAAAGGATAAAGAAGATCAGGGTAATAAAGATTTCTTAAAAAGAAAAAGAAAAAATAACCCTACAATAACATTTAATTTATAAGGTTTTACTTTTATGTATGGAGATTAAATTTATGATGTAAATACGTTAAGTACAAAACCCTTAGAGGAAGAATTTAACCTATTTCAAATATCATTAAACAAAAATAATATAGATTTGAAGTTGAGAGATTGAACTTGTATATCAAGAAAGAACACTGATTTTGTGAACCTCAAAAGATATTTGGACGTAGGTTCATCATCAATATTTATAAAGTTAAAAGATTTTTAGTATCAATTATTGTTATGAAAACGAGACATAAAGGAATACGGATAGAAAAAATTATAACATTAAAATAAATAAAATATAATATATAAATAAAATTATATAAATAAGAAATTAGGAAAATAAGATTATCCAAAATTCTCCACTAACTTCACTATCTTTAATTTCATTTGAAATTCAACCAATACGTGTCACTTACAAACTTACCAAAAACCTTTATTTGTAGACAAAATAGCAACTAGGTAATTGATTTAATGGACACTAATAGTGTATCGTATCATACGTATACAACAAATGGGGTAGTTATAAACTTAACACTTGGCAATAAACACTAAATGAATATCAATTTAACACATATGTCATAATATTAATAATACTCCACTTAGTTGTTCATCATTTATAATATTTTAATAGATTATTATTAATTTATTAAAATAATTGTTTTATGTTAATATTTTAAAGTTAGTATTAATTAATTAACAATGAAATTATATATAAAATAAACACCAGATAGAGGGGGAAAAAGAGAAACCCATTGTTTTGGAAGGAAATAAAAAAACTCTTTGTATGTGGGAAATGAGAATACCTCGCAATCAGTTATTTCCAAATAAAATTTTGAAAACTGTGAAACAAACATGAGTTTTAAATGTCTGTATTCATTTTCATCCATAAAATCCTTAAATCAAACTATCCTTTAATCATTTTTTTAATCAATGATTTAATTTTTTTTTTTTTTTTTTTTGACTAAGTGGACGGCAGATATTTATAGAGTTGAAGATTATTAATAATTTAATATCACTATCTATTATTCTTTTTCCAAAAAAAAAAAAAAAAAAAAAAAAGGATTTGGGATTATTGGTTGATAATAGGGGTAGCCTCTTGGGCCATTCTACAAAATGGATCCATTTGAAAAATAATTATAACAATGTTATGAGACTCTACTTTTCACACTATATGAAGTTATCGTTTAACTCCAATTATTTCTGAGTGATTGTTTAGATTGAAATTTTCATTGTATAAAATCAACCAAATTCGTAAAAATAACCAAGTCACAAAAATATTTATAATTCATGACAAAAATAATAAGTATACTGGATTTTTGTTATTTAGTTATTTTTTTGTAAAAATGTATAGATAGTTTTTTTTTTATTATTATTCATAAAAAAAAAACTCATGAATCTGACTTGTATTTTGTAATTTAGTTAACTTATCTTAAGTTTTTGAAAGTTTTTTATGTTTAATTTTTCTTTTGGCTATAATTTTATGAAGATTTGGATTTTTAAAACCAAAAATTTCAAAATTGACAAAAGAATACTTTGAATCTTTATCTATTCCAAAGAAATTTTATTATATTTACTATCTTTTTAAATGGTTGCACTTAATTGTTTTGAATGGTATAGCTGTATTTGCCGCTATCTAAGTTAAAAGAAATAAAGATGGGCCAATAAAGCAAGGCCCTAAAACAAAAGGATGTGATCCAAAAATATTATGGACGTTGTTGGGTTTTTGAGATCGGCCTTTTAAAGTCTTTTTTAAGGGGACTAAATCTATAAAGATTTACTTACACCATTCTATTATTTTGGCCACATTCTCAATCTATTACCTTATTCTGACAAATGGACAAATTTACCCCTCCTGTTCTATTCTGAAAACAAATCTAATAAATTAAAAGCAATATCTGCTAAAATCTAAACTAACCAACTTAAAACACAAAACACATGATTCATGCGATAATTTACACAAACTAAAAAATTCACATCTTCATTACATATGTATACAGTGTTATTGTATATACAAATAAAAATATATAGTAGTATTGTATATACAATAAAATATATATAGTAGTGTATATACAAAGTGCCTACATGTATGGGGTGATTGTTTGGTGTTACTTGTTACGATGTAGTCCGATAACTTTGCCATAGTAATGATTGGAACCGAGAAGGTTGGCACGGACGGCTCTTACTAGTCTAGGGTGCCCTTGAGCAAGTACAACATTAGCAACCTCCATTTATCATAACATTCATGGTGATGGGATTTTGAATACATATAACCTAAATCATTTCTTTTTTTAATTTAATACATATAACCTAAATTAGACAACCATATGCTCCACATTAACATAAACAAATACATGACTAGCCACGACATCAGCATGAATGCAATGGCAAAAGTAAGGGTAGTATAATGATTGAGATCGAGAGAATTAAAATAGACAGTTCTAATTAGGTCTATGACAACGTTGAGCATAAATATATACATATTTGAATATATACATATGTGTACATGTATATAAGAATGGGTAGGATCAGGACATACTATCTTTTTACTACGTCTTATGGCCAAGACTATTATTTGAACTATTAACTTTTTAAATTCAAGTTTGTAAACATTTTTTAAATTATGAAAATAAAGGGAGCATCTACATTCAACTATTGAAATAAAATTATGAGAATATATGAGTAATGAGTAATCTCATTCAAACGTTATTTTATTATTTAGTTAAAAACCAGACAAAAGGAAGTAAAATTCACCCATTTATATATTTGTGTAATGTGAAATCTGTCCTAAACTATTAAGTTATAAATTATAAAGATTCATCTTTGATAGATCAGAATATTTATATATTAAAACAATAAACTATATTAATTTTTTTGCTAAAAACTTTTGTCGAAACATATATAACTTTTTATTTAAGAGGTTAGAGGTTCAAGTTCTTTTTCCATAATCGTTATACTAAAAAAATAATTCCAGACATTAAATAGAGATAGAGATGCAAATGACAAACTTATGATCTCGATCAAAGTCAAATATAAAATTCAAAGATGAATTCAATAATTTTTGAATTTCAATTACGATCGATTGGAGATATAACATTGAACTCTAAATTAATTAAGAATATAGAAAAAGTTTTAAAAATTTGCAAATATGGCAAATTTTAACAACAATCCAAGATAAAAGACGAAAATACCCCTACAATAAGCAAATACACTTCACGCTTCGTATTCCAATTTCAAACTCAAATTTCACGCTTCACCTGACGTTTTCCTTCCATCTTCCACTTTTTTCTCTTTTCTTCGCATTTCAATTTGGTTTTCCGGTGCCAGTGCCTTCATTTTCGACTTCGCTTCACGTTCTCCACTTCATCATCTTCCACTTTCTTCATTTCAGGTTTTCCGCTTCGCTTCACTTATTTTCGTTCTTCCAGTATTTTTGTTTTCCGTTTGGCCCCAATATGTTTGAAATAGACTTTTTTCCTATTTGTTTGAATCGATTTCTTCATTTTCTGTTTGTTTGTGCTTTGTTTTTCAGTTTGTTTGTTGTTGCTTAAAGTTAAGGTCTATCAGTGATATGTATATATCACTGATAGACTTGAGGGATGTTTAGTTTGTTTGCACTGGGATGTTAGTAGATAATTTAGTTCATTTGACTTAGGAAGTTAGAATAAGCTCTAGTTTAATGTGGATTTTGTGTGTTATGTTGCTTAGGGTCTATCAGCGATATGTTTCTATCACTGATTGATGGATTTGGAGGATGTTTAACTTGTTTGTTTGGCATGTTGATCTATTTTAGGTTTGTATGTTATTGCTTAGGGTTAAGGGTCTATCTATGATATGTTTGTATCACTGATAAGCTTGAGGGATGTTTAGTTTGTTTGCATTGGAATGTTAGTAGATAATTTAGTTTAATGTATATTTTTATGTGGTGTTGTTTATGTTCTATCAATGATATGTTTCTATCAACTTGAAGGATGTTTTACTTGTTTGGGTTGGATTGTTATTAGATGTTTGTATCATTGATATGTTTGTATCACTGATAAACTTGAGGGATGTTTAGTTCATTGGGTTGATGTGTTTGTTGTAATTTTGATAAATGGATAAGAAAAAAGAAATTATGGAAAGCAAACCAAGTGAATGTATTATAATAATCACATTTTGTTGTTTTATGATAGACTCAATGTGTATATGTATAAACTTTAATTCAATATTATTTTTTTTAGGTTGTTCAAAAAAAGACAAAAGTAAAAATTATGAAAATAGCCAAGAATATTGAAAATGCTAGGCGAAGAGACAACTTAAACCGTCGAAGAAAGTGTTGGAGAATGTGAAAGAGCAAAAGAAAGAAAAAATCAAAAGAATGCAAGAGGCAAGAAGAATGATTCTCCAAGACCAACAAGGCATTCTCCTATAATAAAGGATCTTGCACCTAGTTTTGATTTGCAAATCTCTCGATTATAAGTAGATGGATTTTGTAGTGCATTAGTTTTATGGATATGTGTGATAGAGTTTACATTGACATAGTTTTGATTTGCTCTCAATTATGAGTAGATGGATATTGTAGTGCATTAGTTTTGTTGATATTTGTGATAGAGTTCACATTGACATTGTTTTGATGTACAAATCTCTCAATATTGAGTAGATGGATGTTTGTGATAGAGTTCATATTGCACCTTCATATGTAGTTGATTTTACCGTATTAATGAAGAAAAGTGTTGGATTATAAGTTGACACATTACAAGTTTTTTTGTCTTTGTTTGCATTGAGATTAGTATTTGTTGAAGTATTGCGAATTGGTATTAATGGGTGCATTTTATTAGAAAAAAGTTATATTAATGTATATTGGTTTCTATCACTGATAGAAACTATTGACGATGACTACACAATAAAGTTTATCATTGATAGAAACCATCAATGATACACTTTATAGTAGATTGTTTCATATTACTACTTTACAATAAAGTCACTTTTATTTTTATAGACTTCGAAAAAATGTAGATTATTATTGAAAGGTTTGCGTCAAACAAATAGAAACTATTTACTACATACAAAAAAAAAAGGTCTATGTGCTGAAGCTAAAAGATTATTATAAAAAACATAATGTCACGTCATCGTAAAAATGGTGGAAATCTACAATTCCTACGATTGTGACTGGCATAATGACAATGACTACATTTTGAGTGACTTTTTTTCTCACCAATTGATAGTATTCTTTGTTTTTGCGGTCGTCCTTGCTCGACGCTTGAAAGTTGGAGGTAGTATGTTTATTTCAACTCCAATAGACTTCCAATTAGCGTGGTTCCCAACTAGACGAACTGACCTAGGACAAAAAATACTTGGAAACAAAATAGTAAGTATTCATATTACACTCACAAAAAACAGCAAATGCGTGGGTGCATGGAATTTCATCAAGATCCCAAACGCGACAGGTACATGATTTGCAATCTAACTGTACCATAAATTGTTTTCTTCCATCAATCACTTGAAATTCAACATCATTAATAGCATTAACTTGAAAAAAAAAACTTAGTCAACATATATGGTCTATTACTGATATATACAATCACTAGTTTAGCGATAAAATCTATCATTGATAGGTATTGTTATATAACCCACTAATTAAATAAATAAACATTAAAACACAAAAACCTACCGTGAAGACAAAGTATTACACTAAAGCATTGATAGAAGACAAAGTATCTATTAGTGATAGACTTGTATCATAGTGTATCATCAATGATACAAGTCTATCACTATCGTTAATAGAACATGTAATTCTACAAAGTTGAAATCATCTCATCAATGTTTAAAAATAATAATAAGAAGAACATGTAATTCTTTTAACCTAAAAAGATGAAATAAAAAAAATGTTCTACAAAGATTCGAACTGGAAAATTAAAATAAGAAGAAACAACTAAAAAGAAAGATCAAATCTAAAATCTTTAAAGAAAATAAATCTTTAAGAGAAATTTGATTACATACAAGATGATTTAACGAAAGATAGTTGTAAAGTTGTTGGACGAGCGACTGATTGGAGGCGGAAGAACGTGATCTTAACGTAGGAGAAAATCACAGAGAATATGGAGAAAAGATGGAGAAGTGAGAAAATCGCAGAGAATATATTGGAGAATGGAGAAAATCGTAGAGAAATGGAGAAATGACGGTGAAAATGGAAAAGGGAGAAAATCATACAAATTTCCTTTTTAAAACGAGGACAATCTTGAAATATATTTTTTAAAAAATAAAAAATTTACTATATTTACAAATTGTTTAATAAATTTTTGTACATTTAATATTTTATATCAAAAAGGTTATAGATTATGAAATCACTTTCAATTATCTAATTATAAATGATGTTTAGTAAGGAATTTATTTAACAAATGATAATTTAGTCTTAAATTTTAGTTTTCACCAAATCTCATCAAAAATTTAATTTTAAAACAATTGAGTACTGTAAATAAGATATTATTAAGAACTATTAATACATTGTTAAGGGACTAAATATCTTTATAAGCTACAAATTAAGAATAAAAATTGACTTTCAATCGGACATTTTACCACAAAAATTAAGTTATAAACTTGGAAGCATTATACTCATTATTAGATATTTAATTTTAGAGACAAACTTAAAATAAATTGAAAGTGTAGACGTTGAATTATAACAAATAAATTTAGAGACTGAGTAACCAGAAAGTAACCAAAATATTTTTAAACCATAAATTTTGAACGAGTTAAATCTAAGTCTAATTTTGGTGAACAGAGGTTTCAATTTGATTTGCTACTTTAATTTTTACCGTTAAAGAAAAAGCATGCCATTGGAATCAATTTCAAGACTGTTTTAAAAGTTCATAGAAAACTGTTTCTAAGATTTTTCTTTGGGATAATTGTATCAATGAATGTTGACTCCTTTTTATTTTATTTTATTTTATTTTTACCTTTTGATTGCCTTTATTATTAGTTGAAATTAACGAAAACGATTTTATTAGGCTTCTCATCTTGACTCTCGCCCTTTACTTTCTCACTTTCACCTCTTACCATTTTCGTTACTTTGGTTTCATTTAACTTCAACCAAGACAGGAAGGAGTAAGGTAGAGATCCAAATTCACTTGTACAATACTCCATTTTTGACGCCAATGTAACGTTACAAAAAAAAACTTCAATAAAAAAGTGAGACTAAATTGATAATTAAAAAAATATAAATCCATTTAGTAAAAACGAATAAAAAAATAGAAGAAGTCGAATATGGTTGGCAGTGTGGCATCCAATCCATCCATGTGAGGCAAAGGACAGAGTATTGACTAATTATGATAGTGTCACATGGAAACAGTGAAATAGGATTAAAGAAAATTAGTATTCTCTCTATAATCATTATGCACTTCTAATACCCAATAATAAAACACATCACCTCTTAAAATAGAAACAAGATGTTTCATTTCATTACTCATATATTAATATTATAAACTTATAATAAAGTAACCCAAAATACACTATGACTTAAAGGAAACAAATTTCTTCCCATCTAATGAGTCACAGATTTCTTCCCAACCCCGTCCCCCGTACAAGTTCATAGTAAAAGAGATGGGGTTAGCAGCAAAATGCAAAAGAAAAAGTAAAACAAAAAGTGAAAAGAATTGTAGGTTATTGTTTTAAGGGCATTTGGGTCCTCCTTCCTTTGTCTTCCAGTTGTTGTAGCAAGGGCAAACGGCTTTGTTTCCATAGTAGCCAGGCGGCACACACAAGCACTTCCTGCAGCACTTTTGGCAGAAGAACATGCATGGCTTGTGGTATTGTGTTCTTCCACACCGTTTGGCACATCGATTTGGGCATTCTGTTTCATTTTTTAATTCAAACACATTTCAGAAAAAACCCAAGCAAATCAAACCCATTTCCATAGTAGAATTGTTAATTAGTAAGGTACTTACGGAAGACTTTGACACTTCCCGGTCCATATGGGTTCTGAAAAAGAAAAAGGCCAAGAACAATGCAGATCAGAATGAGAAGTTGTTTGACAAAAAGCAGCAATAAACAAATTGTTGATTATAAAGTTCTAAAACCTGATTAACATTAGTGATCTAAGAGTTCAAAAGCGTACGGAAGTCCATTATAAAACCCAAGAACAGGGCAAATCTTAAAAGTTGGACAAAATGCCTGAAATGAAGTTAGTAATAGAAAAGGAGTTTTACCCTGTTTCGACCACCACTGCCGGCCATGACCTGTGGAAACGGATCGAACAAGAAAGAAAGAAACAGAGTTAGTTGTATGAGGAAAGAGAGAGAGAGAGAGAGAGAAAAGAAAAGAGAAATGCGGTAAGCGGAGGAGAGGGGTCTTACAGCAGTCTGAAGCATGGAAATGGCAATGAGGGCCAAGAGCAAGAGAGCAGCGAACTTGGGCATGGCCATTGGAAGGGTAAAAATGAATAAGAAGGAGGTTGAAATGAGGGATTTGAGTATTGGTGGAGAGGTGTGTTGTGTTGAGTATAAATAGAGGGGGGGGGGGGCGAGGGAGGGGAGGGAAGGAAGGAAGGAAGAAGAAGGTGTGAAATAATCGGGTGTTGTCGCTCATATGGTTCCTGGTTTGGATGGTTTGGACTTGGAGTGACACATGGCACATGCGTAGGACCCGTAATTTGCGCTGTTTACGGCTATATCACACTTATACAACAGCAGCGGTTGAGGTCCAAACCCAAATTTGCTTTTTTCTTTTCTTTTCTTTTCTTTTCTTTTCTTTTTTTTTAATAAAATAATAAATGAAATAATTTATCATTATGGCATATTATAATAATTAACAATTTATTTGATATCTTTTGGTTAGAAAGAAAAATGGTCCAACCCAATTTTAATATTATTCCTATAGTTTGGAAAATGTACATGGGATCCAATTCTTTAGGTTTTTTATCTTTGTATGCTATATTTGTCTTCCGTCGTGCTTTTAATATCCATGCGAACTTGGGTGTTCAAAAATGGTTCAATTTTTAGGAACTTAAGAAGTCTCGTAATAATTTGAAGATTATCTTCAACATTTTCTTAGAGATTTTGGTTTATGAACTCCATAATTAAGAGAGTTCATCTATTTATATAGCTTTCATGAGAAAATGTGAGTTTGAGTTTGGTTGGTTTTTTAGCCGATATGCCCTAATTCAAGCTCAATTGAATTTATACCCAAATATTATGGAATAACCCAATCAAGCCAATTTAACCAATTTAATGGTCATAAGAAAATACACGTGACATCACAAAAATCTATCTATTTTTTCTTGTCAATGTCGATATGGGACACATGTCAACTTATAATTTGTTTCAAAATTAGTAATTTGTAATTTTGTAGTTTATTTTAAAAATGATGTGACAGATTATTGCCATTTAAGAGATGTCAAAGTGATCCTACAATGCCTACAAGAGAGAGGCATTTAAAAAACTTTGAATGCTCTCTTGCAACATGAAATATTTAGAGATGCTAGTGTAAGTGCATCATTAAATCTTATCGCTGGTTCTTTACATATTTTACATTTTAAAAATATTTAAATAATAATTGTTTAATATTTTTAACTAATAATTTTTTTTAATAAGTACGACTATCAATTAAAAATAATATATCTGCGTTCTATTATGTTTGTCGAAGAAAAAATCTAATTAGAAAAAATCTAATTAGTTAAACGTAAGAGAACAAATTGACGTGGTCATAAACTAAAATGATAAATTTTTTAAATACAAACAACTATCAATTAAAAAAATAGATTTCTAATATAATATCTCTACGTTCTATTACATTTCTTGACTAATTGATTAATGAAACGTAAAAGAACAAATTAATATGGTCATAAACTAAAATGATAATTTTTTTTAATAACAACTAGCAATTAAAAAAATAGATTTCTAAGATAATATGTCTAGTTCCATTACGTTTGTTGAAGAAAAAATCTAACTAATTGATTAATATTATCTATAGTATATATAAAAGCTTGAATGAAAGAGAAATTTTATTCCCATTTTTGACCTTTCTTTATAAATAACTTCTATAATAAGGTAGATAACAATGTTGTCTTTTTCCTTTCCTATTTTTATACTAATTGAAGAAGAAATGAGGTGATTTTATGAATTGATTAGGGAAATTAATTGTAACTTATGAATAACTAATAGCTCAAAAAAACCGAAAATCTTTCCAACTTCTAATAGCTCTAAGAAAACCAAAAGTTATAACTAATAAACAATTTTATAGCTAAGGAAATCCGGAAGTCTATCTTCTAAATGGAAATAACTAATAATCCATTTAATTATCAATTCTTACACAAAATACAATGAATCAACCTTTAGGAATTCTTAAATATGGATGGCTATAAAAGCCCTCTTTCTACCTTAGAGTTTGCACACAATTTGGATAGTCTTCCAAATAAGAAGGAATATCTTAGTTACATGCAGTTTTTAGTCCTCAACTGTTCATTTCCTTACTATTCTTTTTTATTTATTTATTTTTTTGGTTTTTTATGCTTTTCTAGATGTGTTTATTTTAAAAATATATCTCTTGAAAAACTTTTACATTTCATCAATGTTTCAAGTTGATACATAAAACATGCACTTTAGAATATCTCCGTTAGTTGCTGACTGTTCGATCGATCTACCAACCTAGATCAAATCGAGAAGTTATTGGGTTTGATCCAATAAATCTATAAACATCACTAAAAATGAAAGCATATCCGAAAGTCAATACAAACAACAATATAAAAAGATTCCAAAAAAATATATCCTTAATTGATAGTATGTGATTTATGAAGTTATTGTTCTTTTTTTTTAAAAAAAAAATTATCTCATCAATTGACATCTTTAAGAATATCTATATGTACTTACAAAAGAAAAAAAAAACCTTGGGTTTGCCACCCTCTCTTAATTTGTATTTTTCTATTCACTCATCAACTCTTTCTTTAAAAGTTTATAGAATTTAGAATGGTCAACCGATGTAGTATAGTTAATTTATTTTTCTAATAGTCAAGCAAAGTAGAATTGTCAAGCAATCATCATAGCATTCTATTTTAAGAACGAGTTTAATTTTAAAGAACAATTGGGAGGAAAATTAATCAATTGAAAATGAAAATGCTTAACAAAAAATAATTTGTTAAAAGGAAAAAAATCAAGCTAAGCAATAAAATGAAAATGAAACACAAATGTCACGTGCATGACACATGTTAGACTAGTTGTAATATATTGTTGTATTAACTATCAAATAATAAAATAAAAGTATAACGAATAATACTTCTATATTAAATAATTAACTGGGTAAAGTAAGTTTATATAGTAATATACTGTTCGAGTTAATATAAAATATCAATTACAGATGTATTTGTCGTAGACCTTTTTTTCTGTTAAATCTTCTAAACTTAATGAAATAGATTCATGCAATGCCAGACACCTTGATCCACGTTCAAATTATATATTTAATTAAAAATATTTCGATCATGTTTGTTATAGATTTAATACTAAAACTAACAGTTAGTTTAAATTTATTAAAACATTAGATTAGCATTATTTAAAAATATAATATTGAATTTACATAGACGACATCCATCAATTATAAAATTGGGAAATTAATGGAAATATCAAAGTCCAACAAATGTTAGACGACTCATAAAACAAGACTTAAAAGAAAGAGCCACTAATTAAAAAAATGAGAGACAATTAAGTTTGAACATAATCTTTAATTGAATATTGTATGATGTGATATTGCGATATAAAATAGCTTGTCAAAGATATAAGTGTCAGTTAATGAAATATAAACATAAAGTTTATTAAGAAAGATAAAAGACCAAACTTGAAATTTTAAGAAAATAAATTTAATCTTTCGAAACAAAAAATTAAAATGATTATCTAACTATAATCATAACTATTATTATATAGATAAAAAAGATGTAAAAATTTAAATTTCTATTAATCAAAATAGTCTAAAAATGAAAATAAATAGAACTCAATATTAAAAAAATGTTCTAAAAATCATATTCTTAAAATAAAAATTTAGAAATGAAACAAATTTAAGAGTTTTTTAAAAATAGAAAAAAATTATAAACTATTTACACCGTAAAATTATTTAAAAAAAAAATTAATTATATTTTAAATTTTTTTTTATATAAAATATAAATATTTAGTAAAATATTATATTTTAGATAATTTAAGGTTAAAAAGTTAATTATGTAGAAAAAGATTGGTTTGTAATGGTAACCAAAAGTATGGGAAATATTGGGGGGGAAGGAAGGGTGCATTGAAGAATGGGAAGGGGAAGGTTAGTTAGGTAGTTGGACATTTGGGTCCCACTAAAAGGTACACGACAGTCAAACTTTCCGCAAATTTCGCTTCAATCCTTCCTCTTTCATTTTCTCTCTTTTTTTTCTTTTTTACCTTCTCGAGGTCGAGAGGCGCTCCTTCTATTTCTCCAATGGAGGGAATTCCAAATGTTTCTCTCCCAAATCAAAATCATTTCTAAACTCTCTTTTTATATTATTTGCTTCCACAATTATATTAAGGTGGGTAAATGGTATAAAATACTTTAGAAAATGCATTTATACTTGGTATCCAAACATGACTTGAAAATTAATTTATAGACTAAGATGATTATCTTTTATGGTCTATACTCAAATCAAAGCATTTTTAATCTTGACCACAAATGGATACACAAATAAATTTTTACATTCCTAATGGGTGTATACAAAACTTTTTCAAACTAAAACATTATTTATTTTTCTACATAGTCAACAATTTTTAATAAGTTGCAGAAAAAGGGCACTTTACAAAAATAAAAACAAATTGTTGTGTGTTGCGGTATTCTTTCTGTTTTTAAATTATAATTACGTAGATTTCTTTTTGCAGATTGGATCTTAGTGTTTTTTTTTTCTTGACATTTTTTTAAATAAGTAAACCGTTTGATGTTTTTTCTAATAGAAATATAAATGAATCGTGATAATTAAAATACTTAGAAAGATTTTTTTTAATAAAAAATGGATCTGAATCAATATTTGTTTTTTAAATACAAGTTACGTGTTTAGAAAATCTCGTACTCTCAAAACTCATAAATTTTCTTTCAAATCGACTTCTTTGTGTCTAACTCAATTCCTCCTATTCCCTCAATTTTGTTTGTTAAGTAACTCAAACTTTAATACAATACCATAACATTCCAACCCCTTACAAAAATGTGTTACATGTATCAAATCTAGATTACTTAAATATTGCTGACTTGAAATTATGTGTATTTTAACTATGACAACTGTTTGGAAAATTAAAATATAATCATAATTACTTAAATTTAGAACCGAATGAAAGCATAAATAATTAAAAAAATGAAAATGAAAATGAAATTGTAAAGCATAAAAACAATGAAAAAAAATGGTTGGATTGAAAACTATTGGAACGCAATAAATTTTATATTACAAGCCATACTTGAAATGCTAATTCAAAAGATGAGTTTTGGATTACATTCCGTTACAAACCTATTCTATTAATAATCACCAGACATCTTATATATATAGATTTATGAAAAGTTTGAACTTACAAATTAAATTGAATATAAAATTAATAGTATTACGATTTTGTAAAAAAAAACTTGAATTTTTTGAACAAATTGTCATGAATAGCAATTTTGTTTTACTATTTACAAAATATATATATAAAAAAAAAATATTAGATTGAATTGGTGTTTATAGGTGACTTGATAGAAACTAAAAAAAATCTATTCGATAAAATTGCGACCAAATCGACTACAATCAGTTTAGTAAACGTTCAAACCAACTTCGATCATCGATGAGTAAATGTGGATGGTCAGTTAATTGGTCGAGTCGATTTAGTACTTAGAAATACTTGTTGAAAATTTTCGATTAGAAACTTTCTCAAGCCGATCCCTCTCGTTTTTCGACCGATCGATTGACTCGGATGTTTCGGTCTATCATGTTCACCCCTATCTAGGATAATAGAATTTAATATTTTAATTGATTTTACTCTTCTCCTATAAATATTTTTTCTTTTATAAAGTGTCATTTAACCAAAGGAATTCCCTTTTTTTTTTTTGTTTAGTTTTCTCTCTCTCTCTTTCTCTCTTTTTTTTTTTCTTTAGTTATTTTGGAGGGTAAAAAGGCCAACATAAGCACGTGAGGAAAAGCTGCAAAGCAATCAATCTGTTTGTTTGACAGAAGTGCTTTCCCCCTTCTTAGATGTAAATGCAATGGGACCCCTCCGCTTCTTTTTCTTTTTAATCCATCTTTTACTTTTTCATCTTATACAATACATTCACCGACACACATCCCACCTCCAACTCTTTCATTGATGTACATCCAAAGTTTGAAACCCCAATCTCCACCAAAAATATTTACTTCTTACCTTCATAGTATACATAACAATATGGATGTCAATACACATATGCATCTAAAACAAATTCAATACATGTACTTACCCACAATCAAAGTATCCAACTTTTTTAATTAAGATGAAGATAAAGATGAACTTGTTTTGTGTAAATGCATAATGATAGTACTTAAAATGGATAAACCTTAAATTTTCTTGAATCATTTCCCAAACGGAATATCAAAAGATGAGTTAGATCGACTAGAAAGGACTAAGGAGAAGGAATGAGTTAGAAACCGTAAAAGACATGCCCTTTTGTAACCTGCCCAACCTCCAACCTCGAATGATGGTTTATCATTAAAGTTAAGTTTTCTTAAGTTCAAAATTGTCTATAGCAACTATTATTGGTTGAATAATAAAATATTGTTAATCACATGAGAGGAATCCTAAAGTGATTAAAAAATGTTAATTTTTTTTTTTTAAAGTTATCACATATATTAACGAGGTATATCTTTTATTTTCAGTGACTTAATCATAAAAAAAATCTAAAAATTAAAAGTAATTCTATTGTTGAGCGATCTCCAAGAAATTATTATCTTTTGGATATTCATAATATTTATAAAACTGTATAAAATATGTGATTGTGAACAACATATGAACTATTCAAGAAACATGTATACATACCCATAACATCTTACAACTTTTATTGAAAAAAAAAAACTATAGTAGTATTTTAGCATGTAATTAGTAAAATATAATAAAGCAGGTTTTCAATAACAAAAGGAGCTAACTAGTTTACAAATATAGCAAAACTTTTCTCTATACATTTGTAATAGATTACGATAGATAATATCGTCTTGTTCTGATTACCATAAACATCAAAAAGTGTAATAATTGTTGTCTTTCATATTTTTCATATTATCATCTTTTTCCTAAACAATTTTTTCTCAATTAACTCCAAATTTAGATTGACTTTCTAAATATTAAAAAAAATGATTAAAAGTTAAAAAATATTTATAAACTTATATGGTAAATCTAAATGCATAGGGATGGAACGTCCAAATGTCGTGGTCCTAAATTTTGTACTAAGACGATATTTAAATTTTTTTTAAACATATATAAAAACGTCATTAAAATTAAAAATACCAAACCAAACTCAATTTCGAAAAAAGAACTAAAAGCCAAAGCCAAATGTCATCTACACTCTAAAGGTTTGATTTAACTGGTTTCTTTTTTTCTCTATTTGTGAAATTCATTATGAGTTTTGTATTTACTTTCAAAATATTATGATAGTTTTGTTATTTAAAATAATTTGTGATTTAAGTAATCTATTTCTTTAGATATAAAAAATAAATAAATAGCTACACCATTAATGTTTGAGGGGGCGAATAATATGATTAAATGAGGGGGTCCATATAACTCGTGAAAACATATAATTATTTACTGCATTGATGGATATAATTAATTTAAACACATAGCAATAAATTTTGGTTGTGTAAATAAATTATTTACTTGTGAAAACATACAAAGTGCTTTCAATTATTATATATTGATCTTTTTATTAAAAAAAAAAAAATGCTTTTTGCATCTTTTATATACCAGAGGTGTCAAAACAAACTCCTATTAATATGTACTTGGATCAAGAAACCAAAAATTTAAATCTCCATCAACATTATCGAACTATAAAAGTATTGTCCAATTTTTAAAATTTAAAGACAATTTAAATTATATTACAAAATTACTTATTCAGCTTTTTAAAGTTTGGGTCTATATTACTTATTTAAAAAAATATGCATGATAGATCTACAAACTTTTAAAATATATATAATAATTCTCTTCTAAAAAAACCTAATAAATTAAATTCTTAACTTTTTACTTTTTCTTGTCTATTTAAATGTATTCTATTGATCCATTTGACATTTTTTAGAACTCTATTAAAGTTAAGGTTTAAAATTGCATAAAATTTAATTTTTTTTTACAGATACGTTAAATTATTTTTTTTTCAACAAGTAGATGACCTACAATTTACCTAATTGTTTTTTAAAAAACATTAAAATAAAATTATTACATCCAACAAAATATTTATAGTAAATAAAAAGATAAATATCGACGATCTCCTGAACCAAAATGTAGGATGGAGATTATAAGATATAAGATGAAAATGCCAACATCTTCATAAATACGAGATCTTTTGAATGGAAACGTTGCCAATGTTAGAGCACGTGAGCTCGCAAAAATAATAAAAAAAAAAAATATGAAGATGAAATAATTCAAGTTTTTTTTTTTTTTTTAGTTCTATCTAACTGAATTATCCCATAATTAAAATGTTTCAATATATTGCCATTCATTTGACATGAAAAAGGTTATTTAAATAATTTAAATAGCATTTAATGAATTGCATACAAATAGAAAGCATAATTATGAATGGATGGGTATAGAGAAACGCATTAAATGATTAGTTTGTGTTCTAATAGATTTAATCATATGTATTATTATTTTCATTTTAAAGACATGTGCATCACTATATTATTATTCGTAGAGATTTGCATTATTATTACTATTGT
Organism: Cucumis melo; assembly: GCF_025177605.1. NCBI lineage: Eukaryota > Viridiplantae > Streptophyta > Magnoliopsida > Cucurbitales > Cucurbitaceae > Cucumis > Cucumis melo. The sequence goes on along the minus strand of NC_066860.1, from coordinate 29,132,490 downwards.
TATTATTTTTGACAATATGTGCATTAATATGCCAATTATATATACTTTAGCAGATCTTTGAAAATACTACTTCTATTGTAATTTTGATTGATGCGCTATACTGAAATATAAAATTGATTATCCGAAAGAAAAATAACACTAGTTAGAAAATATTTCTAACAATGATTTTTAAATATAACAATATAAATCAAAATATTTACAAAAATAGTAAATTTCAGTATCCATAGATGATAGCTGCTATACACTTCTTATCAGTTACATTAATAGATATTAATTTTTTTAATTTTTATTTTAAAAAATATTTTTAAAATTAAAATATTAAAATAAACTAGATTGTCGTTGTCGGTGAAGGCCTTCAAATCATGTGAAGTGTGATGAGCCTCAATTATGAGGAGAAAAGGGACATAGATAATAATAATAATAATAATAATAATAATACACAATAAATCACTAGATTTCTTTTCCTAAGTATTTTGCAAAGACACACGATAAAAATAGACCTCACCTATCTAACATTTCTAGCCATGATTCGTTTCTTATACTCCACTCTCTTTTTAACACTTTTATTTTCTTCAAACACAATTTTGAAAAATTCAAATATTTTATTATGGATTATCGAACCTATACATCTAAAACATATTAAATATTGTTGAAGTTTCCAAATACTTGGATACTTTTTAACTTTTAAATCATAAAAATTGTTCATACTATAGGTTTATAAAAAATTTTGAGATTTAGACTTATCTCAACAAAAAGAAAAAAGAAAAGAGCAGTTATAGTTAGAAACTAGCTAGTTTTAAGATTTATGTAGTGGGTGTAATGGTAAAGTAGTATAAACCTAATTATAGAAAAGAAAAAAAAATGAAAATAGGAATTTATAAAATGAAATACATTATCCAATGTCAAAGAAGAGACCAATCCCATCCCATCAATATCTTTTTATTTTTATTATTATTAATAGAGAGTGAGAGGTGAGTGCATGTGCTAAGCATTAACACATCTCACATGGACACAGTCTCTCTAGTGGCAGTGCCAATCACCCAACCCAACTTGGACAATCTCTCTTTTTCATCTCTCACAATTATATATATATATAAATTTAGTTGTTTCCCTTTCATTCTTATTTTTGTTTCCTTTTCCTTTTCCTTTTCCTTTTGGTTATTTACAAATATTAAATCATTAATGGATCAACCATCTTTACTCTCAATGACGATGTTATCCATCAAATCGAATCATAAGTGTGTTCTTCTTTATCTATGTTTCATTTGTTGATCATTGAATTAATGTATAGTTAGTTGTTTATATAATTTCAACAACTTTCATAGAAGAGGAAACACTACCAAAAGAAAATGGTTAGATGTCATGCCAATGCTATGTAAGTTTTTAGAAGGTTTAAATTCAAAGATTCTTGTATGTCTTTAATTAATGTAAATTGATGACTAGCTAGAGTTAAAAAAAAAAAAAAAAAACAAAGGGGATTGCAATTTAAATCCTTTACTTGATTGATTGTGTTTATTTTTTCATGTTATCTAATAATTTCTTTTAGTACAAATGCAAACATATCTCCAACTTCTGGGAAAGAAAGTCGATTCAATCATAATGTTGAAATACTAAACCCATTTTGACTTAGGCTACTTAGTATTTGTTGTTACATCACAAAAAGTTTTCATTTATAGTTCAATCAATATGTTGTTATCATATATGTAGCAATGGTATTATCAACAAAGAGAAACTATATATGTTTGATAACATTGTTGTTTTTAGTGTTCTATTTCTATCATTTAATGTTGGTTGCCTTGCCATTTTCTTATATTTTTACTATTTAAATCATCATCATAAACGAAATTTATAGTTTCAAAGAGGCAAAACAGAGAAAATTTGCATAATAGAAGCATAATAATAATAAAAAAAGAGACTCCAATAATTTAGAGCTATAACAAAAAAAAAAAATATATATATATATATATATATATATAGTCTTTGGTCAGTAATAATTGAGATAAGATTAGTGATTGACATTAATTTAAAATAAATAAAAAAGATGAGATGTGCATCTGATGAATTTATGATGAAATATATGTGGTAATTAGAAATTATAAACTTTCTAAAAAATAATAATAAAAAAGAAATAAAAGAAAAGAAAAGAAAAGAAAAGAAAAGAATAAAAGCTTAAAGATGAAGGATTTAATTGAATAGAGAGGAAAATGGAAATTAAGAGAGAGTTGAGTTGAGAGAGGGCATGTTGTTGCCATGTGAAAGTGTGTTTGTGCTTTCAAAATTTCACATGGGACACTTGCAATATTCTATGCTTTAAATCATTACTTCAAACAAAAACCAAACTCCCAAAAGGGAGAGAAAACATATCCATCATATTATGCAACATAATATCAATAATAATAAATAATTAACCACATTCATAGTTTAAGATAAAATTTTATGTTTAAATTTCAATATTTATATTTTTGAAGGAAGAAAAAGTTTTGTAACTTAACTAATTGTATTTCTAGTAGTTCTTGAAAGATAATTAACCATAGATATAAGAGAAAGTGATCCTTTAGTGAAAAATCAATGTTAAAGTGTAAATCTTGAAACCTAGCGGCCAATTGAAACAAAATTCAATCCTTCAATGGTAAAATTACAACAACATAAGAACCAAATTAAATGAAATTCAAAACTTGAGAACTAAAACCCCCATTTTGAAAAGTGGACCCTCTACATTCATGGCATTTGAGGCCTTACTTTTGTAATAAAAAAGTAAATGTATATAGATTCATAAATTTTTTATTAATTGGTAAATATGACTCGGGAAGAGTAATATTTTGAAAGTTAAATGACTCGATGAAAAGCAAACTGGGTATTGTATTCTCTACTTGTATTAAGGCCAGTTTTATGTTTCAAATATTGGACATGGGGGAAGGCCATATAGTTTGTGGGTTGGGGTAAATTATTATGATGTAATCTTGGGTTGGAATGTTGAGAGAAAAAGGCTATGTTTAAACAAGAAAGCCAGAAAGGGCCTGACATTTCCATGGGTCAAATGCAATGGGGCCTTATTGAAGCCATCTTACAAATTGAAGATGTAGGATATTCACGTACTTCACATCATCTAATAAGAGTTGGGGATGAACGGATCAAATGAAGGGAGAATATGAGAATCAGAATCCAAAATACATCTTTCCAAGTAAGTTGCCAAATTCCTTATGCATTTGCCTAAACCCTTTGTCTATCGGTGATACTGATTCAAGTCTATCACCATTTATCATTCCTAGAATATGAAATATTGCTATACTTTTGTAAATATTCTGCCTCATGATATATTAGAAATTAATAACTAAAATAAACACCAAAGAATATTTCTAGTAAAATCTTTTGAGGGCTTTTTTTTAGATTACCCACTCAATTTCCCAGAAAGCCCAATAAAATATGACAACTGGGTAGTAGATGCTTGTTGGGCCGGCGGTATACTACGAGGGCTGAGATCGATGACCATTACCTAGAGTTTTAGACAAATACTTCATTCCTTAAGTTTGCAAAAAATGTTCCTAAATGACCTCTATTTTAATTTCAATCTAACTGATTGATGATTAGACTGTTATCTACCATTAAGCTAAATAAATCTATACCAAATGGACATTTAATTGATCTACTTCTCATAGCTGAATTAAAAAACATAAAGCTAAATTCATATTACTTCCCTAATACATTCTTTCTGATCCAAAGAAAAGTTCCCCCATTACTCATAATCTACTTCTCATTTAAAAGAAATCACACAGAAATTCGAATCTCTTGATGAAAAATAGTAATGTAAAAAAGCTATGCATATAATAATTTAGGGTTATGCCTATACAGAAAGATAGGTGGTAGGTAGGGATATAATATATATATATATATATATGGACATAATGTGGAAGGGCAAAGGTTAACCCCCCAATGAAATTCCAAGAGAATAAAGAAACACTAATTTGAGAAAGAAACAAAAAACCATCGAAGAGATTTGTTAGAAATAAATGAGTCCAAAGGCCCAAAAATTTAATGCTTTGTTATTATTATAATATTTACCAGTATGGGGCATTGAAATTAAAGAATAAAAGTAAAGAAAGCAACCAATATTTTAGAGTTTTGTTTGACCTAAAAGAAGAATATGTTGGATAAGGATTGGCTATAATAACCACTAATATATTCAAGTAGATTAGGTCTTTGATCTCCTCCACTCCAAATCTTACATTTTCCCTTATCAACTATTTTTCTTTTTTTGAAAAAAATAAAAGGAAAAATGGGTGCAATTGGAAAAGAAAGATAAGATACCCATACTTGTGATTTGTGAAAGATATATAATTTTGCAGATTAGTTCCCCAATCAGTCCTCCTCCAAGATTTCTATCAAATTATGTAATATTTCTTAGTTGTTTTAGACTACTTTCACTACTTAATTAAGAATAATTAACCCGATGTCCGTTACATAATTTTCACATTCATCGATGGCAAGAGGTTGAAACCAAAAATGTTAAGTAAATTGAAACGTATTTGGGTAACAGACATTAAAAACTTTTTTTAAAGCGTTTTTTATTCGTTTGTGCGTTCATTTCAGTAAAAACTACAACCGTAAAATATGAATATTAGGTAGAAAGTAAGACAAATGGTAAAGTAAGCGAAAAAGATGGGTGAATACGTTATTGTAAGCAATTTTATAATAGGAATGAAGTTGAAGACCATTTGAGATCTCAATGAAATTACTGTATATATGCAAAAATCAATAATAAATCATAATGGGATGTATCCCATATTTTCTTATTTTCATTCATTAATTATATATATATATATTTTTTTTTGGGCAAGTAAACATGGTCTTAGGTTTTTATCTTATAAATGTTTAATTTCAATTTTAAATTTCAAGCCACTAAAAATGTGAATAAAAAATTTGTGAAGAATATAGAAACGCAGTCAAAATCATTTATGGTCAAAGTTGTCCAAATTTATTTTAACTAAAATATTGCGGTTAATTGAAAAATTTATAATTGGACCAAATTAATTAATATTTTTAAAAAGTTACATAAATATGAGAATTATTATGCAAACTAAAATATAATAAAAAAAACTCAAATCCACACTAAGGAATTTGATGAATTTTACTATATTTGATAAATAATTTTAATATCTTACTCTTTTTCAAAATGTAAAGTATGTAAACTTAAAAAAGTATTTTTACCTTTTTATAATAATTTTTTTTTTTATTATTATTCGCATTTGTTTGTGGGTGATTTTCGGACCAAACCACATAAACAACATTTGGCAAAGAACATGAGCAACAAGGTTGAAAAGATAGCATGATTTTTGGGTTAAAAAGTAAAACCTAGGACCAAATGGACCTAGAGAAAGAGGTTGGCTTGTGCCAAAGCCAAGTGTGTTCGGTCTCGGATAACCTAATCAAATACCTAATGAAACATGTTTCACACATGTCCTAACCTAAGTGACTATTACGAAAGTATAGTTAGAGCGAAGGTGGACGTATGATTGAATTTAGAACATTTCGAAAATATTAGTATAAAACTAAATAAGTAAGGGGAGAATTAATACTTTAGTTACTTTCAATGTTTTCAAGATATGATCGATACATTTACATCATGCATAGGAACAAATGAAAAACTGGTAAAAAAGTAATCCAAAAATCCTTTCACACATTTTTCTTCCCCCATGTGTCAACTTAAGATCATGGATATATGATCCCATTGAATATGTACCAAAACCTAAAACCTAGGGGAGCTAGCTTCTTTTGCAACCTAAGATCTGCCATATTTTGATCCTAATAGTATCAAAACATTTGGAATTACCTTAAAAATGGGTTGGTATCACTTCCTCCATTACATTTTTTTCATTCAGCTTCCATCTCTTTTCTTCTCTCCTATGGCTTTATTTTTACTTTGCAACCAATTTTCAATGTTTTAAAACATCAAAATATATATGCTATTCAATTATATATTAGATTCGTTTCAATCCGTAGTATGGAATTTACACACAGTTTATTTACATTAACCACATATATACTTGTGATTAATTATATAGGTTTTAATTTGAGAGAGTTGTTTGTAGAAGAAATAACAAGATGGCCTTAAAAATAGAGCATTAATCTACTTTTTAATATTCGTAATAATCTCATAATTAATATACAATTATAAAATTCATATACATTAAAATACATTAATTTTCCATTTCAAAAAGTACAAAATGAAAATGTTGGTACATAGTTTCTTTCAAATATATGTAATTGATCTGACCTTTCTCTCATCACCATTATTCACGAAACAATATACAAAGTTTGGACCTCAAGTTTTTTGGCATATACATTCTATAACTATGAATAGAATTTATATACCAAATTCTCTAAAAAATATATATATAGAGAAATTTTAAATCAACTTAAAAAAAAAAACATGAAAATAACAAAGAATAACAATAGTAGTTAACATATAAATTGTAAAGGTTATATAAAATATATATTTGTTGGAGAGGAGTCCTACATTAGAAGTTATCTAGTGAAGTAGATTAATGATTTCATGTTTCAAAGTGCTCAAAGCCTTTGATGGTGATACTACATAAACATCACTTTAACCAAATTGCATCAATAATGGAAATATTTTTCCTAAAGCTGCCATTTTCTTGGGATTCTTTTTTCCTCCTCTTTTGACAATTATTATTTTTTTCTCAGTACAATGTCAAGCTATAAAGGAAAAGCCTAACCCTAAGTCTTGTTTATAGCTTTGCCTTCATTAACCTATAAAACCTAACACAAAAGGATTTCATGTCTCTCCCTTTCAAAATCCACCATATCTTTTATCATTTATATTCCTTTGACTCACCCATATAATATTCATTCCTTTAATTCTAATATTATTTTGAAAATTCAAATATTTTTGGTGATTTTAGTGCGTTTAGTTTAACTCTAACTTTTTGTGAGCATGATTGATTAATTGATTTTTTAAATATCTATTTTATGCCTTTGTTTAAATAAAATAGATGGATTCCTAAAATTGAGCTCAACAAAATGCCAACATGAACTAATATATTAAATATTTGTTTTTATTTTATAAAATTATGATTTGATTGTTTATAAAGAATGGATGTATAGTTGAGATAGTTGTAAAAAATCTCAACTTTAAAAGTGGTAACTAATAAGACTTAAACTTTAGAAATTAAAAAGATAAATAAAATAGTTTTTAGTTAAGAAAAAGACCGAATTGGGTCTTTGTTTGAAGATATATATTTGTTTTATTAAATATCTACGATAAATTAGTTCACTCAAACTACTTTTCTAAATTTTTAGAGTGGGTAGGTCATAAAAAACTACTAATGTCTTGTCTTAAGATAGACAATTTACCTAAATGATAAATAGAATCAAATAAAAAAAAAAGAGCATATTTGACTATTAACACACAGTTCTTATTAAAACACTAAAAATTTATGTAATCCAACCCTCGTTTGGGGGAAGGGTTATGTAACCCTAGTTTTAGCCTCTTAACCCTTCCTCAAACCCTTCTTCAACACTTCTTAACCCTTCTTCAACTTTTTCTCGATCATTCTTCAACATTTCTTAACCCTTCTTCAACTTTTCCTTAACTCTTCTTCAACTCTTCCTTAATCTATCATAACCCTACCTATATAACCTTTCTCCTAAACACATCTTATCAAAACATTATCATAACACTTCCTTCATAACCCTTCCCCTAAACACATTTTATCATAACACTTCCTTCATAACTCTTCCCCCAAACACATCTTATCATAATCCTAGGTTTATCATAACACTAGGTTTATCATAACCCTAACCCTCCATAACCTAACCCTTCTCCCAAACGGCCCCTTAGTTCTAAGGTTTCGTTGATGCTTCCGGTTCCAATATTCTCTTTCTTTTTGTTATAATATAACTTGATTAAGGAAAGAGAACTATTTGTTTTTTTTTTCTAAGAAAACTAAGATTAAATAGTTAACAAAATGAGAGTAGGGGGAGAAAGTTAGGACCCCTTTGAAAATGTTTTTGTTTCATGTTTCTGTTTCTTATTTTTAAGAAGCGGTTGTTTTTTATAACTGTTCTCGTTTTTCCTTCCCAAAAATTTAAGAAATATTTCTCAAAATTTGAAAAATGTGAAACAATCCGAAATAGTTTCTCCTAATTCTATTTCCATTTTATTTGATTATGTTTTTCATTTAAATTAAATTACTAGTCGGCTTATTGGTAGGAGATATGTCTATAAATCATTTTTGTCCTCCAAATCTTGGTTCACCTCCCAACATTGATGATTTTGTATTTTTTAATTTATTTTATCCTTTCTTACCTGTTTTGTATTTTTTTTCTTTATTTTCATATTTGTATCTTTAATTTAATTTTGAATTTTGAATTTTTTTAATATCTAGATTTATGTATTATTTGATTTTCAAATTTCTTATATAATTTAAAATTTCCTTTTCTATTTTAGTATTTACATTTCTAATTTAATTTTAAGTTTTAAATTGTTGGATATTTGAATTTATATATTATTTTGAATTTACACATTTAAATATTTAAGATGTTTATTTAAATATTTTCTGAATTTTAAAATTTTTCCATAGACATGTTTATATGTTATATTAAATTTAGATTTATTTTTTAGTTCCTTCTAAAGTAGTTAGAATTTTATCTTATATAATTTTTTGTATTAAAATATTTGTTTTGGTTGTCTTTAATATTTTACAATTACGATATTATATAATAATGTAATTGAGTTGAATTTGAATCAGCACCATTTAACACAAATGAATAGAATGAAAAACAATATTTTAAATCAAATTTAATAACATATGGTTGATAAAATATATTATATTATAGTTATTAATTTAATTTGCAATGAAATTTATGTGTATTTGACAATGTTAATGTTTTATAATTATTTTTTATATTTTAATGAATTACATACAAACATACATACATATATACCATACATTTATACATTCATATATACATATATTTACACAATTAAATTATATTAAAACTAAAAAAAAAGGGGAAAATGCTATGAAAACCAACATAAAAACATGGAAACAAAAAAAATATTATCAAACAAACTTTTGTTTTTGTTTCAATTTCACATAATCTTGTTTCACTACAAGAAATTTTACCTTTGTCGACGACAACCATGCCAACACTCCTAAATGTCGTTGGCGAAAGTGGGATTCTCTAACGAATTTTTTAATCGTCAGAAATAAATGGAATCACCTGCAACTTATTTTTGTATTGTCGACATAGGTAGACATATGTCGATGGTTTATTATTACTGTCGGCTTAAGTGTACCAATGTCGATGACGTTTAATAGATTGTCGGCGCTTGTTGGAAAACAAAAAATCCCAGCCTATTTTTCCATTCCCTTTTTTCCCTCTTCACGGTGGCCATGACGGTGGACGACCATAGCTCGATATACATCGGTGGCCTTCCTTACGATGCAACGAAGGATAGTTTGCACAGAATCTTCGATTTGTATGGCGCTGTCGTTGTTTTTAAGGTTAATTCCTCCATCAATCAGATTCGTTCCTTCCATTTTCTTGTGTGACAAATTTTCTTTTATGACTGTTGATAATAGTGTTATGTTGTGTATACCTCATAATTATTATGTAGGTCTTTAGGTGTTTCTGATGGAATATTTGATTGCTTGAATATAGATTTTTTTGTCCAAGGCTATTTGAAGTTTGGAGATCAATTCAGACTCAATTGTTTAGTTTATGACTTTTATTTCGGAGTATAGACGTGTTTGAGTTACTGAAAATGGTGAAAAAGTTAGTTTACTTTTGTGTTTGTTAAAATGCTTCAATTAGGCTTGTTGAATGGTTTTTTTACATGTGGTTTAATGTAATTCTAGTTGAACGCTTTGATTTGGTCTTCAGATTATCAATGATTGTTCTACTAAAGAAAAGTGCTATGGCTTTGTTACCTTTAGAAACCCTCGATCTGCTATTGATGCCATAAAAGACATGGACGGAAGGGTATGTTAATTTATAGTTGGAATACAAATCTTTTTAGTCTTGGATGGTTATATATTTTTCATTATGTTCTTTTGAGTCTTGAGTCTTGTTGGACCCTTCATTGTACCACCCCATTCGCTTCTGTCCTCCTCTAAGTAAGTTTAACTTGATGTATTGTTTTTCTCTTCAATGAAAAAAATATGGTAGATCTATGAGATTGAAATTATAGTAGATTAATTGTTTTGAGATCTAATTCATATATGTTTTGTGCTCAAAATTATAATAGATTGTGTTGAAGTTTTGATTTATGTGAGATATACATACAAGTTTAGATTTTACGTTTAGATTTGTTTTCTTGGATATGAGATGAAATATAGGTGGAGACTTATGTGAATATTTTCTAAAATGTAAAATGTAGGTTTTGGTTGTCATTGTTTTGGTTGTGGAGAAAAGTTCACGAGTATAAGTTTAGATTTTAAGTTTAGATGTGGTTTGAAATATGAGTCTATATGTTGTTTTTTTGATGTGAGATAAATTGTAATTAAGTTGCAACTTATTTGTATATTTTCTAAAATGTAAAATGTAAGTATTTGTAGGTTTACTAGTTCGTTGGATTATTTAGTTTTGTTTTATAAGTTATTAATTGTTTTTGTTATTGTTTTGGTCATGTAAAGTTGAATTATTTAGTATGTAAGCTGTTATTGTTTTAGTTATGTTAAGTTGGATTATTTAGCATGTAAGTTGTTATTGTTTTGGTTATAGAAAAAAGTATGTAAGTTGTTATTCTAAGTTTATTTTTCAAGAAGTTAAAGTATGTAAAAATTTTGTATATATATATTTGTGTAAAGTGCAAAATATACTAGATTATTGAAGTTCATGAGATTGAAATTTAATAACATATGGTTGATAAAATATATTATAGTATAGTTATTAATTTAATTTGCAATGAAATTTATGTGTATTTGACAATGTTAATGTTTTATAATTATTTTTTATATTTTAATGAATTACATACAAACATACATACATATATACCATACATTTATACATTCATACATACATATATTTACACAATTAAATTAAATATATACATACATATATTTAATCTCATCAAAGTTCATTTACTCATTAACAATAACAAAGTCACAAAGTTTACTTGACCAATGTTTTATAGAAATTCAAGAAATTCAAGTTAAGTTTACTTGACCAATGTTTTATAGAAATTTAACAAATTCAACTTAATTAATTAACTTGAAATTGGAATAGGAAAACAAGACTAATTAAAACATATGATTTCAAAATTAAAAAATTATTAAAAATTCAAAACAAATTATTTAGAATTTTTTTTTTAACAACTACAATAACAATGAATTAACCTTGATTAACTTTTAAAATCCAAATTCCAACCTATTACATAACCCTAGTTTGCTTTAGTCTCCAAAACTTATAATGGCGATCAATTTTTATCCTTTTTTTTTTTTTTCTTTTTCCTTCTTATTTTTCCTTTTTTTGGAGATCTGTTTGTGATATGATTTTGAAGGGAAGAATGATTGATGGTATGTATAAATTAAATGGGCATTATTGGGTAGGTAGAGTTGTTTGGCCAATTGGTATGAAGCTGTTAAAGCTAATCATTTTTCATTTCCCAAAAATTATTTAAATGAAAATTTCATCAACCTCTCACATGTAGTATTGTAGAATTGAAGATACATATCCACTTTTCCACTCTTTCTCTTTTACACATTTTGGTGGACATGCAGCTTTTGATTTACATACATACATATATATATATATATATATATATATATATATATATTGTCACTTTTCACACGTCAATATTCTCAAACACCGTAATAATTTTAAACTTTAAATCTTATTTTTATTTTCTAAACTTTGTATCATATTCTATCGTCATTTTTAGAATTTTGAAAATGTCTGTTTTAATTCTTAAACTTTTAATAACACTATATTAATTAGATCCTTTCAATAAGATTTTGTTAACTCTTTGACAATGACTTCTGTATATATGAATGTTTATGCTATTAAATAAGATAATCATCCTTCATGTTTTAATTTTTAATTAGAGATTGGTGATAAATAGATGTTTTATCAGATAATTCAAAAAATCACTTTGCCTTTCAAGATTTTGATTGTCACCATTTTTGTGCATTGACATTCTACTCTACTTTTTCAATCCATGCAAGATACAATTTCATCCGCATACAAAATTTTTAGTACCCTCAAGTCCGGGATACTTTGTGATTCATTGAGGCGTTTTTTTCTTCCCCAACTCTTTCTTCTTCCTTTATTGAGGATCGAGTGGATTGTGATTTATTGTGAAAATATTTATATGCAATTTCATCAAGTTTATTTAATACATGAGTTATATTTATTTTATAGTTTTTCGTGGACGGTAACATCAATATATCAGTTCTGTTTTATTTTTTTTCTATTCTTTTTACTTGCTTCAAGATTCCAATTTGGGAAAAACAAAATAGTAAATTGGGGAAGAGTCGGGAAGGGGATGTGAGAGATATGAGTTTTGGAGGGAAAAATAACTAAATTAGTTTTTGAGTTTATTTAGTAAATATGTTGGCATAAATCTTTTATATATAAGTTAGTAAAATTTCTGAATTATCAATTTAAGTAATATGCTGGATAGAGTCTAATCATCCAAATATAGAATATGAATGAATATAAAGTATAATCTTAAATATAGAAGTCACATCATTATTTCTTAAATAATTATTAACAGCATCCTAACAACAAAGACTAAGATAAACTCTTTTTAAAAGTTTGACGACTGAAACTGTTGAATAAGAAATTTTGGAACCAATCGCAAATTGCCACATCATTTACTAAAATAATTATATTTGGGATTAACTAAAAATTGGCATGTGTCTCATATTAAATTTAAAGACAAATTGGACAATTCTAATGATGTCACGTGTCTTTATTATGACAATTGGGTGAAATTAATTATTTTGGTTCAATTAAATATTATTTAGTTAGGCTAAAATTCAATTGAGCCCCAAAATAAGCTTAATTTAGCCTAAAATAAAATATGACACAAATCCATGTGATTAAGCTCATGAGTATGGTCCATGGATCAGAACAGGCTTAAGTCCATAAAAGCCGACCAGGGAACTCTATAAATAGAGGAGTTCTCTTCATTTGTGGGGGTGAAAATTTTTGACTCCAGAAGGTCTAGAGAGAATTTTCCCAAGAGATAGAAGCCTCCTCAACTCCTGAAGTCGACCACCCTCGAAGATTGAAGCTCTTGAAGATACAAGCTTTCTTCCAAGACTCCAATTTCAAGAACATCTTCGAAGATTGAAGCTCCTTTGAAGATCCAAGCTTTCTTCCAAGTCTCCAAATTTAAGAACACTTTCGAAGATTGAAGTTCATTTGAAGATACAAGCGTTCTTCCAAGTCTCCAACTTCAAGAACGCCTTCGAAGATTGAAGATTCTTTGAAGATCCAAGCTTTCTTCCAAGTCTTCAACTTCAAGAACACCCTCGAAGATTTAAGCTTCTTCGAAGATACAAGCTTTCTTCCTAGACTCCAACTTCAAGAACATCACGTGCTTCGCTTCCTCAAATCAAGCGTAAGCATCCAGCCGAGAGAGAATCAGATGATCAAATTCTAGAGATCGAACCACATCGCATCAAATCAACATAAATACAACATCAATACAAGTTCAACTCCACGAATCAAATTTCTTCAGAAATCTCGTGTGAACAGAAACAAACGTTTTTTAAAATGCAAGAACCAAAATAAGATTAAAACTAATTCTAATTACTTTTGGGTATAATGAAATATTTATCCTTTATTATTATTTTTTTTTTGCAAATCTAATGTGTATTTCTCTAATAATTAGTATTTCAAATAACCGATATTAATTATTCACTACAAGAAATCGGGATTTTTCCGACGCCGAAAAACGTCGGAAAAAGTGAAAAATATGTCGGGAAAGGATCTCCCGACGCAGTCCACGGCGTCGAGACAAACGTCGGGGGAAGTGAGTCGGGATAGGATTTTCCGACGTTGTGTTGGTCACGCGTCGGAAAAGCCTCTCCCGACGCAAACCACGACGTCGGGAAAGCCTCTCCCGACGCAAACCACGACGTCGGGAAAGCCTCGTCTACTTTCCCAACGCCATGCACTGCGTCGGGAAAGCCTCCTCCGACAGGCTTTACCGTGCAACTTTGTTAAGGAACCATTTTGCCGACACTATACTGAAAGCTCGAGAAAAGCACTTGAAAAGGTTCGTTAAACTTTAGATTTTTCTCGTTTGTCCAATGTTAGGCCAACCCTATGATGCACAGATGCACACATATTCATTCAATGAAAGTTGTTTCAATAAAAAAAATACATTTAAGATATATTTGTTTTGAAAGTCATTGACTGGCTTAGCTACAGGGTGACAAACGGGATCCTGAAAAAGTGAGAATGGAGAGAGAAGAACTTGAAAGATAGAAAAGAGAAGGTTGACGGCGAGCTACGGACGGAGGAAGGCTGAAGCTGAAGTTGCAGTCGCGACGACGGACGACAACGAAGATGGAAGGGACGGCGACGAGCTACGGACAGCGACAGTTTCTCTCTTCTCCGAACCCTTTCCCTTTCGTTTTCAGTTCTGTGTAAAACATAAACGAAATAAATAAGCAGGGGATCCGACGCCGTAAGTAGTGCGTCGGGAAAGGCCTAGGTTTTCCCGACGCACTACTTGCCTTTTCCGATGCACACTTACGGCGTCGGGAAAACCTAGGCCTTGAGAATACCCCTTATTTCCCACGTGAGGCTTTTCCCGACGCACTCCTTATGGCGTCGGGAACACCTAAGCCTTTTCCGACACCCTACTTGCCTTTTCCGACGCACACTTACGGCGTCGGGAAAACCTAGGCCTTGGGAATACCCCTTATTTCCCACGTGAGGCTTTTCCCGATGCACTCCTTATGGCGTCGGGAAAACCTAGGCCTTTCCCGACGCACACTTACGGCGTCGGGAAAACCTACGCCTTGGGAATACGCCTTATTTCCCACGTGAGGCTTGTCCCGACGCATTACTTACGACATCGGGAATACCCCTTATTTTTCGACGTCTTGTGCCCGACGCATGATTTGTGCGTCGGGAAAACCTCTTATTCCCGACGTCTTACTTTATGCGTCGGGAGAACCTCTTATTTCCGACGTCTTTTATGCCGACGTCTTTTTTGACGTCGGGAAAAATCCGATTTCTTGTAGTGATTATTAATTTTCACTTTCTTTGTAACATCTTGGACAAAAGGTTTGATTATTCTTGTGATGTTATGTTTGTTTTTCTTTAATATATACTTTATATAAAGTAAAAGCTGCTTCGAAATAAAGTAATTTAAAATTTACATTCGCTTTTGTGGTGGATTTTAATGAATTTTTAGTAAGAGAATAAAACCACCCTTAGAAATACTAAAATCATATGCCATGGAATCATATTGCTAAAGAAAACGTAATTTTAAGAGATTACATAATGAAAAGATCTCTTTCAAAATTAATCCATTAAGATATAAGAATGTTGTTGTCCCATAATATCAAATAGAAACTCAAAACTCAAAACTATTTTTACGTCTAATAAGTTAATAACTACTAAATATATAATCAAAGTATATTTTATCTTTTTATACATCTAGTGGTAAAAAAAAAAATTGTCAATCACATTATATTAGTCTTAATAAATCATATCTATTACTTTCTATGTAACTTATAGATCGTTTTTAAAAATTATATATTATTTTCAGAGATTTTCTAATAGTTCCATTTTATTCCATCAATTTAAAAAATATTGATTTTAAATTAAATTTATAGATATTAAAACTTTAACTTCTTAAAATCTAAGAAAACTAAATTGAAAATAAACTAAAAGCTTAAATTACAACAATTTAAAATTTAGAAACCAAAGAAAAATTGGACTTAAAATCTAGAAATAAAAAAGATATATATATATTTTGTAGATAACAAATTAATCATGTAGCTTTGGATATACATGCTAATATATTAACATATAAGCACGATTTCAAACAACCACATAAATAGAAATTTGACAAAAAAAAAACTTACAATGGAAATAATACTTGAGATAAAGTTCAAAGCTCAAAATGGGAATTTATATATATATATATATATATATATATATATAAACTTAGTTAAAGTATATATATGTACTTGGAAAATAATAATGAAAAAGGAAGTAAAATAATCGAAAGAAAGAAAACATAAGTTTGGGGGGAAAAGGTTGGAAAAAAAGTGGGAGGTAATTTAGATATAAAATAAAATATAAAAAAAATGAATGAGGTTGTCGGGTGTCCTGTCCCTTGATATGGAAAAACATCGGTTTTAGGTATGTGAAGGGTGCCCTGTCCTTATTACAGGACCCTCTTCTCTCACCATCCACAACCCTACACCCACATTTCTTCTTCTTCTTCTTCTGCTTCTTCTTCTTCTTCTTAAATATTTACTTTTCATTTCGAGGGACCCTCTACCCCACTTCCATGCCAGGTGCCCTCCATTTTGTCCTTTACTCTCTCTCTCTCTCTCTCTCTCTCTCCCCTCAATTTTTCTATTTCCTTTTTCATTCCTTCATATAATTCTAATGATCTTTAATTCAAGAATGTTGTTGAACCCTTCATATACCTCACTTAAATATTTGACATGACCTTTCTTTTTAAGTGGATACCCAACATTTTAACTTCAATTTCGATTTTCATTTTGTATTCAATAGTACAAGTGTTTGTGTTATTATTTTTTATTGACAATGTATAAAATAGAGAAACAAGCATTAATAATATAAGTTGATATATTCATGAATTATATTTTATTTGGTTAACACCAATTAAACCAAATTCCTTTACTCACTCTATCCTAAACATGGTTTTGGAAATATTGCAAATTATTCAATTTAGTGTTCACTTAAATAATAAAAATGATTTATTTTATAATTTAAGCATAACTTAATTGATTTGAACAAAAAAGGAAAGATCATTTTATCGTCGGATAAAAGAAGAGTGAGAGACAATATCTCAAAATATTAAAAAAAAAAAAAAAGGAAAAAGGAAAAAGAAAATGAAACTTGGAAGGGAAAAATAACGAATAAAGACAAAAAAACAATCGAAATTTGGTAGATCTAAAATAACAATATATCGAGTTGAGAAACGTAGTTGCTTTAATTGAAAAATGCGTAAATATGATTGTAACAACTCTTATAATATCATTGGAGTTTTTCTTTTAAAAAAATAGAGAAAATAATTAGGGTTAGTCAAAGGTGAAATAATGTAGGGCAGAATGCATGTGAGGATCTGCAAATAACATTGATGAGGAATGAAGAGGGAATTCAGTACTGTGGGTTGGATGGTGTAGCTTCAAATTGGGTATTAGGTTGTATGTAACACCAAACCAAAAAGAGAGAGAGAGAGAGAGAGAGAGATATACCATAAGCTATATATATGACTAAAATGAAAAATGAAAAATGATGAAGTTGTCTGAAAATTTGAATCCCCATGTGGGTTTGTCAACTTCTTTGTTAGCACTGACAAACCCACAACCATTTTTCCAAAACTTGTTTGTTAAGCCAAATATTATTCATCAAAACCCCCCATAATCTACACTTTCTTTTCTTTTCTTTTCTTTATTGCAATCATTCTCCCTTTCATAAGGCCTTCAAATGCATTTTTGTTTCAATCTCATTTCATTTTACAAAAAAACTTGCTTAGGTCAAATTAAATTAAAATATAGAAGATTTAAATTTTATAGGTTTCTAAAATATTGTCGGATAATTTATAACATAGAATTTTAAAAATAAAAGACTGAAAAAGAAAATAGGAACAGTATTATGTTTCCCTTTACTTGTTAATTGTTACTGTGTTGGCAAACCAAAATTTTAGGAAAATTAGGGGAAAAAAAGTTTTCATTTTTGTTTAAAACTTTGAAAATTTTTGTTCTAGGGTTTTATGAAATATTGATATTATTATTGTTGTTATTTACATGGAGTTGGAGATCAACCTTCGAGCTAATAACATGTATTTGATGCCATAGTTTCTTTCGTGTGGTTTCATTTTAGGGATGGATATCAATTTTTTTGTTTTAAATTGTAAAGAATTGTCCATTTTAATTATATTGTCATTATTTTATCACCTAACACACTCAACCAACGCACCTACCTCAAAATAGGGGTTACTACTAATTTTGCATTAACACTTCAAATCATACAATTTAAATGTAATACATCCACACTTTTTTTTTTTACTCTAAATAGATTTGAATCTTCAATTTTCAAAGAAAGATTTTATTTCTTAGTCGTTGAATATATATATTATGTTCATATATATAATTTAGGCATGCAACAATCTTTTGAAAATAAAATAATGGTAAGAACTAAAATAACTATTTTTTAAAAGAAAACCTAGCTAGATTAAGTATTTTGAAAAATTAAAGACATAGCAAAAAATTAAGCATTAATTAAATTACCTAAACAAAACTACAATTTAAAAAACTACTCATATTAAAAAAAAAGTTGTTGTTTGGAATTTGTTTTTCGGTAAAATTGCTATTTCATTTTTGTATTTTAAATATAATCAGTTCAATACTTTTTAAAAACCTAATTTAAGTTCTTACTATTTCATTATTGTTAAAATTTCTAAAATGTTTTTCCTACATTATTTCTCTTTTAAAAACTTTAGAAAGATGCATTCAAGTAATTTCTTACATGAAATTATTTTGTTAATTTATTTAACTTAATAAAAAAAAAATAACTTTACTCTTAACAAGCTAGGTTAAAAACTATATAAACATAAAGTAAAAGGTTTGAATTTCTTTCTAATTACTATAATAACTAAAATGGAGAATGAGTTAATATATTTTGGAATTATAGGGAAGGCATTTGTTTGTTTAACGTAATTAATTCAAATTGGTTTGCATTAAATTCCCTCATATTTTGTGAGTTTCAATGCAACCGTTTTACTTTACACGCTTTTCCATAATCAAACCATCTCTCCAATTTCATTGGTCCCATGACGTCATCTCCAATATTAATCAGTCAATCAATCAAATAATTCAAAGCTAATCTCCCCAAGTTTCCGTGCCATATCTAACGGCTTATAACACCGCATCTCTATGGTCCCCCACCACCTACGTCTCATCCTACCAAATCTCAACCCTCCATTTTTTCTTTTTCTTTTCTTTTTTTTTTAAAAAAAGAAAAACCATTTTTAATATTATTCATTTTGTTTTATTTTCTTCAAATTTTTGTCCATAAACATTCAAACTATCTATTTTAATATTTCAATTTTCCAAGGTTTCCTCAATTTTAATCTTACCTGCTATTTTTTTTTCTTTCTTTTCATAGTCCAAACTATGATTTGATAACGTGCTTTTCTCTAATACAACCAAACGATCATGAAAATCAAATCAATTTTTTTAAAAATGTCATGATAATTAACTAATTGAAAATATAACAATAAATTTACATTCACGAAAATATCTGTTAAATACATAGGTTATCAATCCATAAGTATCAAAAAAATATTCAATCAATGAAAAGGCAAAACTCTATTTGACTTGACAAATAGATATTATAAATTAGTTGAAATTTTTTTAATACAGGTACATGATTTTTTCTTCCAATATTAATATATTCAAGAGTCTATAAAATAGATACTTGAGAATTTTAGAACATTTTTAGTATAATTAGGAAAGCAATTTAGGAACAATTTCCCCTCAGATAGTCACTTTATATATATTTATACATTAGCTGAATTATGGTTGAGGGAGATGAATATAGGATTAATTATAGAATAATTGAAAATTTGGAAAGTTGGTAGGACAAAAATGGAAATTAAAGGCGTGTTAATTAATGAATTAATGAGCAGGACATAATTGATTTATATTGAAGTCTGACTTTTGGTAAAAGAAGCATTAACATTTGACTTTATTTGAAGAAGTGGAAGGACACGTGGCGCATGGGATGAGGAGTGGGACACACGTGTGTGGCACGTGGAGAGAAGGGGACAAGAGTTTGATAAGTTCGAAAGAGGCAAAGCCAAGTTTGTAATTAAATGAGTTTTTAATGTGGAGATTAAGGATGACAAAATAAGTGTCAGGAGAACCCTTTTTACCAAATATCTTATTAATAAAGATTCAAAAACTCTCACGTACTCTTTTGTCCTTTTAATTTTTTTTTTTTTAATTTACATAACCTAGTTTTAAACTTGAAAATTATTCTAAATAAAATATTTTAAAAAACATAATAAAATGGTACGGCCCGTAAGCAAAAGTTTTATAAATATTTTGATTCATTTGGAAAAATTAAAAAGAAAAATCAGAGTTCAAAATACAGGAAACATAAATACAAAGGAGAACAGTTGTGTAAATATTTTGGACTATTCCAAAGGTGAATCTTAATTAGACGAAAACTACGACTTTAGTTCTTATTAGAAAGTCTTTTGATTTTTAAATATATATCTTTTTGGATTGTTATATAATATGTATATATTATTATATGGTCCTTGGTTTTCGTCCTTTGCCTTCCAAATTGGCCGGGGAATAATTAAGATTAGGATGAAAACTTAGGTCTCTTTGAAAATGATGTTTGCTTTTTAATTTTTTTTCAATAATTAATTAAGCATCTTTCTTAATTACAAATTTGACCCTACACCTATCAACATTACATTGAGTTCCTAATTTATACTAAAACATTATATCTTTCTTCTAATATATTTATCGAATATTATTTTTAATTTTTAAGGTGATCTTTTTCTATGTTAAGCATATATCATAATTTATACTAAAAAACGTAAAATTATATTCTCGATATGGGCAAGATTATTCAACTCTCTAATTTCAATGGTCAAATTCTTAATAAAATAAAATAAAAAATTAACCATCATTTAAATTGGGCAATATTATTGGGTTATATTATTTAAAAATTTAGCTTAACCTCGTTTTAATCCATAATTATCTTTTACTCTCTACTATAATTTTTCAATAAATTAAATTTAAAAGTATATATTATTACAAATATAGTAAAATAAACTAAAATACTTTTAAATATAGTAGAATTTTAAAAATTTATGGCATTGAACAATTATAAAATAGTATATTTATATATATTTTTAACCGTTTTATCATTTAAAATAATTTTTTTTAGAATTTGTTTTAATTTTTATAATTTGATTAAAAGAGTTTAATTTTCAATAAAATAAAAACATAATAAAACTTAATTGGTCATGAAATATATGATCTATTTCTGGATGTTAAGATTAAAACTTTACTGATTATTATGAATACATTAGAATATATATATATATATATATATATAAATAATGACACAATTTTGAATATTTAAAAAGTAAATTTTATAGTTAAAAAAAGACTATTAATTTTTCAAAATCAGAACAAAAAAAAAAAAAAAAGTAAGTTTTTGAATGAAAAAGAAAAAAGAAAAAAGGAAAGTTAGTTATAGCTTTCATCATCTATATACTTTTACATTTATGTCAAATTTGGAATTTCTATCTTAATATTGTTAATCTTAATTGTTCGAAAACTACTGATTACATCAACATCAAAGAGAGTGACAAAAAGTAAAACTTGTAATTAGTATTATAAAGACAAAATTGTCAACAAAATTATGAAAGATTCATCAACGAAACCATAGTAAAAAATGGAGATATTTAATTTTTATAAAAGTTGAATGCAATTGACTAAAGGGGTTTTCTTTAAAAAAAAAAAGAAAATACAAACTATTTAACTCTTTAAAAATCCCTAAAAACACAGAAATTTATTACACCAACTTTTCTATTTCTATAAAATATATTCTGTTCGATTTTTTATTTTTGACAATTTCTCGTAAAAATAAAAAATATAAATAACATCTAAAGATATCTAACAAATAAATATTTTTGAAAGAAAAATTGTATTAGATGACAAAAAAGATTATAAAAAAACTGCATATAATACCATTTTTTTATATTACCAATACGACAAATATGACAAATATGACAAATAAGTAAATATATCATAGAGTTATTGGATAGCTATCAAAGAGCTATCTGCTTCTAAATTTGTTACTTTTGGAATTTAGAAAATGTAGCGACATGTGTTCTGTTATGGTTTTTTTTTTTTTTTTTTTTTTGCTATTTTTGCAAACGCTCATTTAGAAAATGTAGTCGCATGAGCCTTATTATCATAAATATTTTTGCTATTTTTGCAAATGCCTCTTTTTAAAACTAGTTTAATTTGGTAATTGTTTTAACCCTGTCGTCCATAAATTTTCTGAA
The DNA here is from genome assembly GCF_025177605.1 of Cucumis melo. Taxonomy (NCBI): domain Eukaryota; kingdom Viridiplantae; phylum Streptophyta; class Magnoliopsida; order Cucurbitales; family Cucurbitaceae; genus Cucumis; species Cucumis melo. The sequence goes on along the minus strand of NC_066860.1, from coordinate 29,110,205 downwards.
AATTTGTGCTTATTCATAATTTAATATTAATAAAAATAATAGACAAATGACAAAAATCACTCTAGGTATGATAATAGTTGCAATTACACTTTTAAACTTTCATAAAAATTGAACCTTCAACTTCTACAAGTATTAAAATAGGATCTCAAACTTGTAATAATTTTAGAAATTAAACCAAAAAATAATAAAATTCAACACATAAGCTTAAACAAATGTTACCATTACAGATTTACGTAAATTAATTGAAGGTCTAATTTAATTTAATTTTAACACTTATATAAGTTTTGAGGGGTTAATTTTTAAATCAAAAGTGTAAAAGTACAATGGTAACTATCATTATACTTTAGGAATGATATTATCAAGTCTAACACTATTATAGACCATATTGTAAATATTGATATGTTACTAATAGATTTTGTTATATTTAAAATTTTGTTGTATATTTGATTATTATTTCTAAAATTACTACATATTATAGTTACTCTTCCTTCGATATATGATAACAAATGAGGATGTAAATGATGTCATATGTTAAGAAACTTTCCTTTCACAATTTAAATAAATAAAAAACTGAAAGACATTTAAATTTCTTTGAAAGTTAAAGATTGATTATTATTATCTAATTTAAATGATGGTTAAAAAATGATTCAAATTGTTATTAACAAGAATTAACTTTTCTAAACACATATACACTCATCGAGTTAATCTTATGATACGACAAAAATTTAGTTATTTAAGTTGCAGAAGAGATCTTGTAATATATTAAATAATCAACCATAGGAAACAATGAAGAAGAAATTCCTAACAAAACTTAATTGAACAATGGTTGGTAATACTCAAATTGACTACCTATGCTAACAATAATCATTAACACTTGATTTGCCCTGTTAAAATCGTTGGTTGCCATGTCAAAGAGTTTGATAGTAGAATAATTGCCATCCCATACCTATAACTAATAATTTATACACACTCCCATTAATGAAACAAGACACATCCCATGAATGTTATCTATTATTACTCAATATATTATTTAATATCTCTTTTATTATCTCAGGAATTGTTACTATAACTTCAAATTCTATCTTTAACTTTTGTTTTTGACCATTTGTAATTTCAATTTTTTTATTTTACTTCAAATATTTGAATTTTTATATTTTCTTAATTTTAAACTATTATGGGTTGTGTTGAAATCAAAATTCAAAGTTCATAGGTGAGTCCAAGACTAAACAGTATTGAAAAATGGTATAATTACATTGAGTTTACAGTCAAAATCCAATGTGGATAAGATCCAAACGTGAACACAAATTTCATAAAAATGACCAATTTGGTTACTTTATTTATAGTCCATTGTTTCTCTATAAATAGTGTAGTTTTAGATATATGGATGAGATCTTAATGTATGTATTGGAACCAAGTTTGGATTAGTTGATTAAGATATGGTGCATATTTGTATTAGTCGAAAAATTATTAATGATGACCCAAATTTTTCCTTTTAAAAGTTTGAAAAGTAAAGTGACGATTTTAAAGGGTTTCTTTTAGTAAAGGATTAGAATAGACATTTAAAGTTTAAGGAAAGAAGAGAGATTTAAATCATCTTTGAAACCATACCTAACAGATCAAATTACCAATTTGGCTCTTTAATTGGTTTCAATCAATCTCCATAATTTCAATTTTTTTTGTAAATAATCTTTCTACCATTCAAGTTCCATTTAAAATTGATCTCCTTGTTAGGTCCCATTTGATAATGACTATTTTTGTTTTTGAGAAATGATAATGATTCTTCCAATTTAAAATTTGTAATTTATAGAGAAGAAAAACACAAAAACTTAGAAGAGAAGTAATGTTATTAAGTTAAATTTCAAAATTGAAAAGATATAGGAATGAAATAGTTTGATTTAAGTGTAAAAAAAGAAGAAGAAAAAGAATAAAAAGAAGTAATAAACAAAACTTGGAAAAGAGAATAAAGGGGAAAGGAAGAAAGAAAAGAAAGTGCAATAAAAGCGGTCCAAGTTGACAAATTTTTATTTTGTAAAGAAATGGTTTTTACACTCAAAACACAAAACAACAGTCAAATTATGGGAGACCAAAATTCAGTGAGTCAACTCGGTCCTTATTCCCCCGAGTCTTAAATTCCCATAACCCGCTCAATTATTTCTCTCTTCCACCCCCTCCCTTTTCTTTTCTCTTTTTTTATTTTTTTATTTTATTTTATTTTATTTTTAACCTATGAAACTAATAATCAAAATAAAAATCCCACTCTTTTAAAAATATTTTTTTAGTTTTATATTTTATTTAAACATAAACATACACAAAGATGTAACCCTAAATGGACCCCACCTTTCTCAAACTTAACCATAGTTAAAGTTCAAAAAACATAAAAGAAAATTAAAACTTAACTTGGGTTTACAAGCACCACCCACCACAATACCCAACCCCTCATTTTATTTTCTTTTCCCTTTCAAATTTTTCAAATTTTTATTTATCTTTTCCTTCTAAAATTAACATTATTATTATTATTATTATTATTATTATTATTATTATTATCAACAGTCATCACTGCTCATCATCATCTCCTTTTTTCCTCTTCTTCTTCATCTTTCTTCTTCTTTTTCTGTCTCTCCTTTTTCTGGTTTCTCAATTTTCAAACCCTTCTCTTCTCTAATTTCCTTTTTCCTACCCAATTTTCTCCAGAAACAAACGCAATTTCACTTGGGGTTTTCAACTTATACCAATTTTCATTTTCATTTTCAATTCTTTTTTGTAAAGGGTTTTTAGTGAGACCCTTTTAAGAGGTTGTTTTTTTCTCTGTTTTTGATTTTGTTTATTTTTATTCTATTTTTATTCTATTTTTTTCTTTTGTTTTTAACTTTTTTTTTAGTTACCCTAAATGTTTGAGCTATGGACTTGACTCCTGCAATTTCCACCGCCGCCCCCACCATTTCCACCGGTGGAGGAGCTGTGAAATCCCCTGAATTAGACTCCGAAACACCCATCAAAATCCAGCCCACCACCAAATCTCTCCCCTTCACCAACGGCGTCCTCAAGCGCCACCACCACATCGCGCCGCCGCCTCCTCAGGTGGTTTACAAAGAATGCCTCAAAAATCACGCCGCCAGTTTAGGCGGCCACGCTCTAGACGGCTGCGGAGAGTTCATGCCATCCCCAACCGCCACCGCCACGGATCCCACCTCCCTCAAATGCGCCGCTTGCGGCTGCCACCGGAATTTCCACCGTCGTGAACCGGATGACCCAATCGCTACTCCGACGACAACCCATGTCATTGAGTACCAACCACATCACCGTCACCACCCTCCGCCTCCGCCTACGGCGGCGGCGGCCCACCGGAGTCCGAGTTCCGCATCTCCTCCGCCGATCTCCTCCTCGTACTACCCTTCCGCACCCCACATGCTTCTAGCCCTCTCCGGTGTGCTGCCGGAGAACGCTGGGAGCGGCGGTGGATTCCACCACTCGATTATGACTCCGAGCCCCAATTCGAGAAAGCGATTCAGAACGAAATTCACTCAAAATCAGAAGGAGAGAATGTACGAATTTGCGGAGAAAGTAGGATGGAAGATTCAGAAGCGAGACGAGGATATGATTCAAGAATTCTGCAGCGACGTCGGAGTTGACAGAGGGGTTCTCAAAGTTTGGATGCATAACAACAAAAACACCCTCGGGAAAAAAGACGGCAGCCGGAATATGAACGGTAGCGGTGGCGAAGGAGACGGCGACGATAAAATTAACGGCGGTGGCGAACCACACGCCACCGCAAATGGGTCGTCTTCATCCTCTTGATCTGAATAAATTGTTCGATGCGATGTTAGAGAGAAAATCAGAGATAGAAGAGTAAGCTCTTTTTTAATTTTATTTTCTTTTATTTTTTGCTCTCTCTTCTTGAAATTTTAAGTTCATTTTCTAATTACATTTCAATATCTAAATTTCCCACTCCAAAATATTTTATAATTTTGTTTTTAATTAAATTAACGAGAAGAACACCTTCATAATATATGCTCAGAACTTAACTTAAGGAATAATAATATACATGTAGTTCATCATCTTCGTCAATAATCCATCTAATTACTTTAATTAAATTTCTTAATCATTTTCCTCCTGTTGCTTAATCCCATTAATCTTAGTAATTAAACAAGAACATCTTCTGGAAATCCTAAATAGTATTACCAAACAAGTTCTTTTCTTTTTCTTTAATGTTATTAATTGTTATGAATCTGATTTAGAGAGAGGAGAGAGAGAGATATTTCTTACCTTCTGTCTGAGAGAAAGCAGCAGAAAGTGTTTTTGTTCCTTTAGATTATTCTACACTATCCCTAATATTTGAACACTGTATTTTTTATTATTATTATTAAAAAGAATGAATTATTGTAGAAAACATTAATGAAATAATCCATATGATTAAGAGAGAATATTTAAACGTTTAACAAAAATAATAAAGAAAAATATGGTAATATATTAACAAAAGTGTGGGAATCCCTTCAGTGCTTTTTAATATTCTTCAAAGTGCAAACAAACAAACAAAAGCATAGCAATCTTTGTTCTTGTTTCTTAGCTTTTGGGGTTTCTATGTAAAATTAAATCATGAGAAAAATATCATCAATTAAAATGCAGAAGGAAATCCCTGACATTTTTAACAATTATTATTTATGGAATCCATATATCTGGTCCAGAGTTATAATATAATTTTAGATTAAGAAATAAATCAATCATTAGGGTTTTAGATTTTACTTTTCTTTTTTAATGTTTGCATGTGGCAATTAGGGAATTTGTTAAATGAACTTCCCTTTTAAGGTAAGCTTAGATACTATATTTTATTTGTGTATTGTTTGATTGAATATATAATAGTGATGATGGGAGTTGTACTTTCAAATGTCTTGTCTATTGATTTGCATTACCACTTTTAAGCTTTGTTTAATCTTTTCATTATTAAATAATTAACATTGAGTCATCCCTAATCTTTGTCTTTTTTCTTTATGATTGTTATTATTATTTTTTTTTTAGAAAAAGGGTTTTTGAAAAAGGGCCCAGTTTTTGTAACTTAAAGTAGAAGAAGTCTATCTTGCATTTGAATTTGGTGTGTACAAGGTTTATTGTTTACAAGATATGCCTTAATAAGTTAATATTATATGTTATTTAATTGAATATCTTATTTTAAATTCTTGTTTTAATTAGTTTCTTGGTTATTTTTATTTTGTGGTCATTTTCTAGCTTATGGGGCTTCAATAATCATTATGTCAACGTATTAATGGTAATTGTCCTATACTATAATACGTACCCTTTTCTTCAAATCAGGGTTTATTGGATAACATATTAATGAACATGGAATGTTAAATAATTGAATCAACAATTGACCAAAACATAATAGGAATTATGGAAATGTTCTTTTTTCTTTCTTAGTGTTACGGATTTCAACAAGTATTTTCCAATTGTGGGAGGACTATAATTAAATGATAAACATACAAAAAAAAAAAAAAAAAAAAAAAACTACTGTTCTCTTTTAAACATGTGCTTTGTGAATTCTCTTCCAACTTAATTACTATGAGACATACATTACTAGTTGATTGGTGGGTTCACTTTTTCATTTTTTTATCTTTTGCTATAAGATATCTATATCAATCGACAGATGTTGGTTTGTTCAATTTTAGTCGTTTGAATCGATTTTCGATGAATTTGTATATGTTCATAACATATTAGTACTTTGGGTTATTACAAGATCAAAGTCTAATAGGGGTCGTGTGCTAAAATGGTGAAAAGAGAGACCATTAGAGTGGTTTAATGTATGCCTCTTCAATTGAGAGGGGAAACGTTTCAATCTTTTTAGCATAATCAAACTTGACGGGTATCATTTGGGTTTTTAACAATCCAAATATTAATCTTTCTTAGACATACAGAATGTGGTGTATGTAACTACATCAATTGCAAAGAGTTCAAGTGATGTGTCATCTAGTTATGGGTATCTTTTATTCCAAATGATGTCATTCGTTATAGTAGTTTTTGGTTTTGAAGTTTGATTTCTTAAAAAGGAAAAGTTGAAGTTAAAGGATTTTACCTTCAATATTGATGAACAGACTATATGTTAATTACAATTGAACTATGCATATTTCGTCAAATAACTGTTAACAGTAACAATTCTTATATATGATTTGATGAATGTAGCAGACAACTATTATTCAATGATACTTGATATGGTATTTATTAGTAATATAAGAAAAATTGTGTTGTTGCAAGCAAAATTGTGATTTGATTGATAGTCAATAATCCAAACCAACTTTCCAAGTTCTAATATATAACTCTCATCATCTACTTTCTACTGGTAGTTTCAAAGATTAGCCAAAACAAATTTTTGAAGCCTAAAAAAAAAAGTAAGATCATGTTTTAGTAAGAATTTCATTTTGAATTTATTGTTATTTTGAAATGTAGGATTTTTTTTTTTTCCCTCTAAATTTCAATTATATTTTCCCATATGTAAAGCAACACTTGAACTTCTGACTAAATTTTAAAAATAATTTTTTTCGTAAGTCATAGTTTTCAAATTTTGACATAATTGTTGAAAGTATTATTAAAGTGGATAACAAAAGTAAAATTAGTATTTATAAATTTAATTTGTAAAATAAAATAATCAAAAGTGTTATCAAATAAGATTAAATTTAACATTTTGTATATATAAAATTTGACTAGTAATTTAACTTTTTTAAAAAACAAAAGTGAAAAGCATAATAACAAAAATGGAAGAAAACAAATTATATACATATCAAACTAAAACGAAATTCTTTTTTGAAACCAAAGGAGATAACTCTATATTTATTATTTGTCACTTTTTCTTCCATTTGACTTATATTGTGTATATATTCATGGCATGTTGTATATTGAGAATCTAAGATGGGTGTTTGAATAAATATTGAAAAGTTTCACCAACATAATTTTTTTAAATTGAAAAGGTACCTCTCCTTCATCATCTCCAAAATACGTATTTTTCATGACATTTTGTTTTTATTAACAAAACCATGAAATATTTTGCAAAATAATTTAGCTCTCTTTTAACTAGTTTTCTGTTTTTTCTTTTCAAAAATATTTTCTAAGAACCATGATAAGATAACTTTGGACAACCATGAAAAAATTATACAAACAAAAAAAAAATATATATATTTAAATTTATAAATAAACATTTTATCTTTTAAACAGTTTATTATATATGTTACATTCTTATAGTGAATTTTTTTACTGTATGATAAAAATATTAATATTAATTCATCCTTGATTTGGATAGATATATAGAGAGATATGTTTGATGAAAATTAAGAAGAGAGAGAGAGATGGAATTTTAGAAAGAAAGGGTAGAAAATCCCTAGTTGGTGAAGAGCAATAAAGGTGATTGGCCTACTAAATCCCATCCCTTTAACCCTCTTTTTCTTCAATCCAGCTGTTTTCATGTACTTTCCTTTTGCTTTCATACCCCATACCCATATCTTGCATATGCATGTGTGACTACCTACAAAAGGTATTTTCTAGCTTTTTTCTTTTCTTTCCTTTTTCTAAAACCAATTATCCATTCTTATTATTCCAATTAATTAAATACTCCCTTCAATAACATTCTTTTTTCACTTCACACATATTATTATTTTATTGTCTTCGTAATCTCTGGTTTTCTCAAATTATCTTCTACTCCACCATTGTTGTATTAGAAAAAATAATCTATGAAATCATTTGATATTAGGTTTCTCATTCATTATTAATTAAAGTATTTTGGGAATGAATTAAAGTCAATGAAATAAGAGAGTGATTTTTCTGCTTTTCAAAATATATACTTATCATTGTTTTTTTAGAAATGATTCTTTTTCATGTACTCTCTTGTTTCTGTTTAGTCAATTTTTTTTTTTAAAAAAGTAGTTTCTATTTCTACATAATTCCTTCCACACTTTCTTGCTTTCCCCTATATTTTTTTTCAAGTTATAATTATTCAAATAACTATGTTCTTTCTTCATAGCATGTTAGATTATGCAAATTTAGTTTCTTTAATTAGAAGATGTTTTGTTTCTCTCTCTCTCTCTCTCTCTCTCTCTCTCTCTCTCTCTCTCTCTCTCTCTCTCTCTCTCTCTCTCTCTCTCTTCAAACTAACAAATTGTTAGTTTTATAATCTACTATTTCAAATCTTCACTAAAACTACAAGAGAGAGAGAGAGAGAGAGAGAGAGAGAGAGAGAGAGAGAGAGAGAAAACAAAAGGAAATGAAGGGTTAGTTCAATAGTAATTTGGAGTGAAAAAGAAGTTAGAGAAAATTAATAATTAGGAAAACCTAATTAGGGAGTGGGATGAATAAGTTGGAAGTAATTATGAAAACTTGGTGAAGAAGGGGGGATGAGGGTTTATAATTATAATTCAAACTTAGTCATTATCTGTCCCTTTGCACTATTGTTTAATTTTACTATGACCTTCCAATTCTATATGATGAGAAAGTTGTGAGTTTGAAGAACCTTACACAAACACACTACCCCATTTTCCCATTAACTTGATGGTGACCAAATATATATGTGCCTCTTTTTTGGACTTCCAAACCTTGCCATTTTTATTTTCTTCTTAAATTGTTATATCATAAACATTTTACTATCATGATAAAATCAAGAAATAAAACAATAAAAATAATATTTAACAGCTTTAGTGTATTCATTTCAATCTTTAAGTGGTGTTTTATATTATCAAGTTCACATCATCAAATGGATTAATAGAATATGACAATGATTTTGGATTTTTATGATTTTCATAGATAACTAACATGAATTCAATGTATTGAAAATGGTTTGTTAGTAGAGATGTTCGACGAGTGTCTCTTTTTCTAATGATACAAAACTTTATCCCACACAAATTGAAAAAATTACTAACACATGAAACATAGTTATGTTTTTTTAATTAAATTCTTTGTTGTCCTATGCACAATTAAGAAAGAAACAAAAGGTTTGCATGGAATATATATTATTATGAACCCACAGCATATTTATCGTCTCACTTCTTAACCATTTTTTTTTTTTACCGTTTTGAAATTTATGTTTTCATACTTTCTTTTAACATCTTTCACGTTTCCATAAGATCGAGCACATTTGAATAGTAGGAAAAATTGTACACTCAACCAAAATATTTATAAATATAGCAAAATTCTAGTGTTTAATCAATGATAGACCATGACATTTTATTGTATTTGTAAATATTTTTAACAAGTTCATCATTTAGAAACAATTTCCTTAGTTAAACCTTTTTTTTATTATCTATTTAATTCTTTGGTCATGTTAAATGCTTCAACCATCCAAAATATCCAAATATCGCTAAAGATCGTTTTTTAGTAATGTTTGGGTATTTTAAATAGGTTGATTTGTAGAGCATGTTTGAGTGTGAGTAAATAATAGTTAAAATTGTTTTTATCATTTTTAAGTCATTCTGAAAGTATATTTTTAATAACTCAACACTATTTTTATTGAAATAAAAGTTTTGGATTTAGGATTCAAAAATGAAAAATTAGTTATATATTAAATTAATTTTGAGTTATTATAACGAGTTTAAACATGAAAAAAGTGATTTTAATAATTTCAAAATCCCTGTAAAACATTTCTTAAACATTTTTAAGTCTTTTTAAAATATAACGTCATAGAATTAAAATTATTTATAAACTAGAGTAAAATATATTAAATAATATAGCATAGCTTATGTAAGTATTTTGCAAGTTTCATTATTCTTTTTGACCTAAAAGAATTTCTCTTAACATTTTGAAGATTTATATTAACTATTTAACTTTTTTGAGGTTTAGATGTAATGAATATAGTACATTATAGATAGATGAGTAAAATATTGTAAAATTTGATGGGTAGAATATAGTAAGTTATATACTAAGTTCTACCCATTTAAGTTAAGAGTCAATTTGATGAAATTGATGGGCATTAAGCTGCCTTAAGATCGAGAGATGGAGTTCAGGTAGCCTCCATTTAAGAAAAGAAAATTGATTTGCTTTATACAATAAGTTAATTATATTTAGTCGAGGGTCAGACGTATTAAGGATATATTTACTTAACTTTATATTAATTGATTCGTATAGAATTAAACCTTTTTCTATTTTTATTGGGTTGGGCTAAGTCTAAGGTTATATATATATATATAAAAGAGACATTTTCAAACATAGCAAAATATAACAAAATTTAGATTCTATCAATGATAAATACTAATAGGAATTGATAGAAGTTTATCGGTGTCTAGTCTATCAATATTTATCATTGAAAAAAATATAAATGTATGCTATATTTTATAAATATATTAAACTGTTTTGTTATTTACGGTAATCTCCCTTAATAATATACATATATAAACACATATGTCGAGGGGATGATTTTGCAAATTCTTTATGTTTTTCATTTAACCATGTTTTTTTTATAAAGTTTATAATAAAACGAAAGTCGTGAACCTGGTAAATGACTTGTTTAACCGTTCTTCTTTTATGGCAGTCAACTCTGCCATGTTGTCCGACATGTAGGACGTCGTAGATTGAGCAGAGTTTCATGAGGGAGTCGTGTACCACTTCTCCAATTTTGAAACCCTAGTCGCATTCCATATTCTGCCTTCCATCTCTGCTTAAAAAAAAAAAAAAGAAATTAGAAAGAAAGAAAAAGAAAAGAAAAGATAACTCCCTACCTGATCTCCCTGTTTCGCAGCTGCCGCCGTCCTCTCCCTCTTCGTCGTTCCTCGCCGCCCCACTGTTTATCATTCATTATTGGCAGTTCTAAGGTATGATTATTTTCTCTGATTTTTTTTTCTTTTTACATATATTTATGTTTATACAGTGTGAATATATTTGGTATGATTTTGTTAAATTTATAGAACTTAGTTTTTATAGTGTGGATGCATTTTCTCTTTTTTGCATATATTTTACGATGTGAATATATTCGTATGATTTTGTTAAATTTATAGTATTTTATTTTTGTAGCATGAAGTATTTGTATGATTTTGTTTGTAATTATTTGATTTTATGGCATGACGTATATTTTAAGACTTAGTCCATTGCTAGAAGTGTGAGATTGATGTATTAAGATATAAATTTTTAGAGGAATTATTATAAATAGCAAAAAAATTAAAACTATTTACAAATTATTGAAAAAAACTCAAATGAGCTAAAGAAAATTTTATGATTTTGCTGTGTTTGTAAATAGTTTCTATTTATTTTCTATATTTGAAAATGACCCAAAATTTTTAAACAAAAATAGATGAAACATACTTTGGAATGAAAACTTTAGATTGATTAAATTTGGGGTTGTTTGATGTATATGTAATTAAGTGTGTAATTGGCAAAATTATATTTGGATTTTGATTGATTAGATTTTGCAGAGTTTAAAGCGTAATTTGGGAATATGTAGAATTTGGATTTGGGTATTGAATTACTAGGCTTTAAATTTAGCATTACACAAAATGTATTTTATTTGCACCAAAAGCATATTCATATTACAAACCTAAGGAAAAAAAAAATAACTCTTGGAAGCTTAAAAGGAAAAAAGTCACCTAAGAAATATACAAATTTTTTTTTTCAAAATTGTTCCACTAAAATAGCTTAAAATGTATAGCGGGATGTGATGTATCAAAAATCTTTTTGAAAAAAAGAAAATATAAAAACGTATATTTTGGGATTTCACCCTACATGAATAGTTAGCACTACAAGAAAACGGAGCATTCCCGACGCCGAAAAGCACGTCGGCGTAAAGAACGTCGGGAATAAGGGCTTTCCCGACGCCCTCAACAACGCGTCGGGAGATGCGTCGGGAAAACCATCTTTCCCGACGCACCATGAAGGCGTCGGAAAAATACATCGGGAAAAGGGGTTTTTCCCGACGCCGTGAACAGTGCGTCGGGAGCGGCGTCGGGAATAGGGGTTTTTCCCGACGCCGCGTGAAACGTCTGGAAAAGGGGTTTAATGAGCGTCGGGAATTCCCCTTTTCCCGACGCATTTTGAGGGATTTCCCGACGCCACGTCACTGCGTCGGGAAATCCCCTTTAAATTCGTTTCAGTTCTGTGAATTACAGAACCGAAACCGATGGGAGGAGAAAAAGAAAGGAGAAGAAGAAGAAGTCGCCGCCGTTGAAATTTCCTGTTGTTCCGCCGCCGTCCGTCGCCGACCGCCCTCGCCGTTGTTCCTCGTCGCCGTCTGCCACTTTAGGTAAGTGAAATATGTAAATTTATTTAGTTTTTTTAGGGTTTTTTTTGATAAAAATTAGTTTAGGGTTTGTTTGTTTTTTTGTTTTTTTGTTTCAAAGTTAAAAAAATGCATGTATTAAATTAACGTATATTCAAATTGTTTGCTAGATAGAGTTTATTGAAATTGTTTAAAGTTCTTTTTTGTTTTTGTTTTAGTTTTGCTTTAGTTAATTAGTTTTAGAATTTAGATTTTGAAATAGTTTTAGGATATAGATTTTGAATTAGTTTTAGGTTTTAGTGTTGAATTTGAATTTGAAGTGGTTTTAGGATTTAAGATTGACGTTGAGATTGAAGTTGAAATTGAATTTGAGATTGATAAAAAATTTGAATGTGTAGAGATTTTTGAGGTTATATTGAATTGGGGGGGGGGGGGTGTTTATTGAATTTGAGATTGTGATTTAATTTGAATTTAAGATTGAATTTGAGATAAAGATTTAATTTGAATTTTGAATTTGACACTAAAACAAATTAATTTGAATTTAAGATTATATATCTTTGTCATGCCAACAAAGTGTCTTCATGCTCATTCTATCATTTTGTTTCTTTATGTATAATATAAACTTCTTTTTGATATCCTTCCATTATTCAATTCAATAATAAACTAGAAGCCAAGATATAATTTGTCCAAAATGCTATCTATTTCATTTTCAACAACTACAACAATAATTATTATGAAATGGAATTACTACTTATCTGGGGAGAGGGAGGTTTAAGTTAAATTGAAAATGTTTGTTTTCTATGTCCATAGCCATTATGTCATATCGACGATCAAATTTTATAGAGACGGACGATATGTTCCTCCAGTTTGAGGACGATTTAGATAATAACATCGCGGGAGGGTCATCATCTGTGGGCGACAATACGGGTGAGTCTAAGAATTTTCTTCATTTTAACTTACAAATATTTCATGTTCTTTTTTCTAACTTTATATGTTATTGTCTATTTATTGAGCAGGGTCTTCTTCTCAACAAACGACTCCGACTCCTAGGAGACGTGCGCAGTCTCGACTCTTGGAGTTAGAGCGCCACGTTGCAATAAATGGGCGCATTCCGATGATGATCGCCCCTGGAGCGGAGAAGCCTATTTCTCCACACGCCGTTCGCTTCAGCCAGGCGATAGGCGTGTGCGTGCGAAAGACATTTCCCGTCCGCTGTCTTAAGTGGACGGACGTTGGGAGAGAATACATTGAGGTCGTCAAGGGCGACCTCCAGGTAATTAAATGCACTACACATTTATATATGATTTCATTTGAAACATATCTAACTTTAGCCAATCTAATGTGTTATGTTTGTAATGTGCAGCGATTCTTTGTGCTTGATTTCAATGATCAAGCAATGAACAGGTTTGTTGAGCATCAGATGCTCACGACCTTTAAAGAGTTCCGGGCCGACTGTCATAAACATTTCAAAAAGTACAGCGACCCGGAGGAGGCTCGTGCCAACCCACCAAACGCATTGGTTGGACGTGATGAGGATTGGCACTTCCTCTGCGACCATTATATCAGCCGTGCATTCCAGGTATTTGTCATGATTAATTATGATAACAAGTTTTTATATGTATAAGAAATAAACAATATAATTGTTTTAATGCAGGAGCAATCACGGACAAACAAGGCTGCTAGACAGAAGCAGCCTTACAATCATAGTAGCGGGTCCAAGTCGTTTCTACAACGACAGTATGAGCTCGCTGAAAGAAGAGGGCAGCCGGTCGATCGTGTGGAATTGTTCCGGGAAACACACGTTCGAGCTGGGACATTCGTGTCGCAAGCCGCCGAGGATGCGCATGTAAGTTATACCCTTATTAATTATCCACTTTTATTATATATTTTTGCGCGTTACCTAACATAATTTTTAAATTTGTTGCAGAATCAAATGCTGGAACTCCAATCCCAGCCTATCCCAGAGGGTAGTCAGCCACTCTCTGAGGATGAGATATGCGATCAGGTGTTGGGTAGACGACCAGGCTACTCAAAAGGCCTTGGTTGGGGACCCAAGCCGAAGGCCCGCAGAACGGCAAGTGCAAGCAGTTCGTCGACATCTTGTTCGCAGTCCACACAAAAAGAGATTGAATTACAAGCTAAACTTCATGAAGCTTTGGAACGGATTGAAGTACAAGATAGAAATCACCAAGCATTAGCTTCACAAGTGGAAGCTATGAAAAAGATGATTGAAGACCTAACTCGTGCACAACAGGGACCACCACATGATCCCTAGCCCTGCGGTACGTCGTATATGTCTCTATTATTCTTAAGTTTTTGCAATATATGATTATGTATTAAACTTAGTTATTTTTATACCATTTTTAGGACCGAAGGTGTAGAATGACGCGCATACGCACCTCGTTGGGAGATTTTTCATTATGTTTATGTTTTTTCTATATTGAGAACTATATTTTGTTGTAGTCAACTTATTCGTATTATTAATTTTAATTCTATTTTTTTAATTTGTGTTTGTATATTTATTAATTTATTTTAATTTAATCCAAAACGTCGCAAAACTTTTTTGAGCAATCCGAACATCATTGTGAATGTTTGAGCAAAATATTATAAGGAAAAAAGTAAAAATAAAATATTTTAAAAATATATAAAAAAATATTTCCCGATCATTACATCGGGAAAAAAAACGTCGGAAAACAGGTTTTCCCGACGCCGGGAGATGCGTCGGCATAGACGGCGTCGGGAATAAGGTTTTCCCGACGCCGTCATGCCGACGCATCTCCCGACGTCGGGAAAGGCTTTCCCGACGCTGATTTGGTACGGCGTCGGGAAAGCCTCTCGCGACGCATTTCGCCCGACGTTCTTTCCGACGCCGTTTTGTACGTCGGGATATCCTTTTCCGACGTACTTTGAATTTTCGCCGACATATTTGTGCGTCGGGAGTACCCCCGTCTCTTGTAGTGTAGAATACTCATTAGTGTAGTTCATGTCTTTCCTCTTGTATTCTTTCTTCTCGAGTCCAAATTAAAGTTCAAATTTAAAAGTATCATATAGGCTTCAAAAAATTGAATAATTTACAAAATTATTTTTCTTTTAAAGAAGATGTATATCGGATACACAACTTAGTTTATTCCAGTCACTATATTTGACCCAATCTTTAGCAACATAAGGTGTGACGATTAAAGAAAGTCTGTACTGTACACAACTTCCTTCAACAACCAAAACTATTCTATCTATTATAATATAGTTTGTATCCCAAACCTATTTTTGTATTTTTTTTAACTACAACATTTTTGTCATTATTTTTTTTTAAAAAATACTATTCTTGAAATTTATCTATAAATTTAAGTATGTTAAATTAAAAATAAAACAAATCATAACCTACCACTCAACTTAATCTAAATTTTAAAGATTGGATTATAGACCATGTTTGGATCATTTGACTTTCCAACTTAACCAAATCGAATTTTTAGATTAGTCTAAAAAATTGTGATCCGTGTGACCTGTGGATGCGAATCATACTCAAGATTCAACGAAACTAAAATAACCTCTTATAATTTATTTATGATTTTTTTTTAAAAAAAGTATTATTACGGTCCGATTATCTTTTTTATTTACTTCTCTTTTCTCAAAAGAATGTCTTTATATTAAATGATTTTCTCTTATATTTGAAACTAAAATTCATTTCTTATCATTCTTATTATTATGTTTTCTGCCAGCAATAATTTCTTTGGTTGATTCAATGTAATAACATTTTCATTTTTTTGGTTAAATGTTGGGAAGGTTTTAACAATTCATATGTTAAAATAAAAATTAAAACTCAAACTTCAGAACTGTTGGTAATACTTATTAAGTCTAATCAACCTAAGTCACCAATCAACCTAAAAACTTAAGTTGATAGGTAATGATAAATTTAATATTATATTTATACTACTCCTCAATAGGTTTTAAGTATTTATAAACATGAAGACATGGACATTGTAGAAGTTGTGATACTATCTTAAATCACCAATCAACTTAAAAACTTAAGTTGATGGGTAAAAATAAATATAATATAATATATTCTAACAACCATTTTAGTCCGTTTGAAAATATTTACTATTATTTTTGTCATTTCAAATAAGAATTACTCTAATGTAATTAAATATCTTGGTTTTAATTATTTTTTCTATCGATAATGATCCCCAATATATATAATTATCTAAATGTACTGTATTAGTATCCAATCACTTCCAAATTTTGCAACGATAAATGTTAAGGAAATAGTTATTATTTTCACAAAATTAAAAATTAATTTTATTACTACTTAATTAAAATTTATTTATCAAACCAACCAAATTCAATAGAAATAATAGACATTATATTTATATTCCCAACTTCTAAATAAAACTAAAGATTCGATTATTCACTTACCTAATTTAAAAAAAGAAAAATTTTTACAAATATAACAGTTTGCACTTCTATCCTTCTTTCTCATTCGTTTGTTTCATCGTCTTTTTTTTTTTTTTTTTTCTTTCTTCCCGTTTTCGTTTGTTCCATCATCTTTCATTCATTTTTTTTTTTTTTGAAGATGGTGTATCAAATATAAAAGATATATTTTTTTTTCAAACTTTTATTTGGTTGTTCAAAGTCGTGTATTGAATATACAAGATTGGAAAAAATGTCGTTTAGGTTTAGATAATCAAATCTAAACAATCGTATACAAAAAAAATAAACCATTGTGTAGACAAATTTAAACAATATGATTGTATACCAAAAGAATCTTACAAAAAAACCGTTTAACCAATTTAAACGATTGTGTACATCATGCAGAGAATTTAAACAATAAATCGTTTAGATTTGGTCTAATCTAAACGATCGTGTAGAGACAATTTAAAAAATAAATCGTTTAGATTTAGTTATCCAAATATAAATGATCGTGTATCAAATAATAGTCAAATGTGAACGATCGTATACCAAATATATTACGCGCATTATTAATGGCATGGTTAATGAGCATTTTTTGTATTTTCCATAGTAGTCTTTAGACTTTTTCTGTTTTCAGAATTATTCTATATATCGTAAATATTTTGTCACTTTGATATATTTTTTAAAAAACCCCTTTAAAAAAAATAAACTATAAATATATCCATATATACACATATTAATGGTTATAGAAACAATACTTTTTGAAAAAGAATCTCCACAAAAAAACAATATAATATTCTTTTTTATTTTACAAAAGTTGGACCTTTTGTGTAATAAAAAACATATCGCATTATGCCTCTATTTTCTTTCACACAATAAAATTTCTTTGGTATAATATGATTTCGACCCTCCAACTTTTATTTGTTTTATTTCTTATCTTCTTACATCTCGAAGCTTTGTTTTTTCTAATATACATATATCCCTAGTTGACCTGAATGAATTTATCCTTCTAACATTTTTGTTACCATATTTTATATATATATATATATAGATGTACATCAATTATATTTGAGATTAGTAGTCACCCATAACATTTATGTTCGTTTTTGCACAGTTATTTATTTATTTATTTAATTAATTTTGTTCTAACCATAAATACTAGGTTAAAGCCAATAATAAATATCTGTTCGGCTTTAGCCTTTAGTTAAAGTTCACACATTTAATTCTGTCATAGCATATATTGGACTCGAACCATATTTTTCATCATTTTTTCTAAGAGTTCTAATTAAGACAAAAAAGCCAAATGTTAAAGTATATACATTAAAATTGTTTAGAATACATTTGTGTGTATTTGTATTATTTCTATTTTTCTCAAGTTTTTATGAAACATCAATATTCAATAATGTCGGATTTTCTCAAACAAAAATAAAAACATTACCTTATAATATTTTATTTATAACTATGTATACACTAAATATTAATAAAAATGAAAATATGTGTCCCAAAGAAAAAAAACTTTGCAAATTTTAGATTTTTTTTAATCTGAAAATTCAAATAAAGAGTCCTAAAAAAGAAGATTTCAATTAAACCGAACCGAGTATATAGCTCAATTGACACACAAGTATGTTAATAACTAGTTACTAGATATGTGATCACTTTTAAAACTAGTTGATAGTAATTAATTGAGATATCCATATGTACTTTTGAATCATATATTTACTTCTAATATTTTGTTAAAAAAAAACTAGTAGATAAAATTATCTTTATCATTTAAAAAAAATCGAAGTTCAAATACAATAATAATTTTCATAAAATTAAAAAAAAAAAAAAGTACAACACAAAGTACATACACATATAAATACATATATAGCACAAAAGATTAGACATGTAATAATTAATTTGAGTTGCATGTGATTGTTGGAATCTAATATGATTTGCATAAGAAATGTATGAAATGAAATGGTGATAGATCAAATCAAAAGTGTTGAAAAATAAACTTTAAGTCCCCTCAACAAACTCATATCATTGGCCTATATAGAAGAGAGGGATATAAATTAAAAGAAAGCCTAAATTGGCATCATAGTAATATAGACAAAAATCATGTGATAAATTTGATGATAAATAGAAAGAAAGAGAGAGACCACTTTATAAATCCAACAAATTAAAGCTAACAAAATATATGCATAACATGTGGTGTGGGGTAAATAAATACAAAAACTAATTGCTTTTTAATATGTGATTATAAGAGAGACACATGACTTTGCTTTAATTAATTGGTCTAAATCATCTATATATATATATATATCTATCTTTTCTTTTCTTCTTCTTCTTCTTCTTCTTCTTCTTTTTTTTTTTTTTTTTCCTATGGCTATGGAGATTGAAAAAACAAAATTCCTTTCTTATATTTCTAGCATCACTTGTACGTGTAGTATTTTGAAAATTCTTTTAATTATGTAAATTTTTAATTTTCGATCAAATATAACCATAAGCACGAACATATAATATAATGGAAAAAAATTTCCAGAAATATCAAAATTTAGTTTCATCTCATAGTCTATTAGATATATCACTGATAGAGAGTCTATGATTGATAGAGTTTGCCATTTATTACGGTCTATCAACAATAGAGAATATTAGTTTAATAGTGATAAAGCTATCACTCATAAACTTTGATATTTTTTTAAAATGTTGTTGTACACTTATTGTTAATTTTAAAAGTGTTATGATTACCCTTTGAGTTGAAACCTTATAGAAAAAAGGTCATATCTATTTATATACTTCTAAACTTTAAAAGTTTTGTCAATTAAAATCTTAAACTATCATAATTAAATACATCAATTTACATCCTCCTCCGAATTTATATTTGATAATATCATTCAAAACTTTAGATATTCCAACACGATTTTTTTAAAAAAAAATATCCATACATGAATTCTTAAACATGAGAAGACTTCTCCAAATGGCAGTAGTTTAACAAAATAGACAATTAGAGTAAATGAGTCGACAATTTTCAAAAATAATTATGTCTAAAAATCTAAATTAATTCATTCTTAAAAATTTTATGAATTTAATTGATTCATAGTTTAATAAAAAAATTCTTTAACAAAATGTGATTAAATAGTGCGGATAGATTTATTTTTTAAAATTAAGAATTTTAATAGATAAAGCTCGTAAAGTTTAAAGATATAAATTGATATTAAAAAGAACAAAAACGTTATCAAACCTACTTAATCTTTAAGAATGGGATAAAAAAGAATATATATATATATATATATATATATATATATATATATATATATATATATATATATATATATATATATATATAAAAGAATATTATCAAACACAAGACCTAAATTTCCAAAAGATTTCTTTAACGAAAAGAGCACCTTAATATTCGAAAAGGTGAAAAAAAGAGGAACCAATTTGTGGATGAAAAGAACTTAACCTTTTCTTTTTAAATGTAACATTTGAATGAGGTTTTAAAATATAAAGAGAATACAAAGTAAAATATTACAAAATAAGAAAATGAAAATGTTTATTAAATAAGAATTAAAAAGTCAATATCAGGACCACAAATTATTTATATATCGAATAAAAATTGTGCATTTTATTTAGTAATGATGTGGTCCTTTTTTTTTTCTTTTTCTTTTAATTTTGTTTAAATTCTTTTAAATCCTCATATCTCTGACTTCCATACCTATATTATATTCTTTCAAGATAAATCAAATCACCTTTTGATTTTGCTCATTTCTCTAAATTCCCTTTTCTCCTTATTTTGGAAAAGAAAAATAAACAATTTTTTTTGAACAAAATTCAATCAAAACACTTTTATTAAAGGGTCTGATTAGTAGTACCTAGGCTCATACAACACTTAGGTACATAACACTCAAACTATAATGTCCTTCTTAGACACTAATTTGTCTAGAAGGAGGAGGAGGCAGTGACTAGAATCCACATCATTTAGATATGTAAAATTAGTTACATATCATCTAGGAAGAGTTAGAGGATAAGACAATAACGTCAATATATACTCCATAGGGTTCTTATATACATAGAAATACTCACATTTAATTTTATTTGGATTTAGGCCATCAATGATTCTTACTATATGTATGCGTGTGTGTGTGTGTGTCTATATATATATATATATATATATATATATATTTGTGTGTGTTATGATAATGGTCCCTGGGACAAGTTTTTGAATCTTTAAATTAATTAAGAGGAAGTTGAAAAAGAGTTAGCTATTTATGATTATGTCTTCCACAATTATTTTGTTCTTTTTTTGTTAAGATTTTTTCAATCATCCTTATTATAGACATTTAAGTGGTTGAAAAAAATGGAAGAATAATATTTAGTAAAACATATTCACGTATATATTTAGTCATTTATAAGAGAATATAAATTGCAGTTATTTTTCAAATACTAACTAGTACTAGTATTATTTATATTTAACTAGTGTTATTCCTTAGCTTCTTGTGACCCTTAATTAAAACAAACATCATATTAATACCACTTCACATGTATAACCCTCTTTGCATTTAATAGAAATCAAATAGATGAATGAAGTTTGGTAGAGAAAAAATGGACCACTTCCTCTCTATGTTGAATCAAGCCAAATTAACTCCACTTTTTCTTAATGAAAAAGCTTGCAAATTCCCTTCTCTCCGACAGTTTTGAAGTGATGTTGTGGTAATGTCAGGAGAGCTGGTATTTTTGTTAGAAGTCATTTAATTTGTCGAACTTCTTCCAATGCTAACATAAATAGCATTGGGAGAGGAGAGGCTATCTAATTCTCTCTATGTGTCTTTAGTAATGTCGAGATACAGAACATTAAAATTTGATATATTCTCTTGACGTAAATTTAATTAACTCACTAGCATTTAGAGAAGTAGGTTATATATATATATATATATATATATATATATATATATATATATATATATATATCATGGCAATAGTTATGAATGGTTGTGGAAGTGGATAGGCGAAGGAAGTGGCTTGAAATTTAGTGAGTTAAAGAGTTATTTTCTCATGCTTGTCCTCTACTGTTCGAGGGTAAACCTTCATGTTTTGTTGGGTTTGACGGCTCGTTGATCTTAAAAGGGGTAGATTTGAACTTTAATATATGCTGAGCAACAGAAGTATAGTATAGAGGAAAGGTAGTTGATTTTCCTTTTATTTTAGTATTTATACCCATCTATTTTAATGTATTTTTGTGTTCTGAAGTTTTTAATTAATTTTAGATTACTATCAAATTTGATCGATATAAATTAGAGGAAGTTAGAATTTAGTTTTTATGTAGTTTTAAAAATTAAAATTTATCCTTATGATTTTTGATAAGATCTTGAAAAAATTAAATTTTTAGTCTCCAACTTTCAGAATTGGTAATAATTATTAATTGGTCTAATATAACTATTATTTTTTCTTACTCAGTTTCAACTAAAAGTTTTATAAATATTTTGCGTCTTAAATATGTTTAGGAAACAAAACATACAATATCAAACTCTTGCTACGTCTACAATACATTTTTTCAAAGTACAAGGGCTTTGTCTTTTTCAATCCTTTTTGTTAAATATGTATGAAAATTATTCATACATTCAATTCTTAACAAAATTTCAAACATCGGACGAATAAAATGTACAATTAAATTTAATACATAGATAGTATTTGAATAAAAACTTAATTGTGAAAGTTTAAATTAATTCACTTTATGAAACATTTTCATTAATAAAATTATAAGCTTCGTGTGCAATATTTATACAAATTAATAGAATACAATGAAAGATATAAATTGATAACCCGAAAGGTATTAAAAAGGTTATATATATATATATATATATTGTTTTGCACCCAAAAAATTCTCTTTTCCATATATTTATGCATTTTCAAATTAACAAGTGTCAAACATGCCATCATCACATCTATCTGCTTGTCACCTTATGTTTTATCATTACATCTTGTACGCTCACATGCTACACCAGTTTCGTATTAAAATCAAACGTCATTAGAAAGATAATTAAGGATTTATATACTTATATATATATATATATATATATATATATATATATATATATATATATATATATATATATAGTGGTTATTATAGTGATAACTAAATAAAGTGTGTGGAGAAAAAAAATGGAAGGGGCTACTCTCTACTCTCTACAAAGGAATGAAGCAAAATAGGCCCATGTTGTTGGGCTGAAAAGCAAAGGGAACCAATTGAATAGACTGAATTTGTTCATTGTTGCGTTGTTTAGAAATATAGTCCATTTTTTTAATTCAAGAAAAATGGCCCCTAACTTTTTCAGGAGATCAGGCCCAATGTAATTAGTAATAAATTAGTTAATTTTAACTTTTTTTTTAATAGATTAAGGACTTTTAGACCTAAACTTAAAAGGTCAAGAACTTATTAGATATTTTAAAATTTAAAGATGTGTTAAACATAATTTTTTTAATTAAAAGTCCTACTTTTTAACTCTTTTTAAAATAAAGTTACGGAATAAACTTAAAATTTAATCTATATTTTATGTGTATTAAAGTTAGATTTATTCGTAGTATATCAATGAAATTCATTTAATAAATTAGATTTAGGGATCTTTTTCATATAACAAAATACCCTAAATTTATTTATAAATATAGAAATTTTTTTAAAAGAAATTATTTTATTATTTTATTATATTCAAACATATTTTAACGGTTTTGTCTTTTTAGATTTAAATATTAAAACATTCATTTTAAAGTACGTTTAATTGATTTTACAAAAATAATTCATAAAGAGAAAGTAATGTTCATGACTAGAAAATAGAATTTCATCTATCTAGAGTGAATTATTGACAGTAATTAAAAGAAAACAGTATTTTGTTTTTCCTAATAGATTTTAACTACCATTATTAACTTAAAGTCTTGTTTAATAGTATTTTTTTTCTCCTTAAAAAAATAAAATAAAGGAAAATAAAATGAAAAGTTGACGAGTTCTAAGATCATCCACCACCTTTCTCCTCTCCAATCAACATCTCTTAATTGCTTCCTTTGACTTTTTGGACTTCATTGAATTCCTTAGAAAGAAAGTTTAGATTATTTCATTAACTTCTAAAATGAAGAAAAAAAGAAAGAAAGAAAAAATGAAAGAAATCCTTAAAAACTTTAAGACGATATTCTACGGAAATTTTGTGGGTGTGGCCACAATATTTCTCTCATAAATTTAACTTTCAAGAGAAAAACAACCAAAGTTCGTAACTAGCTAGTTGTCGTAAAGAAACAAGTAAATGTATATATTAAAAAATCAAAAGTTATAATCTTTACTTATATAAACTAAACCTTTATTTTCGATATATCAATTATATAAGCTTTCAAGTCAAGTGTACTTAACTTGGAATGTTCATATACTCAATGATCCGAGAATTTTTCTATAGAACATGCATGTGAATAAAAAAAATATATTGAAAATATCGATGAAGTTGTTAGATTGATAGGTGATAGAATTTATGTTCTAAATCTTACGGTATAGGTAATTGTGATGATTAAGTCTTCCATCCATATCATTTTTGCATTGAGTTTAAATGTTGGAAGTGATCACTCAACTTAAATAAAATAGAACAATAAAATTATAATACCCTTAAATCTGTGAGAACAATAATATTTTAATTAATTGTATTGATAGATATGTAATGTTGTAACTTATTAATTTATGGTAAAATATCATTAATTCAAATGATTTAGGTGATTGAGTGAAGATGGATGCTAGTTCTATATGTAGGTGAATAATTTTTGCTAAACTGAATCCAACTTATCAATAACGTTAACAAACATTCTATTAATTAATTAATTTAAATTTGATTGATGTATTACATTAGGATTGGAGATAAGGTGAGGTAAAATGTGAGGTAGGTGCAAGGGAAATTTTAAAAAAGAATGGATATTTAAAATGGAGGGGAGGGGAGGGGAGGGGAGTGGCAGAGTGTTCTAGAAAGTGAGAGTGTTAAAGGAACAAGTCTCCACGCAACCCTTGAAGACCACTTAGGATTATGAAGTTATGAACCTTTGTCGGTGTTGACTATTTCTTTTCTTACAGAGTCAAAACCAAATCCACATTTTCCAGTTGGAAGATTTTCTCCTTCTTTATTTATTTCTTTCTTTCTTTATTAAAAAACAAACAATACAATACACACTTCACTTCACCTATTTAATGCTTTTCCATATCTCATATTTTCTCCATCACATAAATATTTAATAAATATTAATTTACAACAATAATAATGACCATCTCATTATCATAATAAACAATAATAATAGACCACTAGAATTAGACTTTGAACTAATCTCTTAATTCACATAAATAAATAAACAATCTCTTAAGAGTTGGAAAATAATTTATATAATTATGATATGTCTTTTTCTTCTCAATTAATTTTACCAAATAATGTGACTTAAATTCATGAATTATTTTCACCATGGAATTAAATTCAGCTATAGCCTAACTTGTATTAAGCTAGCTGGTTTCCATTTGTTTTATTTCATAAGAAAAGAAAAGTTTGGTTGTTGACGAAGAGAGGAACTTTGCACCATGTGTTGAGAGAGATACATTCTATGGGTGTAAAGCATATGGATTTTTGTCAACCAAGGGTTTTATAGCTTCATAAATGCATTCATCCCCCACAAAATTTTATAGATAATACAAAACCATTTTCAGTTTCTTTCATAAAATATTTTATCCCAAATATACTGCATCCATTAGTTTATTATTTTATTACTACCAATATAATAAAAAGAAAGAGACGTACGAGAGACCATCTCTACCAATTTTAAGTTTCAAGTTTAATTTGGTTTAGGTTTCAAACATTTATTTTATCTTCAAGTTTTGGTTGATGTGAAATTTTAAATTAATTTTTGCTGTAAATTAGTGAAACAAATTAATCGTTCTCATTTTAATTATTATTATTTTTAAAAAATTAACAACCCTAGTTTTGTTTTATAATTTGTCATGAGGCCTATCCTAAGAAACTAAGAGAAGAGAAGGGAAAGATAATATAGTACTTTAGAAACATTAAAGAAAATAACATTTTAATATTAGTGCATGAAACATTTTTATAAGATGAAAAGATTTATTATTTTAATGGCTAATATGATTTCTTGTATTTACCACCCAAACAATATGATGGGGAAATTAAAGTGAGTGTTTTTCTCAGTTGAATATTTTAAATATTTATGCATAACTAGTTCACATGCTACACTTAAATAAGTGCTTCCCAATCTCATCTCTGAGACCCCATATTATCTTTATCATCGATTTTTAATTTCTTTTGATTGTTAACATAAAAGCTCATAATCTGGATGTGTTAAAATAATTATAAGATATCAAATAATATTGTTTCATATTTATAAATAAATATATATATACAGCTCAAGATGTCAGAAAGATTTTGTTGTTTTGTTTTCTCCCCTTTGATGTGTGTGACTCAGCTTAAATGATTGGGGTTAGGTTTTTAATGATTTATTTGGAAACACATGCAATTGTTAAAAAGTATATTAGGTATTGGACTATTGCACCTCAATAATTATACATACATAATTTCAGAAGTTAATCATAACAAGTTTTTAAAGAATAATCATTTTAATTATATTGAGTTTAAAATAATGGATGAAATTATATTTGGTTTATATGAATATGACTGAAATGGAAAAGGTAGTTATTAATTATTATATGATTTTTTTATGATTATAAAGATTGAGGATTGAACATTTGATCTCAAAGGATGACATACATATCAATATTGTTATAAAACATATTGATATACATATTCAAAAACAAAATTATTAATTTTTTAAAATATAATAATAATTATAAGATCGAACAAAAAACAATTACTATTTTATGTTTAAGAACTAAATACATAAACTAAATAGTTTTGAGATCAAAATATAACGAATAAAATGAGATTGAAGCTAAAGGACTACAATATATACTAAATTAAATTAAAACACGTCGCAAGAGTTCCAATATTTTGAGGGTGATATCTTGTGTGTTTATTGTTTATAAATTACAAATTTAAACTTTATTTGTGTATAACAACTCAATAAATTAAGACATACGTTCTTCATTTATGTCGTTGAACATAATAATAACAATAATAAGACTATGGTACTAGTACTAGTAATGATAAAGTGCAATCTTAGGTAGATGAGTAATCCATTTGTTGAAATCAGAAATGACACTAAAATTGAACTAGTTATACAAAACCATTAAAATTTATCTATAGTTATAACCAAAGTATATCAACAACTTAAGACATGAAATTAGAATGAATGGATATAAAAATATGAACATATATCTAAGAGTTGGAAGGTGTAATAATAATGCTTTAGAACAGTACATTTCCAGCTGGTTGAGTTTAATTGAACGTAATAATAATGAGAGACAATTTTTGTAGAATAGTTATTGCAAAATTGGACGATTTTTTCCTAACAAATGAAGCTAAATTTCAAAGTGCAGCAGTTTTTGGGTAAGAGAGTTTACATTTTTGACTTAGCTTAAAAAGTGTTTCCAAAATTTTTCATTTTCATATGTATATATTCCAGCTTGGAATCTAATTAATTAAGTTTGTGATATTAACAATGGATGGGGAGACAAAAGTATTTAATACTTCCCATCTCTTTATCCAACTTGGAATGACCACACTTTTCAAAACTCTCCATAATTGACTGAAATCTAGGCACACTCTCTAATTTAACCTCCTTCTTTTTCTTCTTCTTCTTCTTCTTCTTCTTCTTCTTCTTCTTCTTCTTCTTCTTCTTCTTCTTCTTCTTCTTCTTTCTTTTTCTTTAATCTTATTAGCTTCTCGAAAATTTGTATTTTATTTTAGCTCGATCTTATATTGTATTTATGGTAGTTCTTGAACTTTAAAAAAAAACGTTCATTTTAATCTTTGTCATTAAATTTTTATTAACATTTTAACAGAATAAAAATGTTCAAACCTTTCATATTTGGAATACTTCTTTTTATCAACACAAAAGTATAATCAAAACACCCGAATTAAGTAAGCCAAAAAAACTAAATTTGTTCTTTTTTTCTCTCCAAAACTGACTCTCTCATTTTCGTTTTCCAGCTCCCACACCCTTTACTTTTTCTTTAAAAAAAATGAAATCATTGACGAAGCAAATCATGAACATTAATTAGAATTTAAAAAAAAAAAAAAAAAAAAATAGAACTTATACATTGGCTCTATCATCCATCCTAAGGTAAAATAAAACTAAAAAAAAAGTAATAACAACTGGTATAAAAAACAAACTCTACAAAATTATAAATAAATATTCCTACGATTAATCAATTTAATTAATGTGATGAATTTAAGTTTATTCATCCAAATATAGAAATCACATCATTATTTGGTTAAAAAATTAAGATAAGATCATAAAAATTTAAAAAATTTAGAGCAAAATAGAATTAAAATTTTTTTTTATCTTGTATTATACAATATTGTTTATATTTGAGAGTAATTTAAAAGAGTTAAAAATCATTTTTTTTTTCAATATGCAAAGTACTTTTAAAATATGTATTTAATTATTCAAAGTTAAATTAGTTGACACTTGTATGTTTAATTTACATCATCAAAATTAAAGCAAGTTTTGAAAGGTTACAGCAATTTTAACTCTTTCGAAATTACTTCAAATCTGTCCAAATTGGTTGTTCTATTTTGTCAAAATGTAATGAAATATCTGTATAGGAGATTGCTACCAACCGATGAGTAAGTAAATAATATTTAGAGTTCAATTTTAAAAAGAAAAAGAAGAAAATGACAATTATGAAATAGTGTCGTGTTATTCCAAAATTGTTTTCTTATTACTATGCTCTCTCACATATGATATGTTTAATACTTGAGCAGTTTTAGCTTCAAAAATCACTAATAGATCAACTTTAAATTTTGTAACTAAAACAATAAAAGAATTAATAATTTTATTAAATATAAATATAAACTTTTATACAATATATTAACTCTAAATTTGGGTAGTAAATACATAAGTCTTAAAAAAAGTATAAAATACATGTCAACCATTTGTATATTAAACACAAAATTGAATTAGCTATAATAAAAATGAAAATATATACTTTTGTTTTTTGTTTAAGCTTGTGAACAATACTTCAAACATGCACCAATAATATATGCCTTTACAAAACCCAGTTTCTTAGAAACAATTTTGAAAAAACAAAACAAAAAAAGTCGAAACAGCTATTTTCCAGTTAATGCAAGTTTTGATTTATTTTTATTTTTTTCAAAAGAGGTCTTAGAGTACTGTTGTTTGATGTGTAATTATTCTGTGCATAATTAGATATATAAGCTAAGCCATTTAATACCTTTTAGTTAATTTTTATGTAAATTATAAATGTGATTTAAAATATAAATGTCATTTAATAAGTCTTTTAGATTAGTCAAAATCTCACATTAAATTATCGACGTTGATATTACTAATACCAAAAACAAAACAAAAATCGAAAAATCCAATTTCATTTTTAAAATTTATAAATGAATACTTTTTTTCCGTCTTAGAGTAAATTAAAATGATCGATCCCTTGAATAAAGTTTTCATTAACAGCTTGAATAGACATTACAAATTAGAAGTTGTCAATGACAGTGGACTAATCAATATCATTATACGAATATATATAGAAATATTTAGCTAGGTTTAATTAAAATCTATTTTTTGCTTTGAACCTTTTTTATTTATTCTACTTTTGTTTTGTGAAATTCTAAATTTTTATTTTAGCCTCTAAATATATAATCTACGCCATTTAATACCTTTATAACTACGTAATAGGAATCATAATTAACATATGAAGTAGTTATCTTTCATTTACTAAATAAGTAGAATTGAAATAAATAATCTATACTAAAAATAACTATTAAAGTTTGTGGTTCAAATCTCATCTCCTACCTATACTTAAAAAAATTGAAATGAAACATAGTACAATATAATGTGATAGGATTGATGATTTGAATTTTCAACTGTAATTTTAACATTTCAGGGTAGAGGGGTTTACTTGTATATATTAAAGATAGGGGGAAAAGAGATTTAAAAATTTTGAAATGAAAAGAATTTATTTAATGGGGCCTATATAGTTGACTTTTGTCATATGTTGACCCTTTAAGCTATAACTTAAACGGCACTACAACAGTATGAATGAAAGTTGCTTTGTGCTCATGGCCATTGGAAAAGAGTATTTTCATAATTATCTATGAACTTTTTTTTTTCTTTTGCATTTGTTCATTTCATTAATTATGGTTTAAATTTTATTTGAAATGTTTTTAACTCTGAAATGTTCTATTTTAATCATTGGTACATGACTCCCTTAACAGATTTATACAAAAAATTCAAAGTGAATTTCTTAAAATTAAGCTATAAAATTTAAAAAATATATTACCATAAACTAAGGAAAGTTCAAAACCCACTAACAATGAAGTAGAAAAAAGACAAATAATAATAACTACAATAAAATCAAATGTTGGAACTTAGTTAATTAGGACATCAGCAACAACGAGAAACTAAACTAGGTTTAGTTTATTTAGGAGAACAAAGAAATCTAATGATAAGGTAGATATGGTTGAATTTAGGTTGAGATAAAACTATTCATAAATATTTTTAAGTATGGTAAAATGTTATTGTCTATCATGTAATAGATATTGAGATATCTCTATTGATATTTGTCGGTGATAGATGATAGTAGTTTATTAGTAACTATCGGTGTCTATCACTACTAATAGACAGTGACTTGTTGTATATTTATAAATATTTTGGTTTTTTTGGTTATGTTTGAAAAAATACATTCAGTTTAATTATGTTGTTCAACTCTAATTTGAATACAGTTGTTCAAATTTATTGAGTTTAAAGATCAATTTTTTCTAATTACGTGTGTTGTGTTGTTTGACAATTGAACTCAACTATGGACCAAGTGTTTCACTCTATACCAAATTGATAAAGCAACCTAAAGGAGAAAAGGAGAAAAATCTCCAAGAATAAAACCAAACTCCTTCTTACGAATCAAAGTTGTGATCAATACAAGAAGAGATTCCACTAGGTATAGAAAATTGGAAAGCAAATTGATCTTAACTCTAACCCTAATCAACTAAGAATTTAACCAATATTTCATAAAATTTTCTCTAATCTAAAAAGCAAGAAGCTTTCCTTTCTTGTTGATTGAAGGGTTTTTTTTTTTCGAAAATAATAATTAAAAAGAACAAACTATTTATATTTCATAAAAAAGTCGAAAAAAAAACTTCATATTTAAAGTAATTCGGAAGACTATATTTATTAGTAGGCGAATTAATAAGAGAGGATAAAGTTGTATGAATAGACTTGGTGGTACAAGTTTGATCTGTAATAGTTACTTGCATACAATTTAATATCCTACCATTTTTTTTAAATCAAATGAATTATATCTGGTGAATTATATTCAAGTATAGAAAAAAAAGACAAAAGAGAGAAATTATTATTATACTTGATTAATGACCCTTGTTTGAAAATCATCAATCTTTATAAAATACACATCTCTTCCAAATTCAAAGAGATTAATTTTGGAACAAAATTTAACCCAAAATATGCTCTAACCACTAGCATAAAAAAAAAAAAAAAAGGCAAATTTATTTATAATTTCATAAAAGATTATCCAACTTAAACTTTTCATCAACTGTAAAATCAGTAAAGTAATAATCTTTAGAATCTCCATGAAGCCATTCCTCAAGCAATTTCATCGGCAACAATTCCTCATTTTCATCCATCGATTCACTTTCCCCTTGAAAAACGCTCGTCTCCGGCGACCCATCTGAATTATTCGAAGATTCAAAATATTCTAAACTCATTAATGTATCCATCGATTCCGATAATCCCGCCCCATTTACTTTTCCTCCACTGCCGTCACCGGAATCCACCACCGCCGACGAACTTGATCGGCAAGGATTGTTCGTCGGTGGGTTTTTGTTCCATTCTTTCAGCCACCGTGCGATGTTGTCCGCGCTGGAAGCATACCCCGGAATTTGATGCTGGGATGTTTTTGACTCAGCCACCGGCAGCAGCGTCGGCGGCGGTTTGGAGGTTTCCGGCGAGAGGGCGTCGGAGAGGGCTTGTTTGGCCATTTGAATGTCAGTTTGAAGGCGTCTCTCCCACTGGCCTCTGGTGGTGAAAAGAGTATCGGCGGCGGGGTCGGCGGTGAGATCAGCGGCCGGAGAAGAGTGGCGTTGGTGGTTGGTCAGCCTCTTCTTGAGATGAGTGTTCCAGTGGTTTTTAATGTCATTGTCTGTTCTTTGTGGAAGGTATGAAGCTATGGCCGCCCATCTGCCATTATTATCATCAATGCATCATAAATTCACTCCCAATAAAAAAGAACTTTAATTTATTTTCATTTATTTTTTTCATTTCATCTCTATTATGCATTCAAACACGAAATCGCATGTTCTCATATCTTTTTAAATCGCTGATGGATTCAAAACTTATCAACACTTGAACAATTTTCATTTCAACCTCTACGAACGTTTTTAATTTCTTCTCTAAGTTTAGACCACCGTTAAAAAAGATTAAAGTGATTATTATTAGTATAGTTACCTATTGCCAAGGAGAGCTTGAAGGTGAACAATCATCTTCTCTTCATGGTGAGTGAAATTACCCCTTTTGATACCAGGTCTAAGATAATTTGTCCATCTCAATCTACAGCTCTTGCTACATCGAAGCAACCCTGAAATCCAAACCAAAAGTTAAATGATAACCACGTAATTAAACATATTAAAAGGAAGAAACTAAAAAGAAAGGTATTTTAAATTTAGCGTTAGTTCGTTACCAGTATTGGCAGGAACAGCCCTCCAATTGCCAGGGCCATGTTGTTGAATATAAGAAACCAAAACAATGTCTTCTTCAGGAGTCCAAGGTCCTTTCTTCACACCTTGTTTGTCACAGCAAGGAGGCCTACCCATATTAAATTCTTCCCTTCTTCTTCTTCTTCTTCTTCTTCTTCTTCTTCTTCTTCTTCTTTTCTTCTTTTTCTTTTTCTTCTTCTTCTTTGTTTTATTGTGTGTTGAGAAATAATGTGAGGGATTATTGGGGGTATAAATACAAAAACTTTTAGACGCTGACTTAAGAAGAAAAAAAGAAAAGAAAGAGAAAACAAAAAGAGTCAAAACGAGAGGCAGAGAGAGCATTAAAGTTGAAATAAAAAGTCAAGGGTTTTGGTGTTGGGTATGGCATAAAGTTTAAAGCTCAATGCCGTCTCTTAGCCTCCCCAAAACCGCGTTATATTCAATGTAATCTTATGCTCTACTTCTTTCTCTCTCTTTTTTCCTATTTTATTTTCTTCTTTTGTGACATCTATTTATTATTACACTTTTATTTTTAGTTTAAATTATACAACTTTACGTATCTTGTTGGTATATAAATCAACATTCATTCATATCTAGTATATTGTTGGTGTAATTGGGGTGTTGGTGTTGAGTTTATTTTTTTACTAATCTTGGAAAAACTTTACTTTATGTTTATAAAGTGAATTTGGGCTTTTCCGTTTCAATATGGCCGTTGCTCATTTGTGATATCAAAATAAAATACAAATTCCTAATTGCCATCAATTTTTTCAGCCTTGGTGAATTTTTGGTCGAGCTCGAATTTTGATTGGATTTGTTTTTGCCACAAGATTTATCGATATGAGCCATCGAGATTTTCTTTTCAGTAACTTACCAAATAGTTATACTATTGTTTTTCTTCTTTTCGAGATTTGTTTTCATAACATATATGAATTGCGTATTCCACTAGTTATAATTTTAGAGAATTTGTCGTATTTCTCAATCTTCATATTAGAGTGGAAAAGTTAACTTTTAAGTCCATGGTTTTTTTAATCCTAATTGTGAGAAGTTTTTCCAGGTTGAAATTGTTGTCGCGATCTTATATTTAATTATCATTAAAAACGATATATATCTTGTTCTAAGTCTAATAGAACTCAAATATTAATATGCAAGGAAATGAAAATATGATCATTACAAGGTTAACACAAAAGACATCCTATATTCTCTAATACCATGAAGGTTAAGACAAATTTAATTTTATCATACTTTAAATATTTTTATAAAAATATTTACTTTCTATTTTATTAAGATTATTTTCTAATATAACAAAATGACCCAAAATATAACAAAATTTGAATGAGAAATGGAAAATCAAGATGGATAATTATTTGATATTTTGGACTTTTTATATATTTATTCAATATAGTTTATGTTAGAGGGATCCAAATAAAATTTTCTTTGTTAATCAATTTATACGAAGATTATGCCTTCTTGTATGCTATTTCTGAAGAACTTTTAAATTATATCTGAAATAATTAACATGCATGGAGTGGAAGTGAAAAGAACTAAGTGTTGTATTTACCTAACATGTTTCCTCTGTATTTATATAAAATTAAATATGTGGGGTTTATTATGGAGCTAATTAAGAGGGAGAATTTTATCTAATTATAATTATAATTATAATTTGATTAATGAAGAATAATATAGTTGTTGACTATTTCTAAAAGGAAAATGAGTGTTTTAATGAGGCAATACATGGAATTGCCCCTTTCCAGAGGGGATTTGATGGAACTCTCTTAACTTTGAATTTCTTTTTTTTCTTTTTTTCTTAGCTAATTAGTCCATTTTGACAATTGCTACATTTCTATACTAAACCTAATTAATTCCTTCTCATTTTCCACCGGAATCTAATTTGGTATAACTTATTTATGATTGCTTCAAAAAGTATTAGACTATTTTGAAAAGATAGAGAGATTATTTTGAGAGTATCAACCACTTCTTAATTAACTTTCAAGTTGTCTTTAGTTTTGTTTTTCAAATATTTAATCTTCAAAATAAATTCTTTTTTAAAATAATAAAGAGTCGAACAATTAATTTTTGAATCTTTAAAAATGTATTTTATACGGTACAAATTATTTACGCTTTATAGAACAAAATTATTAAAAGATAAAAAAATTTACACTGCGTAAATATTTTGTTAAATATTTTATTTTTAACCATTTTTCAAAGCATGACCTCATTTTATACCGGTTAAAATTCCATTATTTTCATATTTCTCTCAAAGGTAGATATACTCACACCTTCGTAATTCTTTTTAGATGTCAAATTTTTTTATCTTCTCTACTGTTTTGTCAAAAAAAAAAAAACTTATATTCATATATTTCTATATCTAGTTATTTACTTTTTAAGGGTATTTTCAAAACTCAAATCAAGCTAATTGATATTAAAAAAAAATTATAACAATTGATCTTACTCCTTTAAAACCCTTTTTAGGTTGGTTTGTTTATATAAGAAAGCACAACCTCCATTACTAATAAATTTTAGACCTTAGGACACAATTAGTCTTTTCTTCACAAAAGTAAGAGTAATATTAATTTACCATTAGCCTTGACACAGTAGGAAAAAAAGAAAAGAAAAGAAAAGGCTACCAATGGGACCATGAGATTGAACCCATGAGATTAGGCTACAAAAGGAATGGTTTGCAGCTCTCATCTACACCTAAATATTATTCTAAAATCATTTCTTTCGTCTATTAATTAGTTTAAACTTGCCTTTTCCAAAGTTTTGTTAATTTTGTTGAGTTAATTTTATTCGTTTTTAACAAATAATAAGTACCAGGGTAAAAAATTTACATTGACTAAGTAAACAATATTGAGTGATGGACAAACGTCTCTAAAATGTGCTATAAAACATACATGATTCATGATCATAACAAAGAAGATCATCGTAAAATTTTGAAAGCTTCAAGAAGATTTAATAATGTGATTTTAACAATTTTAATAGAGTGGATTTGATTTATTTCTAAAGGTCGTGGGTGAGAAATATGAAATCGTCCAATACGAAACTGAATCTGGCATTGGTCTTCGTAGGGATAGGATTTATCCTCAACTATTAATTTCACTTGAGTTGACATAATTAGCGGTACCCACATAGTCAACAATTAGATTAAATTAGCAAACAGACAACAACACATGTTTAATTATGTTTAATGAAAATTCAAGACTAAAAGTTTAAAATATGAGACCTAGATATCGACTTGAATCAAAACTCAAATTTCTAATTAAAAGTGTAACATTTTGAAACTTTTCAAAAGTACATGGTCATCAAATGGAATCAAACCAACTAGAGATGGAATAGTAATTAATATTACCAATAAAAAAAATTTGACATTGTATATTATAATTTTGAAGAGCCTATGAACTAAACAAATTGTTGGGTTTCCTTAAAAGGAATACTATTTGAAAGGAATTATATGTAGGCACAAGATCAGTTGATCTTATTCTCTTGCAAATGCAACTTTTTTCTTCATAAATTTCATTTGATAACATTATATTTTCTTAAAGAAAATATCATACGTCAAATCTCATCAACGAAAGCATATGATCATAAATTCATAATCAAAGGCATAAAGTCAAAATTTCAAAATCTTATTAGTTGTCTTTGCACAAAAAAAAAAAAAAAAAAAACAAAAACAAAAAACAAAACAAAACAAAAACAAAATAAACAAACCTATTAAAGCCCATTCCTATCACTCTCTTTCCCTATGCTACTTTTTGCTTCTTCCATTTAGGTGTGTGACCAGCCAAGAAGATTCAAATTATCACAAATATTAAACCCTAAAAGAATTTTGTAATTGCAAAATAAAATCTTCTTTGTATGAATTTTAAGTGCTACCTAGAAAATATATAGTTGGTTTTTTTTTTCACTTAAAAATAATTCTAGGAATACTTGAAAAGTTATTTCATTTTTTAGGGTATACTTTATTTTTAAAAAACAAAGGCAAATATATCATCGAGAAAATGACTAATAAGTCTCATATTGCATGGCTAGGAAATAGTGAAAATAACAAAAGGGACTGAAAATGTCTTTTTAATGTTGTGAGTTTTCTTGAGTGTAACCATAAACAAAGTCATAAGAACTTTATGCTCTAAATGGACATATCATACCATTGTGAAGATACGTTGATGTAATTTATTGTCTCTAACAAGTGGTGCCAAATTTATGTCTCGAACTAATTAGTTGTGTCCTTTGTCTATATACTAAAGGAATGAAGACCTAGCTTTGGATAAGTGTAGACTCTCGACAAAATTAGAAAGGTGAGAGAATGGATGACTATTTTGAGTTGAGGGGCTCAACAGTATTTTATTCGACAGTAGAATTATTGAGAGTTCGATCAAAGTGGTACATCAACTAGAAAAGAGGAAGAATATGTATAGGTATAATGTAACATAGGGGGCGCTTTCTTCGTAGACTTTATAAGTCAATAAAAAATAACTCAACTCTCTCAGCTTCAACAATATATACTTCACTGTTAAAGTTTACATATTTATCAAGTAATTTCATCCTTGCAACGGTGTCTCTTCCTCTCTCTCTCTCTCTAATGTTTCATAGCTTAATTAGATTAAACTTAATCTCAAAACTGAAAAGTATGAAAGTTGTTGTACTTGGGAGTGGTCGGTCACATTGGGGTCATGGTTGTTCTAAAAGTCCATTGGATTGGGCCAGGGGCTAGCTATATCCATGTAGCGTTAGGGGTGTTTTGGAGTTGGAGGGCCATGTGACCTTGTTCATCTTCCATGTGTACAAAATAAATACTCTCACCTACCAATCTTGTGGGCCATTTCTCTCTTTTAATTACAAAAGGCAGCATTTATTTCATCACCTTCAACTCTATGCTGTCATTCATTATCTTTTCTTTTTTCTCACTCCAAAACATTTGTTCAAATCACATCTTCCATGTATTCTTATATCAATTTTGCTTCATAACTATACTATTTATTTGTTTTCTTAAGATCAAAGATTTAAATATATGTTTTTTCATTTGTTGTACTATCATCCCGATTTACACGTTATTGGTTATTATCGAACAACAGTAAAATTTGTTATATATCAAATTAATTCATGTATAGATACTTATTCAATCTAAAAGAATTTCACGTTTTTTTTTAACTTTAGAATGTTAAACCCTAACTCAAGGGCAATGGTTCTAGCTTGTGATCTTTCTAAAGAAAAGTAAATGTACTTTAACCGTTAAGCATCGACTAAATTACTCTACTTTAATAGAAATTAGAACAAGTTTCTTCTTTTTGCTCTTTTCTTTAAACTAGATATATATATATATATATGCACACACTTGGAAGAACATAACACATAACATCATGGGCATATTTCTTGCAACAAAAAATTTGATTGCAAACACAAATAACTAGATAGAGACAATAAGAAAACTTATAGGAGAGTGGGACCAAAAATAAAAGTAATGCTAAATAAAGGGACAAAAAAAAAATGTAAATAATTATTTATTTTATTGTATAGTGTCAATAAAAATTTTCCCTTTTATATTTTCGTCATTAATTTTGGTAAATGTATGTTTGTCGTGAAAGGTTTGACATCTTTAATGTAAGTTCCAAAAGAAATTGGGTGTCGTCCATGTGGAACCCCTATACTATCAATTATATCTTCATTTACAATTTCGCCCCATTCTTTTAAATTTTTGTCCTTCAAATACCATTTTATTCGACAAAGATTAATTGGTATTTATATTTCATTTTATGTCTCTAATGATTGCCTTCATTTTATTTATGGATGAATTCTCATACATATAAAATGAAAAATAAAACTATTTATAAAATATAAGAATTTTTGTTGTATTTGAAAATGCTCGTTTTCTATTTTTATTTTACTATTTGAAAGAATAGCTTAATTGTTACATATTAAGAGAAGTTTGGAAATTTCAGTTTCTTAATTCGTTTGATGATATATAGATTTGAAGTGAGCTTAAATCGTGTTCTACATGTAATGGTAAATTTCTTTGAGTAATTTAGCAAACTTTTAAATTGGCCAACTTTATTTGATTTTTTATTTTTATTTTTTATTTTCTTCCAATTATAATGTTAATAAGAAAAAAAAAATCCCAAAAAAGAAATCCATTTGGAGCATGCACACACACATATATAAGATGTTGGATTGAAATTGAATCAACATAGGTCCATGTTGTTGGGCCTCTAATGTCTATTAATGGGCCTATAAAAGTTAGGCCCATTTCTTATTTAGAAAAAAAAAAATGGTGTAGTAAGTTTGTGACGTCTTGTATTATCGTTTCAATTATTTAGATTTTTACGTTCTTACAAAAGAAATTTATTGCATAAATAACTATTGTAATAATAATAAATTAGTGCCATTATTTTAGTACAATAAAATAAGATATTAGAGGGACTTGAATTCTTTTTACTTTTTTAATCTATTGAGATTAATTTTTAGATCATTCATGACTAACATATTAATGGTTTTAGAACATCTTTCTAATATGCCTTACCAACTTTTGTTATTAACATGTTATATCTTTCTTTCTTCATTCCTTCTTGATTCATTTATGTCTTTTGTTTACTAAAATATTTTTTTATGTTATTTAATTCAAACTAGTTGATTCAAATTAAATTTATAATTAATCCTATAATTGTGTTCTACTTACTAAAGTTAAATAATTAAATTGTAAATGAATAAACATTCATATTCTCGTTTTAATTAATAAAAATATAAAAATTAATGTAATTAAAGACATTTATAAACTTAGTAGTTACTGAATTTTGATATTTGTTAACTCAGCTTATAGTATCAAATTTAATAGTACTTATGATTAATAATTCAATTAATTAACATGATTTTTTTATTAATTAATTAACAGAATTTTAATATTTTATGAATCTTAATAAAACAAATATAAACATAATTTGCTAATTTTAAATTTCATGAATTTTTTATACACGACCAAACACAACAATATTGCATTATTAATTATGTGTTTAATCACTTTTTTTTTTCTTTGACATAAGATTAATTTAAATCTTCAAAAAAAAAGAAAATTAGTGTACTTTTCCAAAGCTGAGTTATTAATATTTTGAAGGTAATTAATATTTTGATTTTTATGAAGTCTCCTTCACTCCCGAGGCGAAGGATTGTGGCAATGCATTGAGAGTTGTTACTGATAACCATATATGTCATAGTCAAAATTTCTTCGAGGCAAAACTTTGGAGTCTTGTGTGTCTTCAATTCTTTATTCTTCTTACTTTGTTTGGTTTTCATAGCCTATGTCTAATGATGTTTAACTGTTTTGGTAGAGATTTTACCTCTTTTATTTTTGTCCTAAAAGATATATTACACACATACAATAAGGGAGGGCTCATTGTATGTGTCATCAGCTATACATCAAAAAACCAAAACCCTAATTTGCTATATTCCAAATGTATGTTTTCCATTTACTATTTACTCCAATTTTCTCAATTGAAACTATCAAAGCTATATAGACAAACTCAGAAATAAATTGAAATTTATAAAACTAGTAAGAATTAAAACTACCAACCTATGTTTGAGAAAATGATGTATAAGAATCCAACACATTAGCAAATTGATTTATAATATTCAAACTAAAAATAAGACAAATAATATAACAAACCATATGATTTGAAATAACTAAGATCTTCGAGACATTGTGGTGATGTAAATAGGTAGTTGAGTATGCTTTTGATAAGTGTTGCTTTGGAAGACAATAATTATTTACTCTCTACACGAGCTACACAAAATAGACAACAACGATGGTCTCGATAGAATATAATGACAAATTTTGATAAAACTATAACCTTGAACTACTTGAATTTGTCAAAAATTTTGGATGTTTGCTCTCAATTCAATTAAAAATTAATAGAAAGAAACAAATAAAAGAAAGAAAATTTTCCAAATTGAACGTGATGCTATAAGTGAATAAACAAGTTGTGATTTATAAGCTATCGACTAGTATCTCTCTAAAATACAAAATTATAAAATAAATAAATACAAATGTTGAACATCGAGCAAATTTAACCTAATTAAGTTGTTACTTAATTAATCAAAATCAAAGGTATATCAATGGAAGAAGCTACAAATATAATTTTTCACATATGTTAAATTTGTATAGGAAATGGTTTCATTTGAAATTTCAAACCGACGTTAATATGTACACAATTAAATGACTTTTATGTTTGGATATACAAATGGTTTCACTTTCTTTTAGAAATCCAACAACCTATTCTATCTTTTGTCCACAAATGCAGTTTTCTTTTTCTTTGTTTTTTGGACACACCCTTATTTCTTTCATTTTCTTATTTTTCATATATATATATATATATATATATAATATAATTTTGTGGTCTCAGTTTTCTACAAATGTCGTTTTTTGGATGTTATAATTTCATATAATATGGAGGGAAATGGATTTAGTTGGGGTTTTGAGCACTTTGAAATACATATTCGTTAAGGTTTCCGTGTTGAACCTTCACTTCATTTTTTAATAACGATTGGCGGGACAACAAATCAATTCAACATTACTATTTTGTTTTTTTCTCCTTCTCTTTCTTTTTTTTTTCTTTCCTTAGATGGTGTTGTTAGTTTAACTTTTCAAAGTTCGGAAAAATTGAAGTGTTTATAATAATTCAAAATAATTTTTGAAATAAATGAGTTTATGAAATAAGTTGATTTAGAAAAAAATATTTAAAATCAACTTCGGTGAAAAATGATTTTGGATCGTTCAATGATTGATTTCACCCTAATTTGTATAAAACATAAATTACAAAAGTATCTTCATCAATCCTCTACTTCACTTCTACTATGATTGCCACCTGCTATCATTGCCTTTGGGACGCCCAAATCCAACGACCACCATATAGAAAGCCTACTCTGCAAAACTTTTAGCGACCACATCTTTGGCAACAACGACCTTCGATAACTCTACCACCGAAAACCAACTTTGTTGATTACTTTCGATGACTAACTATTAGGGATAACTCCAATGATCACCATTGCTAACTTCCCTCAACTAGGGGTGAGCATAATAGACCGAAAAACTAAGTCGATCGACCAAAATCGACCGAATCGAATGTGATCGATCGGAGATAAGGAAAGATTCGATTTGTATTGATTTGGAAAAAAATTGAATCAATAACATTATGTTTTAAAATTTTCAAAGGCTTAAAACTAACCTAATTACGATTGATCGATTGACCTAGTTTGTACTCCTTCATGGTTAGGGTCAATTTGAACATTTACCAAATTGATTGGTTTGGTCAAAAAACTAACTCCAACTGACTAATGATGCCACCTCCTACATCCAACTTCAATGACCACAACCTTTCAGCGACCATCATCGATGACCACTAGTGGTCACATCTGACAGTTACCACCACCATCCTTAACGGTCACCAACCATGGGTGACCCGACAACTTGACCAATGAAAATGTTCTAAAATCAATATTTCATACCGTTAACTTAGTTTATAGTATTTAATATTCATCATTTATGTAATTTCACATTAATAAATTGAATATATTTATAAATATAGTAAAATTTTAGTTAAAGTCAACATTTATCCATGTCTATCATTTATATAATTTAAAATTTAATTTAAATAAATATTTTGTCAATACTTGAAAATGTCCATTTAATATGTACAAAACTAAATAAATTTGTATCTAAACAAACTTTTTTGAAAAGGTCTAACCAATCAAGTGAGTCTTTTTGATGCCACTGGTTATAAAAAAAAAATAATGAAAATGTTAAAACTTTTTGAAAAACATTTTACCAACACATATTTATATTAGGTAGAATTTTGGGGGGAAATGTCTTGTGTTATTTATAAATAATGCAATTTGTTATTGTTATTGTTTTTTTTCTCTTAAAAAAAGAACTATGTTTTTACTTCTTTGAAAGTTTTAAAAAAGAATTACTACTTTAGATTTGGAAGAAGAAGAAGAAGAAGAAGAAGAAGAAGAAGAAGAAGAAGAAGAAGAAGAAGAAGAAGAAGAAGAAGAAGAAGAAGAAGAAGAAGAAGAAGAAGAAGAAGAAGAAGAAGAAGAAGAAGAAGAAGAAGAAGAAGAAAA
This sequence comes from Cucumis melo, assembly GCF_025177605.1. Taxonomy (NCBI): domain Eukaryota; kingdom Viridiplantae; phylum Streptophyta; class Magnoliopsida; order Cucurbitales; family Cucurbitaceae; genus Cucumis; species Cucumis melo. The sequence goes on along the minus strand of NC_066860.1, from coordinate 29,067,683 downwards.
CAAAAAAGAGAAGAGAGAAGAAAGAAAAGTTAGTCAACCCCTTTTGACTCGGGCTTTCATTTATGTGATGTTAAGGAACTGTGTATTAAGCATTATATTATTTATAAAGAAAACTCAATTTTATATAGTATGTATAAACTAAAGTTTGTTTCTTTTTTCTTTCATATATATATATATATATATATATATATATATATATATAGTAGTTTCTGCTTTTAAATATTCCTATTTTCTCAACCTCACCCCAACTTAACAATTAAGATATTTATTTTGATGTTCATGAGGTAAAAAGCAAAATTTTTATTTTAAAAAAAATTAAACAAATAAATAGAGAAAAACATTTATTGTTTTAATGAATAATTAAATTTAAAATATATTGATAACAAAATATGGTTGAGTGATTAAGATTCACAATCTAAAGAATCAAATGTTTGAGTTATATATATATATAATATCGTATTATAAGTAATTTTTGAAACCTATGTTGCTCCAATGTCACTTTTAAGTGAATAATCATAGATCCCGGCATCAAAAAGATGAAGTGACCTCTCCTTTGTAAACAAACCCATCTTCTCTCAACCCATACAATAAATGCTAAGGCCACAACCTTTTCCATTAAAATGAGCACCTGTTACGACAAATATGGACGATAAACTAGATATGGTGTCAATGTTAAAAAAAGTGGCGACATTTCTGAAATTTATGTTATAAAACTCGTAGTTTGTAGTTTAAAATTATATTTTATTCAATAAAGTCGTTATTAATGAATTATTAGTGAAATTAAATATTATAATCTTAAATCCAATAAATTAATTTTTCAAGATCTTAAATAAACTTGAACTTAAAAACATAAACATAGATTAAGTTCGAGTATATATATAGTCTAAATGATCTATATTATATAAATAAGCTCGCACATCTTATGTTGAAAATACTATGGATGCATGTGACCCTCTTTGTAGTTAATATAATCCTGATCGATCTTGAATCGTTTACATGAAGATATGAAAGTGAGGCATTAAGTAAAAGGTATAAATTTAAGTTTAAATGGTTTGAAATACACTTTTAATGATTTCAAACGATGGTTAAATATTTCAAATTTTTAGGAAATAACCAATTTTCTAACGATAAAATTTCAAACCAGGCTAAAGTTTACTTAGGAAAAAATGAAAAGATGAAAGACGAATTTATTAATTCTCTGCATAAAGTTGGATATCTTTTTTCTTTATCGTTTCCCAAGAAAATAAAATTGGGAAGGAAAAATAAATAAGAATCAACCTCATGGACTAATGGACACGTGTGGTTGATTTCCGATGAGCCCACTTTTGTTGACATTTTTCTTCCAATCAATTGGAATTCTTCTATTGACTTTTTCTTTAATATCCTTCCTGAGTTGATTAATTAAATTTGTAATTTAACATTCCTAACTTATATTTTGTTTTGAATCTTCGATAAAAAAAAAATTCGTTCTAATTTTTAGTTTAATAGAATAATAAGATGCGACTGAATTTATTAGTAATTAACATATTTATATGTTAGGTTATTTTGACAAATACTTTAATAATTTACTTTATTTTTATGGTCATGGTCGAAAAAATATAAAAATTATTGTATAAAAATTGGACATTCCTAAATATTATAAAGATTGTGTTATACTTTTTTTTCTAATTTTAGTTTTAATATGATATTTTTTAAAAAAGAATAATTATCAAAATAAAAATTTTAAAAACAAAATTAGAACAAACAATAAAATTAAGTATAAAGACCAAAATAACCAAATTTAGAAGTAGATAGACTAGTACCATATTTCAATCTTCATATGATTAGGCTAAACCAAGTTTAATGATCGAACATGTTTGTTTCAAACTCCAAAATTAATTTATAAGCCAGTATTTAAATATTTTGCTTGTCAAGACATATTATTAAGGAGAATTGTTACTAAATCATTTTCAATATATAAATAATAATGAGAATAAAATAACTTAATATATAATAATAATAAGAACAATGAAGAAGAAGAAGAATGAGAATAAAATAAGTTGATGAAGATGTTTGTTGGAAGTACTAAAATTCGTAAAAGGCGGAAGCAAAGTAGTCAAAGGTTGAGCAGTTGACGAATGTTTCACAGAAGGGAAGCATTCTAAATCTCATTTATATATTTATTTTATATCATTTCTTTATTTTCTATAAGTTAATATTACTGAAATTATCAATTACCATATTAAATTAAATGTCAATGGTTTCGTCTCTACTACTTCAAATTACAAAATTAATAAATAATAATAATAATAATAATAATGTTAATATCAATGTTTTCAAAATGGAAGTGAAAAATTAAAAGGTATTTTTGTATTTGGAAATTGGGTAAGGCTACAAATATTTTTAAAATAAAAGTAGAAAATTTAATAAGTAAAAATGTAATTTTGTAAAATTGAAAATAAATTGGGAGCCACTTAGTTTGATACTATAATGGCGTGGGCTAAGAGTGTAAAGGTTAGGTTGGGTTGTTTTTATTATTTTTTTTTTATTTCTAAATTTTAATATTTGTAAATGAAAATCATCAACCATCAGTCGTATATAATAAAATATAATATTTATTTATTTATTTATATTTATATTTATATTTATTATATTAATTCGGATTAGGTTGGGTTGACCCGAATTTTTCAACCCACAACCCAACCAACTCGAAAAAAAATCAAAATTTTCAACTCAACCCAAACCATATTTTAAACTAACTCAATCCAACCCATATAATATAGGTTGGGTAGTCGGGTTCTCGGTTTACTCGAGTTATTCTTACACCCCTAATAAAGACCTCGAAAGTCGAAAGTTGGCTAACATCTAATAAAAAACTACTACCCTATATCATATAGAGATGTTGAAAAAATAACAAAAACAATTTATGATGATCAGATCCATGTCACTACATTTTCTAAATTACAAAAGTAGCAAATTTAAAAACGAATAACCTTCTAATATAACTTGTCATATTTATTATATTTGTAATATGAAAAAAAGGTGTTATAAGCTGGTTTTTTTTTTTTTGTCATCTTATACAATATCCCTATCATATATTCCCGTTCCCAACACGGTGACAATTCATACTTCATCTGTTTTTATTACTTTTATTTTGACCAAACAAAATTCTTCTCTTTTTCTTCTTCTTAACTCACCGAATTATAATAATAATCTCTACCTAATAAATTCCATTTATTAGTATTTATTTAACCTACAAACTACTATTATCTTTTTCACAACTAATAATAAATCTCATTCAAAATCAATTTTTTAAAATATCTCTTTTTTCTCTCTTCAAATAATAATATTAATATTAATTTCTCTCTGACTTTAGTTCCAAGTAGAGTGGAAGATTCCAACATAGTGGAATTAAAGAGACAAGTAATAGACCAATAATTATAAAGCTAAAACCAAATCAATACAAAAAAAATCGTATTACTAGAAACCATCATAGTTTAGTTTAGTAGTAAAAAGAAAGAAGTAGTCTCAATAAGTAACTAACAGACACAATATATAGTAAAAGTTAATAACTAAAAGATCTAAATCCTCTTATAACGTCATAGACCTATGATTTGGAGTTAAATTCAACAATTAATTGTCATTCCAACCTAACAATGTCATTTATGTTTCCCACAAACTTCACATGCTTTCTAGAAAGAGATCGGAGGTCGCCCAATATAAAATTGCTTCAAGTTAAGCACGTTTTACTTTGAAGTGTCTATAATATCGAACTTTGTTGGTAGGGGTATGAACTTTCAATTCTTTTAAGTTTTTTTTTAAATCATAATTTTGTATTTCAAAATCCATCTCTTTCAAATGTGATTTCAATTCACTTGTATCCCCTTTCTTAACTCAAAACAACTTAAAAGTTTTTATGATTAAGCAATAATAATAAAAAAAAAAAGTGCACCATGTTAGTATAAGTATGAACCTATATTTATTTTAAGTTTTTTTTAACCGTAATTTCGTATCTTAAAATCTTTCTCAGGTGAATGTATCTCGGTTCATTGTTGTCTCCTTTCTAAACTCAATACACTTAACTTTAAAGTTTTATGATTAAGCTATTACAAGAAGAAAAAAAAAACACCTTATTGGTATAAATATGAACCTTCAATTCTTTTAAGATTTTCTTTAATCATAATTTCATGTCAAAATTTCTTTCATTTAGATGTGATTTGGTTCGTTTATGTTTATTTTCTATATTCTAGATATTACACCCTTTGTCTTATTAAAAGAACCTTAAATTTTTTGAGATCTTTTTAAACTAATGAGGTTTTTTTCTTTTATTGACTAAATGGTTAATGATAGATTAAATATATATAAAAAGTTAACGATAAAGTTAAAAATGTGAACACAACAATAATGCTTACCTTAAAGGAATTGAAGAATATCGAAGCTAAAAATGATTTTAAGTCAAAATAGTAGCATTTTTAGAATGTTAAATGAAGCTGCTTTATTTGTTTCATAACAATTTACATATGTATTCATTTATCTCAATTCCTTTTTTAAGCAAACAAAAAAAAATGTCCTAAATCCTAAAATAGAACAAGTTTAATTTCGAAGAAAATCTAATTATTGACTTAGCCTCATTGGATTTTAAGTTTTCGTTAATCAAAAGACATTATCCTAAATTGTTAATTTTTCTTTCTTAAAAGGCTTCACTCCAATCACATAAATGATTTTTATTTTCTTACACGTTTTTAAACCCTATTTATTAAGAAAAAAAGTGAAATGGAATTTTTTTTCAATATCTATGTCATTCATTAACCTTTTTACTTTTATTTCTATTTGTTTCTTATGTTTAAATATATTCTAATTTTGACCCATGAATTCAGAAATTGTAAATTCTACATGTTTAAGAAAAGAACCTTACTTAAATTTTACTTTTGGTTTTTTAATGCTATAATTAGCTCTTCTAAATCAATTTTGAGATTTGACGTTTCGGTTCCTCTATAATGCATAGATAGAAAAATCAAAATGGACTTCTTTTTTTTTTTTTTTTTGTTTTCTTTAGATACATGCTCAAATTATATGTTAAGATCACATGTTTTAATAGGATTAATTTTCTATCATATATGTGTTACGATGAGTTTTTTTTTTTTTAATTTAAGCAAGCAATTTTAAAAATTAAAATGCAAAATTTAAAAATATAATACATAAAATAAAAAAAAATCAAATGACAAAACTATTAAAAATATCTACTAGTAAAATTATACTTTTCATTGGTGTGATTAATCACAAATAAAAAATAAAATTTTGTCTTTTTTATAAATATTTTTAACAAACGGCATAAAATAAATATTAAATAATTTTCTCAGAGCTTACTTTAGCCACCCTTAGTAATTTCCTAAAAAGAATACTTAATTGAAATATTACGAGCACTAATTTTATTTAGATTCTTTTAGGGCTAACAAAAATAATCATTAATAAGGTATCAAATTAGTCGGGTTTTAAAATACAACAGTGAACTTGTATACGTTTTAAAAAGAGAAAAATTTTTAAATAACAAAAATTTGAAAATATTTATAAATATAACAAAATATCACAATCTATTTGTAATAGATAAAATAAATTATTATTATTATCTAACATGATACAAATAGATATAAATAATATTTTATCACGATACGTTGGTTATATTTTAAAATAGACGTTTTAAAAAATACTAAAATTTGATGTTTTACTAAAGAATTCCTGAAATAGTAATATGATTGTGATCTCTATTCTTTACTCCAGTGTAAAACAATACACTAAGCTATTGTTTTATAAAAATCATGTCATTTTCTAAAGTTATTGTTAATAAAATTAATCAACTGGATAAGATAATTAATTTTAAAGTATTAAATTTAAACTCTAAATGTAAAAAAATCTAAGTTTGGAGGAATGATTTTGGACCTAATTGGCAATATCAAATGAATTCATTATTTTCACACGGATTTCAAGGTATTCTTTTTCGCCATTTTCTCACTTCAGGATTTATAGTAGAGGACAAAATGGTATTTGAACAAAGTTTTGTTCCCGTACAGAAAAGAATAAACGTGAAGGGGTTTCAACTGAAATCCGATATGTGTGCAGTTCTCACTATTCTATATGAACCCTAAACCGTACTTTATATTCTCGAAAGAAAGAGAAAAGAAACCCCACTTTGTAAACATTCTCTCCTCTACTTATCGATGTTGGAGAAACCAAAGGAAGGTAAAACGGAGCCTTCAACCACTGATGAACAAAACCAAACCAAACCCATTTTCATCTTGGGGATTCATTCATTCATTCTAAATATCCATATCACATAACGAATTTCTCACAATCTCATTCCTCTAAATCGAAGCAACCCCCTCAAATTCGTATTCTTTGTCAAAAGATTCGTTCAAATCCCCCACACATAGTCGCTCAGATGTTCTTTTCCCCAAATCTCTCTTCTTTTTGTTTTAGGTCCAATTTCATCTTCCCCAGTTGATAAGTCCCCTTCTTCTTCTTCCTCTCTACCACTTATTTTCAAAGTGGCAATCACAGCTTTGATGACCTTCTTTAATGAATTCATGGATTTAGTAATAATCTGTTGATGGGTTCTCTGTTTCTTCCCCTGTTTTTGGTTTTCAGTGGTTATGATGTCTTTTAATCATTTCTCTCTCTGGGTTTCTGTTTCTTCTCTGTTCTTATCCCTTTTTAGCTTCCTCTTCAGGTGGGTTTGTTTGATTTTGTCTCGTCTTCTTGATTTTTTTTCCCTGTTTGTGTTTTGCTTTTTTAGTTATGGGGTTTTCGAATTCTTGTAGGTCTTTTAATGAGGGGAAAATTGTGGAAAGTTCGGTTGTTGTTCATGGTGGTGATGATGATGATGATTCACTGTTGCCGGAGGATGAGACTAAGGGCGGGGGTGTGATTGAGAGTTTAGAGGAGAAGGAAAGGAATGAATTTGCTTTTAGTTTCAAGTTCCAAACGTATGAGGAATTTAGCAAATCGAGTAAAGAAAATATTTTTTGCGAGAACCTGGATTGGAGTGGTGGTTCTTCATCATTGAGCAACAGATATGAGATTTTGCCGGAGAAAAGTACCAGCCACTTTGTGGAAGAAGCTGAAATTCCGAGCTATACGGTAGAAGTTTTGAATTCTTGTTCGAATCACGAGATTTTAGGAAATGAGAATGAATTTTCTGGGAAAATTTTGGAACATGAAATTGTTGGTCAGGAAATTACAGAGGGCTCCGCTGTCAATGGAACAGAGGAAGTTTCCGGGAAATTTTTGAATTTTGAAGCTGTAGAGGAAGAAAGACCCTTTACAAAATTTGAAGATGATGAAGAAGAAATTATGGAGAGATTTCGAAATGAGAAAGAAGAATCTTCCTGGAAAATTCAAAGTGAAGAAGAAGAAGAAGAAGAAGAAGAAGAAGAAGAAGAAGAAGACAATGACTTTCTAAAGGAAACAGATTTCGCCGGTTCCGATTCAGACGCCGATGTGGACATCGGAGGCCGGTTTCTCTCCGATACTGATTTTGATTTGGATTTCAAAACCGGCGGGTACGAGCCGGACGACGAGATAAACATAGAAGAATCGGAAAAGTCGCCTGAAAAGGGAGAGGAGGATTCAGAAGAGTTGAATGGATTGGAAACAGAGTGGGAACATCAAGAACTGATTGAACAATTGAAAATGGAGTTGAAGAAAGTGAGAGCAACAGGGCTAGCCACCATTTTTGAAGAATCAGAGTCACCGAAAATAATGGGAGAATTGAAACCATGGAAGATTGATGAGAAATTTCAACATGGTGATTTAATGGAAGAGCTTCATAAATTCTATAGAACTTATCGAGAACGTATGAGGAAATTGGATATCTTGAATTACCAGAAGATGTATGCAATGGGTTAGTTCTTCTTCTTCTCTTCTTTCTTCCTAAAAAAAGTTTTAATTTTTTTTTAAAATTTGATTTTCTAATGTTTTAGTTTGATAAATGATGAATTTGGATGATTGATATGTTTTACCTTAATTTGGTTGAATAAGTTAGTGAGAAATTATCAAATAAGAGAGAAAGAGGGGGTTGGTTTCACACTCAAATATATATAATTTTTATTTTTATTTATTTTTATGTTTTTTAGGTTTTTTTTTTGTTTATTTTGGTTTGGAACTTTCTTTGGGAGGGGAAAGTTCAAAACTTTTTTAGAGGGGCAGGAGTTCTTTGATGATAATTTTATTTTGAGAAAATAAAAAATCTCACTATTTGATACTTTATTATAAATCATTTCAATAATGTTACAAAATCATTGTAATTAAACCCTAATCCTAACTTCAAACTTTGTTGGTGGAGAGAACAATTTCATATAATTAAAGGGCTATTATTGCAAAACCTCCATTGTTTAGGGATAGATAGGATAGATTTATTATAGTCTATAATTGCAACAACTTTTGTAATTCAGTCGAACTTTGGTCTAAATAATGCAACAAATCTTATTGTTTGGATTTTTCTACATTTTTCAATTTCTAAATTAGCTCACTGAAATTTCAAAATTAGAATATGGTGTATTTTTATAGTTCAAGTAGTACCTAACTTTTCTTCATTTTATTTTATTTGGGGAAGTTATTTAATTACTTAGAGTGCTTTGGTTTTCACAATTGAAAGATTTGTTGTACTCTATGAATGAATTTAATACTTAAATCAAGTTTATTTTAGAAAAAAAAATGTATTAAATGCTCATTGTTTGGTCATGTAATGCATAAACCAAATGACTTGTGACATACAAGACAAAATTTAGGAAGAAACAAAGATAACTTTCTTTTGGGTTTTTAAATGGTCACTTCTTTTTGGGTTATATGGTTAATGCATAGATATACACTTTTGGGTTTTCTTTAATTTATTATTTCATAATGTTTAGGTCAACATGGTGCTTTTGTCTCTAATGAATTCCCCACTTTTTATTTCTCTTTGAAATATAATTAATTTCCTAGGTTCTTACCTATGGTATGACTTTTTCACATAATCCTATTGCTATATAGAAATTGTTCTTTTAAAAGAACTACTTTTTGAAAGGAAAAAATAATTCAACCAAAATACATATCGATAAATTACTAGTGAAAGTTTGAATGGTCAAAAGACTTCTTAAATGATAATATAAATTTTCTTTACACAAACATATCGCATGGTTGATAAATTGAATCTTAAGATACACGAGATGAATATCAAATTCCTTCCAAAACTATTCCATAGAACGATCCAGAAATAGCTTTTTTAAGGTGTACTTTTATTATTTGGCTTTTACATTAGTATGTTTTTTATTGTTCTAATATCTGTTTTGAAATCATAGGAGTTTTGCAATCAAAGGACCCACTAAACTCATTTTCAAGCAATAGCAAATCTTCATCATCATCATCATCTCCATCAATCATCTCTGCTTTCACACACAACCTAAGGCTATACAGACAAAAGAAATGTCAAGTGGACCCGATGAAAGACTTCATAAGAGAAGTTCATTGTGATTTGGAGATGGTATATGTGGGGCAGTTGTGTCTTTCTTGGGAATTCATTCAATGGCAATATGAAAAGGCTTTAGATTTATGGGAATCTGAACCTCATGGACTTCACCATTACAATGAAGTTGCTGGTGAGTTCCAGCAATTCCAAGTTCTCTTGCAAAGGTTCTTGGAGAACGAACCTTTTGAAGGCCCGAGAGTCGAGAATTACGTCAAGCATCGATGTGTGGCTCGTAATCTTCTTCAAGTACCAGTCATAAGAGGTATGTAAGAGTTTGTTTGGAATGACTCAAAACTTGAATTCATATGGATTATTTATTTATTTTATGTTTTGGTTATATATACAGAGGATAAAAGGAGGGATAGAAGGAAAGGAAGAAGAGGGAAATTAGAGGATGGATATGAAGCAATCAGAAGTGATATGCTTATAGAGATGTTGCAAGAATCAATAAGAGTAATTTGGCAATTCATTAGAGCAGATAAAGATTGTCATCACAGTACAAATGGAAGCCTAAAACGCCCAAAAAAGTTGCAAGTAGAACTCCAAGATCCAGCTGATGAGCAACTTCTTACTCACATCCAAATAGATCTACAAAAGGTTTGTTTTCTTTTTTAATTGCATATATTTTATTAAAATTTTATCATTTCACATACTACGTGGAGCCAAAAATCTTGATTTTTGTTTTTCAATTCAATAAAAGCTGAATTTTGGCGGTTTGCAGAAAGAAAAAAAGCTAAAGGAAATAGTGAGAAGTGGACATTGCATATTGAAGAAATTGAAAAAGAATGAAGAAAATGAAGAGACAGAAGGTGCATTATGTTTCTTTTGTGAAGTTGATATGAAGTTGGTGGGCAGAGTTCTTAAAATGTCAAGATTAACAACTGACCAATTGATTTGGTGTAGCAACAAATTGAGTAGAATTAGTTTCTCTAATAGAAAAATACATGTAGAACCTTCTTTCTTTCTTTTTCCCTGTTGACCCTTTACTTATACACACTATTCATAATTCCTTTGTATATTTTATTTTTAGCCACTCTTTATTTCTTTTAGTCAACAATTTTTGGAGAAAACTCGAATATTAACTCTATGTTCAACTTCACAATTTATATACCGAGTCATAGTTCGAAATGATAAACGAGCTAACAAAGTTAATGCATCTGTGTGTTTAATATGTGCTACTTTATTCTTCAACTCATTGTTCTTTTCAATCATCTGTTTGATTAATTAAGCTACATAAGCTAATAATATATTAGAATTTGAAATCATTAGTTTAAGGATACAATGAAAACTTACTTAAATTTAAGAAATCTTCATTTAACACAAGCCCTACTCTATGTTTGATTGTATTAGTTTGTTTATAGTAACTCAATCTTTTGATTGTATTAGTTCCTTTATAGTAGCTCAATGAACTTCATTTTAACGACATAATTGTTCTAGCAATGAGAAAAATTTAATCTAGAGGGATATAATATATTTTTAAATGTTCTAACATTCATTAATATAAATGAATTTCTCAATTATGACCATGAACAACATTGGACAAACTAATAAACCAAAATACATTGTTTGACAAAAAGATGACACGAACTAGATCTAATATATTCGATAGAAACATGACATGAACTGGCTTAGACATAGCAATTAAATAATAAGCATTAGTTCTTGTTAAGTAGTTGGTTGAAAAAAAACATACAAAAAATGTTGCTATGGTTTGAAATATTACTATGACTTGACGAACCTTAAAACTTACAAATTTAGAAATCCTCTAACACACAATATATTGTGAAAATTAAAATAGAAAAACTTAAAAGTAAAAAGATCTAAATTTCCATCAGAGAAAAAGAATGATTAATTTGTTTAGCAGAATAGCTATAATTATTAGAAAAACAGTAATCTACACATAAAAAAAGAAGTAAATTTAGATGTCAACAAGTTGGGTATCACATAGAAAACAACAAAGAACTTAGCAACTTACCAAGCAAGTGTGGAGTGAATTTGTTAGTATCAAGGCTCAACATAAATCAAGATTGGTCAGCCACTGTATTGCCGACATGATATGTATATAAGACAGGACGAAGGAAGATAAGGTACAATTCCCACAGTCTCAAAAGTCAAAACTATACTAAAGGTGTTGTGTTCGTGATAATTGAAATAATGGTTTTTAAAAAGGAGATTTAGATGGCGATCCATTTTGTAAAAATCAGTTTGGTACCACTCTCATCATTTTCATATATTTACCATGGATTTTCAATCATTTCAAAAGTTAATTATTTAAAGTTACATTGTATTTTCAATTCGAGAAATAATTATTTAACTAAATAATCATCGTAAGAATTATTTTTGTTTATTTTATTATTAAATTATTATATGCATATATAGATAGAAAATTCAAAACTTATATGATTGTTTGCTTTATTTACCATTTAATGATAGACAATGTTCTTCAATTTTTTTTTTCTTACCATGTTTATACTTTAAAAAACTGACAAATGACTAATAAAAAATTATAAACCACTACAGTATTTACGGTATCTGTAACATGAAGTTACTCATTTTTTAAATATTTCAAGTTTGTCATTCCATCTTTTTTTTTTCTCCGTAATTTCTTTCTATCGTTTTTCTTCTTTTGCTCTTGTTTAGGTTTTACTACCCAAATGTAAACAATTGTATAACCAAATCTAAACGATCATATAACTATATTAAACAATAGAATTGAAAAATAAATCATTTATATTTTGCTATCCAAACCTAAACGAAAAAATCTAAACAATTGTGTACCAAATATATTACAGTATCTTTTATATGAACTTTTTTGGTTTTTGAAATTCTTTTCTATAATATAAATATTTTGTTACTTTGTTCTATTTTTCAAAAGACTCCGTAATATTTTATTAAAAAACGAATTAGAAGACAATTTTTTGAGAAATTGATCCAGAATCACCTAAAAAACACGTACCACTAAATTCCTCCCAAATCAATTTAAAATAATATTATATATTTTTTTTTATAATTGAAATTTGTACGAGAGAAAAAGTAATTTAGAAAACCAACATGCCAAGTGTCACAATCGTAACTTCTCAACACGATTGTGCGGTACTTGTTAAACTTGATCAACAAGTCAGCCGTTCGAAATTCAAAATCCGCGGACAAACTCGCGGTATGATGTAGTCTCCCTCTCGTTCTTGAGAAAATGTTTTTATAAAACGAGAGAGAGAAATTAAATAGTTGAAAACACCATAAAGAAAGCATTGAAGACTGTCAATTGCAAAGAAAATAGCTTAACTTACAAAGAGTGCGACAAGGCTTGGGCGGGGGTCGGACTAGTCATGTACCCCTATAGTACATATTGAGAATTTTGGCCTTGGCAGGCTTGCATATGAAAAAGCCGAAATGTCACACTGTGACTCGGCGACACCTAAACGAAAGAATTAACCTAAACTACTTTCAAGACATAAAAATAAAGTGATTTGGGGGTATTCGAGCATACGGCCATCGGTAAATAATACCTTGGACAATTATGCCCTTGACACCCAGCATACTCTTCCGACTTTGCAAAGTTATTTTGTTTCATACAAAATCACATTAACCATTTTAAAACATAGCTTAGTTATTAAAAATAGCATTAAAAATTTATTAGCTTTTCTTATACGTTTTCTTCACTACTTTTTTTTAAATCATTCTTGTTCCTACTAGTCATTTTAAGACATAACTTAGACAATTTAAAAGCACATTAGAAAGAAATTGATGAATAAAAGCAACAAAAGGAATAGACCATCAGTCTAACTTGAACGCTCAAATGTGTAGATCAGACAAGATGTTCCGTGAAATTAATCAAAGTTTGGTAAGCTAGCTCGAAAAAAGAAAGAAAGATTACCGGTGATGACACATGAAAAGACAAGGGTAGATAAATTCAATGTTGCAATTTCATTTCGTCAAATTAGTATAAAGTTATTTCTATCGAAATTTTCTAGCTCAAATAAAAATTAAAAGAAATATTCTACAAGAAACTTATCTGAGAAGAAAATATGGATCAAAACCTTCCCAGATTGCCTCATGTCCATGTTCTGGGATATTGTGATCTCTATTAACATCTATGGCTTCTTTGTGTATTCTAATCACTAACAAATATAGATTAGATATCAGAGGATTCCTAAGAAAAGGATTAATAATCTTACCAATTTCGACGACCTCAGTGACGAAAGGCTGCATAGTAACAACCTTGGATTTGCCATTTACGATACAGTTTGAAATGGCACAGAAGCCAAGCAAATTTGTATAAAGTGGAAGAAATGCATCTTTGTGGTTGCCTGCACCACCTATCCAATCAAATCCACTATGTTTACTCATATACTCATCTGAAAATCTGATCAACTGATGGAAAAATCTCTTTCTCAAGCTAACCAAATAGTTCATGAACCATTGGGTGTCCCATAAGGCAATTAGTCTAGAACTTGAAAGCTTCTCCATGTGAAAACAACAGGTCTGACAGATCAATAACTTTTCTTCGTGATGGTTATCAATTTCCTTATCGAACACTCTTCTGACTGGGTCTGCTGGCGATATGGTATAATTTGCTGTGTTCAACACCCAGTTTGCAAGGTAATCAAAGTACAGAACCCAGTGGCCGAATATAGACGATAGGTACTCAAAACTTGATCCAATAACTTGCTCCACTTGGTTTGGAACATCGGAGCTTGTCGTAGTTCTTTCCAAGCGAAAACACTTCTGCACATCAGCTGCTAGCCTTTTCCTGATGTCATCGTCTTCATCCTCCAAAAGCATAATACATGTAGACCACATATTAAGGATTTGATGAGCATACATATTTGCATACTCTCTGTGTTCACAATGGGAGTTAGCAGTAGCCTGAGGGATTTGGTTATCGAACACATAATCACCAAAAATTTCTGCTTGTTCTAGCAAACCTGAGGCTATAATAGAATCTGCAGCGGCCGTACGCATATTTACAGGCTCTGATGCAGCACTATGTTGCTCGATCAGGTCTGTGAATAGGGTAATACAAGAGTGGTATTTGTCCAAGTTATTTGATATTCTACCATTTGGGGACTCTATCGTTGTGGCATCAGAAACAATGCAGGCCGAATATTGCACAGCAAGGCGCTTTATGCACGTTCCCATGCAACGGATGGTGTTTTCCCTAGTTTTTGCATGTCTTGTGAGCTTATACAAGGAGATCAACTTATCCCAAAACTGCAACACAGATTCACAATCCATCTTACCAATATAAACTACGTCTTCAGCGCATTCCTCATTCCCAAACTTCTGAAACTGAGACATATTCCAAGCAAAAAGATTCTTTAATATGTAGTATAGACATCTATAATTCTTCTCCAATGACAAAAGCTCTGTCAATAAGGATTGGAGGTTTGTTTTAATCCACTGATCAACAGTCCTAATCTCATGACAACTCAAGTCATACGACCCAGCAGAATATTTTGTTGATTTCAGAAATTTAAATAGCCATTTCATTGTTGAAAGTCGAACTTCGTAGCATGGATCTTGTAATGAGCGGATTAGCCTTTCTTGAAGTTGTGAAAAAGAGTAATCCCTGAGAGTGCCTGGCACATCTTCATCAGACTGAGATCTTTGTGACTTCTGAAGAGCTGCATTGTCTTCTTCATCAAATGGTTGAAGTACACAATTGAAATAGCAAATAGCAGCTTGTTGCCGAAGTTCTGCTAGTGTTGGATCATAATATGACAGTTTGTGGGAGGTTTCCACATCTAAGCATTCAGTAGATAGATCCAAAAGTAGGTTGCGGATGATATAGAAACTTTTGCTTCTCGGGCATGTTCTTACAATACTCAGCATATGACCTAGGACTTGTAACATAGAGGTACTAAGAATTGGACAGGAGCAATGACTAGTCCTAGCCATCCATGAGCAATGTGCAAGAACCTCCACCAAGTCATTAAGAATCCGGCGTTTCTTTGAAATATCTCCAAGATTTCTACAATTTGTGTCCAGAAGGGATATCAACTGCAACAAGATTCCATGGATCCGATTATACGAAGTATGTTGAGTGGTTGCAGTTGCAAGTAAGATGCTTGATTCACAACCCATCGTTGTGTTGTCATCAACCGGCAACCCAGATGCTATATTGAGGATGACTGATGGTAAGTTCTCATTGGACACCAGGCCTGTTAATGCTCTAGATGCAAGAATACGAATCCGTAGATTGCTTTGAGAAGAACACTTCCTGATGAATGGCATGAAGAGAAATGGATCCAGGTCATCCCCAGCTTCACTTGCAATCGTAGAAGGCTTAAGCCTGGACAGAAGAATTAGCATAGGACATAAGCTTGGGTGCACAACTTTTGCTAGATTGAATTTTGAATCTCCAGAACATCCATCATCAAGAGATTCAGTAGCCACTTCCAATTCCTCCAATAGAAATCGATGCAATGCCGGATACCTGTTCGCAATAAAATTTCATTAGATTCCTCTAACATAACTTGTGAATGAATAGTAATATCCCGATGAAACAAGAACCATCAATATAAATAAATTGAAATTTACAATTTTCCGAATAAGAGCCATCTGGTGCAAGGAAACTACCAAGTTAAATACTCAGTAAGATCCTGGAGAACTGTCTAGGCATCGCACTTTGCAAGGTGCTAGTATAGTGCAGGACAGCAACACAAAAAAAACATCTTTAAAATTAAAGCTAAGCCAACAAAATTCGTCTGGTGAGCGGACAATAAACTTTAAGATGAACATCCTGATTGGCCTATCCCTCGTGCCACATTGCCACTTCATGCGAAAAAATAAAACTTATCACCAATTAATCCAGTTAGAAGACTATTTATCCTCTCTTTTATTTTTTCTGTTCTAATGAATTTATATTTCAGGATAAAAATGATCATTAATAATCCTTAATTTTTCAACTCAATGGATCAAATATGTAATTATAACTTTAAAAAATTTAGTGACAAAGAAACAAAATCACCATAGTTAAGGGACTAAATTATTAATTTAACCAAATATTAACCATGGCTTCAAGGAATGTTGAACACTATTTTGAAACATTTTGACAGAGAAATAGGCATTTTTTTAAGGACAGAACAGATAACATTTTACAAAAGTTTCAGGGCATGTGAACTATACTGCTCAAGGATTTGTAAAATATTAGTTTTTTTTCTTTTTTTTTTTTTTATAATTAAAAAAACTCCTTTCATTGAGCAAGAATGAAAAAATACACAGGCCAAGAAATCTCACAAAAGGAAAAATATTAGGAACATTCAACCTATAAGTCGGAGTAAAGGACATAGTTGTGGTTTACAAAGTCAAGCTACTAGTTTTATATAGGTGGGGCCTTTTATTTATATAGAACAATGTACCAAGATGAATCTAAAAGCTACAAACTTTGGAAGAGAGAATCAAATATGAACCCTAATAAAAGAAATACCTTATTTTCCACCGTACCACAGACCCCTTCTATTCCTACTCTTAATTGCTTTCTACCCATCTACTTGCTAGTTTCATACTCTTCAGTGTTAGTTTTATTTCTTTGGAAAAATAAACTATGGATCACAATTCACATGAACATGAACATAAATACATTTTCGAGCATTGGACAAAAATTTATATATCATTGAAGGCAATGCAACTAACATAGCTCCAAAAGCAAGACTTGATAATATGATTCATAGAAATGACAAAAAGACACCTCAATCAGCAGTGCTTTCTCTTGAAAGAAATGAAACTACCACATTTAATGCATTATAGAAGAAACAATGAGCTCTCCAATTTCCGAATTTATTCAACTCCAAGAACCGAAGGAAAAGGTCATACTGACTTCATTATAACGTTTTTAAGCCCAGAAAAATACATTATTGATATTCTTAGTAATTGTACCAAATCTATCATTAAGACACTCATACATCATGTGATGGGACTTCAGACTACATGCAAATCTTACAATGTTAAAATAGTTTCTCTCTACCAATGAAATTTTGCAGTTCAAATCTGACATCAAAGATATCGTACCTGTGAAAAAATTCAAGTCCAGTTAATGCTCGACGAGCTGATTCTCGTTTGTGAACATTGAGAAATCCTATCATCCGCCGAACTAAAGCAGTGTATGCCAAGCAAGCACTGTTACGCACCTCCCAGTAAGGAGAAGAGAAAGAACGAATACAAACAATTATAGCTTGAGCAGAGAAACCAGATGTGTCAGTTGCTAGGTTGGTATCATTGAAAGCAGCTCTAAGGACATTGAATGCATGAACTGTTGGAATGACTCCTTCATCGCGAATTTTAGAGGCTTTTTCACTTGGATAATTCTCGTGGGTTGAAATAGGTTTTGTGTCTTGGCTTAACCCTGTGGATGGTAACTTAGAGAAGTTGCTGTTTTTACAGTCTCTTTCAATTGGATTCTGCAGCAACCTCTCGGCTACATCTATGAGCCACTTCAGAGCTCTTGGTAGAAGCTTCTTGGGGGAACCTTCTGGTTCTGCTAGAAACAGAGCGATAAAGGCAGCTGGAATACCAGCGCTTCTCCTCAATAAATCATCAACTGTCTGGCCCCTTGCAGTTGTTCTTTCCATTAGCTGGTCCATCCAGGATTCTGTTAACTTACAAAGTCTAAAAGGAAAATTTTTAGAATATTTGAAAGACGGTGATAAAAAATAGGTGTGCAAAAGTAGAATGTTTATTAAGAATTAAACCAGAGACTTCATGAGTATTGAAAATTTTGCCTCAAGACTTAAAATAAATAATGCAACTCTTAGTTTCTGTTAAAAATTGAACAATCATTAATATGAAGGAAAAAAAATCACAAAATGATGAACCACGATGGGATCCTAATACACGATTAGCCTTCAGAGGAAGAAGACACTAGAGCTGGAAACAAAATTATTTGAAATTCAAATCACAAAAAATTCTAAAATATATATTATAATAAATTTATAATTTAATTATCAATGTGAAAAGAATTAAAAGAATAAGTCCACTTTGGTTCATATAATTTAAATATATCAATTTATCCAACATTGTAACTAGTTTTCTAATTTAAAAATAAAATTTGTCAAACACCATTTTACTTCCTTCCGCAGGTGATTTTTCAAAAAGCAAAGTTGAAAGCAATTATTTTAAAAGCTAGAGCAACCTCAAACGAAGCCTTATCCAAAGCTTGTTTTCTTGATTTGTTAGAGTTCAGTATTTTGTTGAAATTGAAGGATCTTGAGAAATTTTGCTAAAATGGGTGAATTATTGGGTGATTTCAGCATAAGTTGAATTGAGGGTAAAACTTGAAACATTGATCCAAATGTATGGTTCAATTCAATTAAATTGAGAGTCCAGGATAAAAATCAATCAACCTTACGAAGTTTAAGAGTAAAATTTGAATTTTCACAAATCTTTGAATTTTTCCCAAAGCATAAAGACAAGACACTAAAAGACTTAATATTAAAAGTAGAGCAAAACAATTATTTTCCCTTCCATCTAGAAGAATAAAATATAGGAGGAGAAAGCTTCAACTCTTGCAAAAAGTATTAAAGAAACATACCTTTGGTCATCTGAACAAAGTAAACGGTTGCAAAGAGCAGTAAATCCAGCCCTTGTTTTATCAATCGCACCATTGTGTTTCATTTTCAAAAGAACTTCCAAAAAGTGATCCCCAATAACTTTAAGTTGTTTTACATCAAGTACTTCCTCTTGTCTTGGCATAATGGAATCGTTGGGATCAAATTCAATTGAATCAGAAGCAGCAGGCAATGGAACTTTCCTTGTGATTGTTCCCAGAAGAAGACTAACCTGTAAATGGCCAAATAGAAAGAGATGAAGAGATATATCCATCACGAACAAATGATCCAAGCTACCACGAATAGATTAAATATAATTTCCTACTAGATATCGTTGATTACTATGGAAGTTAAAAAAAGTCGGTCCAATTTGTTAGATGTACTCCTTGCTAATCATAAGTAAGAAATTCTGGGCCGTAAAGGAGAAAAGCAGAATTAACGTGAAAAGACTGCCAGATGAATAAATTGGAGCCGAAGGCAAAGTACCTCTTTCATGGCAAGCCAACAGCCAACCATCACAATCTGTTCTGATGTTCTTGAATTGTCTGTAGTTTTTTCCTTACTGTCTTCCAGCTCAGACAAGGATGTGGACACATTAGTCTCATCTGGAACATCCAGCACAAAGGCATCATCATCAACCATGTCACCCATATCTTCAGGAAGATGCCAGGCATCTGCCGAAACCACCCAGAGTGCCAGGGAAGTTATTCGCATCACAAGCTCCAAAAGCTTTTCCAGTAGACTTCTCATCTCCGATATACTAGACAGCACAACATCTGAATTCCAATCCAGCTCCTCAAAAGAATACCGCAAAGTGAGCAACACACCATGAACAAAGCTGTTTTTGCAGGCTTCAGAGAGGTTCATCTCTCCCTCAGTTACAGAGACATTCAACCAATCAATCAAAGATTTCAAATACTCTGATACAGGATGGTTTGATTTACATATCTCCTCGCGCACATTTGGTAATTTATTTAGGGAATCTAAGCAAACAACAGTATCTGAAGCTCTGACTATCCAACCTAAATCCAAAACGTACTTTCTGAATACAAGCCTTAAAGCTAATGCTCCAGCATCACTTTCTCTGACACGTGAGCTGCAAACTAACACTTTTGCCCATTTGATTACTTTTCCAACCATATATTCACTAGAAATGCCAGGAAGTGGAGTAGGAAAGTGCAGCAATATACGGAAAGAGTTTTCTCTGAGTCTATCCCAACTATCAATGATTGATCCAACTAACAAAAGAACCGAATCAGGTAAAGTAATTCCTTCATTATAGGGAAGGAGAAGAGTTTCATTAGACTTTTCTTTAGAAGGAACAATTGACCAAACGTTAAGCATTACTAAAAATAGATCCATCGCCATTATTTTTCTCCGGTAAGGTGCAGAAGGATAGCATGAGAAAAACAGAAAGCAACTTAACCACTTCATAAATTGAAAAAGATCATCCGCTCTGCCAGCTACAATTTGCTCACTTCCATTTGGCATATAGCTTTCACTATTGCAACAAGAAGCAAGTGGTATCCAGTTACCTAGCTTGAATTTTCTCTCCAAAGCTGTTCGTACTCGAGAAAAGAACTTCCTAAACAAGCTACTCCACTTCATCTGGAAAGCTGTAGAGGTACACCTCATGTTCAATGGTATTGCTTTCTTCAACAAAGTAAGTTCTAAATGTGATGGCAGACTAGAAGTTTTAGGGTTTAAGAAAAGAAATTCTGCAGCATCCACACGAAGCGTCTCATCAACATGTGTTAACGCCAATAAAAGCCACTCAACAAGGATTTCGACCTTTACTCCCTTGACAGAGACAAGAGCATAACGACTAAAATATTCTATTTCATGAAAAGATTGCTGCTCTAAGCTGGGTTTCTCTAGCCAATCAATGTCTCCTTCAATTAAAGCAAGTGAACGGGATACTTTGAGCAATGAAATAAAAATGGCAACTTTCTGTTCAACTCTCAGTTCCATACTACCCTGATTAATACTAGGATAGAGAATTCCATTGTCACGTGAACTAGGCCAAACTGAGATAAAAGCAAGCATAGGGAATATACTATCTAGGTCAACTTCAAACAATACCGGAAGAGCATAAGTGTTCAAATTTGATCTAAGCTTTGATATTCCAGAACCAAGTCCATGAAGAACGGGTGGCAAGCAATGGCCTCTGTAGAGTGCATACCCACCTTCAATACCATCACTGCTCCAGCACTCATCACGCAGATGCTCAAGGAAACACTTCAAAAAGGAAGTGGCAGCACAGCACACATCATCATCAATATATGCTTGCACAGTTTCTGAAAGCAGGGAAGGGCTCATATCTAACAATGCCTTTGCACCCAACCTTTTGGTCAAAGAAGCTAAAGGAACATATCTTCCTTTACAGCGAGAACCCAAACGAAGAATATCAAAAGCAATTTTCCGCAAGTACAACTTTATTTTCTCGCTACCCTCTGACCAGCAAAGCGACGATTGAATCTCTAAAAATAGATCAAAGATGAGATGCACCTGTTTGACAGTTTGACTTAAAGGATCGTCCAAGTTAGTCCACATAATGCTTAGTATTCGACTTCCCATCTCCTCAGGGAGCGGATCATAACTACAAGATGTATCAGTAAGATTACTAACTAAAGAAGTTTTTATTTGTTGTAAACATATCTGCAGTACAGTCAATGAATGGAAGTTAAAATGGCTATCAGTAGGATTTTCACAATAGTTACACAGCTCTGGCAAAATACCATCGTAAAGTATCGTTTTGACAGAGTTGCCGCTATTTAGACAACCTGGATGGCCATTCGAATCTCCCTCCACCATGGAAAATTGTATATTGAGCACAGGTCTTGGAATTGCTGTCAGAATCCCCCTGATCAAACAGAGTCTACTTAACACTGAAAAAGTTCGAATTTCAGCACAGACATTCGCTTGATGAGGAACCTTCCCAACAGTATTCCTAAATTCACTATCATACTTCAAAAATGAAATGTGGTTAGTTTGTTCAAGAATTCCGTAAAAAATGAGCACCCCAAGTTCTTCGAAGTTGAGGCAAACTTGCAGAGAAGCACAGAAACTCACCCCAGCTGCCACATAACAATCCCTTGAAAAAGCCAAAGATTTTAGAATGCTTAAAATGGAACTCAAAATCATCCTCAGAACATCAGAATCCTCCTGGAACTTTGCAGGAAATCGCTGGAGCAAGTAATACAAGCAAGACAAAGCCTCTTGACACTGTTCCATAATAATTGGCGAAGGCCTAGCAGACTCATTGGTTTCCTTAACCACATAGTCCAAGCTAGAGACAATATCCCGAGCAACCAAAAGGGCGCAATCTTTAATAACATCCACTAAGTATCCCAATTTGGGCATACCCATTACCGATAAAGCCACTCTCGACACACAGAACCGCTTCTCTCCACCTTGTAGCACACCACTATGCTTCTCACAGAGATCCCTGAAACATTCTCCCAAAGGGTCCTGAAATTTACGGCTTTTGGCCAAAGTGGAAACAAGGGTTCGATGCAAAGGCTGAGAATTCTCAAAGAACAAAACCTCCAAGTAAAACCGCGCGGCTTTGAACACGGAATCCTCGTCTCCATTGGCCAATAACTCGGAGAAAGCGGAAGCGACTTTCTTGGCGTGGTTTACTTGAGCGTAAACGGAGTTCAAGGATACAAGTTGGAGTAATTCAGTGAAGAACTTAGAAGAGGATCGAAAAGAATTGAGAGAATCGACAAAGGAGTTGGGGAAAACAATTGCACTGTAGGTATATCGGTGGCGATGCTGAAGAACTCGCCATTTAGCAGACATTGATACGATGATTCGGAGTTGGGAAACCTTTTCTCTCTCCTCCGCTGAAAGCTCTTGTTATTAGAGAGAGAGGAGGAGGAGGGCGAGAGAAGAAGAGAGAAAATGGCGGCCGGAATAGTTTCTTATATTAGGGCTGCTATGAGCTTAATTTTCAAAACAATCAAAGTTTTGTCTTTTTAGAACAAGTAAGAGATTAGGGATTATTTGAACGATCTAAAAAAATTAGGCCAAAATGTTATTGGATTTGGTTTGTAAGGTAAAATTTTCCTCTTTCTAGATCTTTTTCCCTTTTTCCGTAATTTTTTTTTTTGTCTCTTTTTTATATTTCATTATTGACAATGACAATGCTCTCTTTCTTTTAATTATTTTTGATGATATTAATAATGACAATGAACAAAGATGTTCTTTCTTTCATTGACAACGTGTAATGATTAACCAAAGATGTGTTTTCTTCCATTGATGATGTGTGATGATTTTATCGACAATAAATAGAATCTTTTCAAATGCTAAACTAACCGAGAATAAAGAGTAAGAGGCAAGAAAGTGAGTAAAAACTAGAAAATAACTGAAAAATGAACTAGATTTTGAACAACATGAAAATGTAAACTAGAACTAAAACAAAAATGAGAAAAGAATAATAAAGGATTGAATGAAAAAAGTCCGATGATGCTAGCAAAAAGTTAGGAAGCTTTATTTTAGAAAAATATTACAGTCATCTGTATAAGATTCAAGTCTTCGAATTTAAACCTATCGATGACTACATTTTGTTTAAATTATAATTTCAATATCTAAGCTTGTCTAACTATAATTGAAGTCTTAGTTAATAACCATATGTTTTGTAGTTTTTGAATAGAATCAATTTTGAGACGACAAGTGCTATAATCAATTTTGAGACAAGAATACTTGTCTTAGCCTACAGGCTCATATACAAAATTATAAATGAAACATAAAAATAATTTTATAAATTGATTGATAGTTCTCATTTTGAACGTTGCTGACTTATAAACCGCTAGAAAATTTGGAGGGTTATTCAAGTAGAGAACATTTTGGTCAAGACATTACTGACCTAAAAAGATCATGTGTCTATCTGTATTCCCATTTAAATCATACTATATACTAGATTAACTTAGACCCCAAAACCGCATTCATCCTTACTCACAAATTAGGATATGCAAGCCAAGATCCACCAAACTTTCAAAAATTTGATATTGGGGTACTGAAAATGATGAGC
Organism: Cucumis melo; assembly: GCF_025177605.1. Classification (NCBI taxonomy): domain Eukaryota; kingdom Viridiplantae; phylum Streptophyta; class Magnoliopsida; order Cucurbitales; family Cucurbitaceae; genus Cucumis; species Cucumis melo. The sequence goes on along the minus strand of NC_066860.1, from coordinate 29,043,625 downwards.
TCTAGAATTTTCTAAGATTTCATCTCCATTCATTTGTTGACTTAGGGCTTAAGAGAGTCTTCAATTACTTATTGTTAACATGAGTGCGTCCATTGTAACAAAACCTAACACAAGGGCAGCCATTGGAATATATATTAAAACTTGATAAAAAAAAAATGAAATTCTAGTGGAAGACTTGGCTTTTACTAAGTGTGTTTTTACCATAAGAAAAGAAAATTACCCTTGAACATGAAAGGACTCGCAAACGCTCCCAATGATAGAGGTTGCACCAAAAGTTCAAACCAAGTGGCAATCTAATCATTCATAAAAATCCAAGAGAATACAATGTACAAGTCTGCTTCCAGACCTTCTTTGTGGGAATATCACCTAAACCTTCAGAAACTACCTTTCACTTTTGGATTCCATATCCTAGTGAAACCAGTAGAGCATAATCAGCAAAAAGAAGCCATAAGATCAAAAGTGTAAAGGGAAACGAGAGCTGGGCAATAGAGAGATGACAGTTCATCTAACCAACCCAAGCCTGCGGCAATTCAATGGTAACATTTCAACTCATGAAAGTTATAACAATGAGCCCGTAGTATAAAGTTTTGGACACATTAAGGGCAATCGTAAATTCTTCAAAGTTCAGGCAAGATAACGGTACAGTTTTCTATCTTCTTTGTCCCTCTCCAAAAACTCCCTCTCAATAAGAGATTCAATTCGTTTTTTAATCACAACGGGGTTGGGAAGAAACCTTGATTGCAGCTGCTTTGTGACTTCAGTGACAATGTTATTATGATCCAATACACGTCTTGCCTTCATTATTCTGACTATTGCTGCCTCGATCTGTGGTTTCCGGTCTTCCTCTACCCTCTGTCGTGTTTCCTGGTTTTCTGGCTCGGATTCCCTCTGTGCAACTACAGTACCGATTTTCACCTTGTATAACTTGCTCGTGAATTTGTCGTTGAAGAAAAATGCATCATCTTCAGCGATGTCCTTACTCATCGGCTCCTTCCGGAGCACATTCCGTCCTTTCACACAGGCTAATGACTGTAGACATCTTTTCAAGTCTACGGCTGGAATCTCTGTAGCTTGCTCAATGTCTCTATAACTCAAACGATCGGCATTGTTGAACAGCATTAGCACGCACATTTGATATGTTGAAACATTCAACTCATGCTTCTGGCCCTTGCCAAAAGTTGCTTTCAGATCGGCTGACCCCATATTCGTTTGCCAAGATAATCTACGGCCAGTATGTGTCCCAAGGTAGTAGCTTTTAAATTTTTCACATATCCCAAGAATCTCTGGAGGAAGGTTGCAAGTTGTGCTGGCTTGAGTTGGCCATGAACCTGTAGTCAGGACCTGCACAACTAGTGTTGGACCTTCTCCTAACTCAGCACCAAATCTTGCATAGAAACCCTGCATCGTATCCTGAGATGTTTTCATATCAGTGAACATACCCTCCAACTTAGAGGTAAATTGGTACCCACACTCTGTTTTGAGCTTAACAATCAAACTTCTTTCAGCGTCGTCAGACACGGTTTTTCCGGACAGAAGCCTCTTGGCCAAATGTTGCTTGTAATATTTCTCAAATACATCTTTCTCTTGAAGGTAACGGAAAAGCATCATAACCTTATCTAGCACAATTTCTATATCCTCCTCACTAACCCCTCTCAATCCTCTGCGAAGCTTGTCATCCACAAACAAAGAGATAAATTCTGGAGATCGAGCATTCAGGTTGATAAAATATTCAAACGAGGAATTCAAGGCATTTTGGAACGTCTTGTCATTGTTGAATGCCAAGCTGATAACCTTGTCATATTTATCCTTCAAATCAAGAAGTCGCTGCACATAGTCCACAGGATCCTTTATCCTATCAGGATCTGTCACCAGCTGCTTACCTGTATCACGGATGTAAGATGTCATGACATCTCTTACAATAGAGAGCCCATTAGGTACACGTCGAAACAAGTTATACATTCTGCCCAAATCTTCATATTTATCATCAACAAACATATTTACTAAGCCTGAGTTTTCCATATGGACTAATCTTTGCATGTGACTTTCTATCATCTCTTTTTCCACCACGCTGGTTATCTTCGGTTCACTTCTAGCATCTAAGTAATGAGACACCCTTTCTATTTCTTCATTCAAGCGTCTCTCAGCCTTTTTAAGATAATCCCCACAGTCACAAGACTCAATAAATTGCTGAGACTCGAGACGATAAAAATCTGCAGAGACATCAAGAAAATGCTTTTCGAAGTCTTCTTGGTAAACAGAAGAACCTAAATCCATAAGCATCTTTATAATGTTCCTCATTAAACCCCTGTTTATAACTTCACCACTCCTTTCCATATGCACAAGTTCAAGAAGAGTATCTCGGAGCCTGGTCTGGGTTTTGCTAGAGTGGATAACAACGTCCCTCCATAGATTCAAACCAAGCTCATGAACAGGCGTTTTGTGAGTGCTTGGGATGAAAGTTCTATCCATGTACATCAATATGTCTCGGATCATTTGCAAAGCCTTGTTGTGATCTGCCCATTTTCTGTTCAATTCTACCAAAAAAAGTTCTCCTTGAGCTGCTTCAATTCCTTTAGATATTTCTTTCAGATGAAATGACATCGTGTTCACAAGCCCAGAGTAAAGTTTTTCCCCAAATTTGTGCAGCACCATATTATAAGCGTTCCTAAATGTACAAGATGCTTGATCATCAGGAAAGAAAAAATATTTTTACATGACTGCCAGAAACACTAAAAAAAAGGCTTGAAAGTAATAAAATAAACAGGTTTGGAGGTTCCTACTAGGCTATAGCAGTAAAATACTTTTCAAGTTAAAAAATAAAAAATAAAGTTGAAAATGTATGAGAAGGTAGTTAAAAAAGTCACAAACTAGCTGATAGTGTAGCTTCCACCACAAACTGTTGAAGCCATTTTACTGCACCGTCAAAATGTAAAGAACTTAATTTGAGCAAGAAGCTTTGAAGCTAATGCATTACATTGAATAATGATCCGAAACTGGAACAATTTTTTTCTTAATTCATACAGTGGTGAATTAATAATCCAATGTACACTAAAAAATCCAAAGAGAGACAGAGACCATGAAGAATAATTATAAGCAGATCTACATGGTGCCAATTGAACATCTTCATTTGACATTTCAGCCATAAAAGATGCAAAAGGATGTTCAAAAACTAATTTTAGTTGTGCACAAAGAAGAGTGCATCCTCCTACCTTCCACTTAGAGCATTACACGATTACACGACGAGGATAGCCTTGAGCAAAAAATAAAGATTAGCAGATTTGTTAAAGTTTACATGCTTCAATTAGAATATATCTGACAACATGATTATGGGTGTGATGATAACTATCACAAACAAGTTCACAGTTGGACCAGCGGGATTATCTTACAAGCATACAGCATATAGATGTGTTAGAGGCTTGGAGCAGCAGGTATGATAGCATAAATGCTAATAGGAAGGTTATTAGGGATATGTTAGAAATTAGTGAGGAAAGTTCTCTCCCTTTTCCAGCAATCTCTAATCTAAAACAACTTTGTGTCTGTTTCATGGTAGATTCTCGAGAATCTCTCCTTAAGAGGGATTCTTTTACTGATGTTTTTTCTTTGGTTACTCCACCCACGACTCTCAACCTCATATCTTATTTTGATAAGCTCAACTTCATATTTATCATCCACTATTAATCTCCATAGCAAGTTTTGTCCAAGGAAAATCCCAACTCTAACTAGCTGCAAAAGAAATATTCATTTTCTTCCCATTATCAAGACAGGGACCACCTTCCACTCTGCTTCTAAAGAGACCCTTGCAACTGAGGTGGCACCCTTCTTCTGCAACCATTTTAGCTCAAATAAAGTTTCTGAACTTCTCTTTCCAAGAGAATTGCTCCCTTTGTAGCCATTTGTAACAAACAAAAGACTGCACAATTATCAAAATATTTTGTTTTATCATTTTGAGTTCAGCATTAAGGGGTGGGAGATTAAAACGCCTGACCCCTTGGTCAAGACATATGCCTTGACCAGTTGTGTTATTCTCAGATTGACATATTAAAAGATTTTGGAAGAGAACCCTAAGAAAGAACCACATTATTTTGATTACTGAAACCAATTCGATACTAACTATAACATAAAAAAGAATGATAATAACAAAAAATAGCATGTATGCAGAGATAAGTAATTGCAAACAATATCAAAAGACATAAAATAATCACTTTTTTATAAAAACAACTTTCATTGAGAAAAAATGAAAGAAAACTTAATATGCTTCAAGTAGAAACTGCACAGAATCACATTTCGGTAGCTTACAGCAACACACTTCCTTCACAAAAAAAAAAATATATATATATATATACATATAGCAATTTAAAAAACAAAAGCAAAAGTGTAGAAATTCAAGATGGGACCATGAATTGGGGAAAATGTGGAACTGCTTGGTGGTTTTTCTGTATGTAGCTATGTCAGCTGCAAATTGTAATCTGTAGACGGATTAAAGATCATGGTAACTACTACCAAGCGAAGTTTGGTCTTTGGTGAGGTTTCATGTTTCTTTTTTGGCTTCAGTCTCAAATGCTTTTTGTAATTACTCTCTAGGCAATATCTTATCTAGTTGGAAATCCTTTCTTTAGTAGGTTTTCTGTGAGCTTGTTTTTTGTTTGCCCTAGCATTCTTTCATTCTTTTCCTCAATGAAAGCAGTTGTTTCTATATATATAAAGATCATAGTAACTACTATAACCATATCTTGACGCTTAGTAAGTTGAAACAATGGTACTAATCTGTTTGGTTCAAAGGGGATAACAGATCAGCAGAATCAAAAAATTTAGTTGTATATACATACCTTTTCAGAAATTGCACTTTCAAACATAGGGATGAAAAAATACAAGGGCATACAAAAAGACAAACCCACAAAAGAAAAAGGAGTCCAACCCTACCAAAAGACTCCAATTCAAAAGGACAAGACCAAGCTCATGATTAAAAGAAGGCCTAGACACCTAGTGGCTAATGGCCAAACGAAATCATTAAACTTATCCACCACCCAAACTTCTTCCACCTCTCTAAAAATTTTGTTATTTCTTAAGCCAAATTCCCCACAAAACTACAAACAAGTTAACTTTCCACAAAACTTCATTTCAAAATCACCTCCTCGAGATGAACCCTGCCATCTCTATTCCAAACCCAACAAACATCGAACAATCTCAACAAGAAACTTCAACGGCAGTGAGTTACAATCCCAAAACAAATGATTCAAGCCCTCCTCGCACCTCTTACCGATAATACACCATTGCAGGAACAAAATATAATTGATTGAAGAGATCCATCAATCATGGCCCCAAACATGGCAGGACTAGGAGTGCTTGCAGTGAAGGATGTAGTTTAAGCTGAAGGTGATTTGAGAAAAGCTGCGTTGAAACACCATAAGAATGCTTTGGTGGGAGAATTGCCAAACCAAGCCACTAACTTCAATTTCGATTCAGCAATATCCAGCATTGATAGGACCATGGAAGAAAGAGCTCAGTATAGTACCTCCTGCTTACTTGCCTTTGCTCCATGAGCAATATTTTGAGTACAGATATCTGGAGGAATGGAAGTAATGAAACTACAACATGCACAAAAACTACAATAAATTTGTAAATACAAGAATTTGCTCAACCAAGCGAAGGTAGATAATGAAACAAACTCGCAAAGTGCATGACGTGTCATTGACCTTTCCATTAACAAGGAAAAAGCTACAACCAATTCCAACGTTTAGCCTAATGTTTGAAAGTGTGTTAGATGTGCCATCCAATATCTCATATAGATGCTAATCTGCAAAGGCATTGAATAGCTTACGCACACAAATCTTTAGAAGAATAGAATCATAGGCGAGTAGGACTAGTGGTAAAAAAGGAGACAGTCTCAATAAATGACTAAAAAGTCATAGGTTCAATACATGGGAACTACCTACCTAGGAATTAATTTCCAACGAGTTTCCTTGACACCCAAATGTCGTATAGTCAGGCGAGTTGTCCCGAGAGATTATTTAAGGTGCACATAAGGCAATCCGAACACTCACGGAGATTAAAAAAAGAGTAGAACCATAAGAATAGCATGGAGAAGGAAAAACATGAATATAATGAAGTTGATAATGGTGATACACTGACCTATGCCATCCAATCCTATGTCTATTACTAACGACCTACCCCTAAACTTGAGGCCCATCATCTACAACATACTATATTTAATACAAAATGCGCTACAAATGGCTAGGTACATAGAATTATTGTTACATAGAACGGTAAGAACTTCATCTTAAAGTCCTTGTTCAAACTTTTCATCTCACAGCAAATACCAACCCACACCAATAGAAGTTTGACAAACCAAAAATGGATGAAGAATTGATTACTTAATTATGCACTATTTCTCAACCGTATTCTCTAATTTTTAGTTTTTACTATGCTGGAAACAAATGCTCCTTGCACATCTAATCGGGCTGACTTAGCAATACAACATCCAAGCCATTCATAGAGGAAGAGTTACAGTATAGATTTCTCACTATCGGGGAGAAGTGCTCTACTCACATCCCTAAAGCCAAAGAAAATTAAGACGTCGAAACCATCCCATTTATTGTGCACTGTACAAAATGACTGTCAAATACCAAATTCACTCAATCAACTTTGTGGTCGCACTAAAATTTCTAAGATTAACCTACGCAGTGGAAATCATCAATCAAAAGAGATGAGAGAATTAAGAATTATAGACATATTCTTTTTAGTTAAGTGAACAATTATAAAAAACGAAGGCATCCTAAATGAAGAAGGATTATATAAATAACTTATTATACCACTTGGTTCAACTAATACTCCAAGAACTTTCATTTAGGCTTATCAACCAGTTATTCAACTTCTCCTAAATAGCTGTGCCGTCATTAGGTAGAATAATGTCCTCGCCAATAGCAGATCTATTCAAGATCATCTCAGGCACATATATAAGAGATAGTTGCAAATAATTATCGAGCCCAAGTGCATAAAACAAAGGGTAATACGTAAGTCGCAACTTTTCCTCGTTTTGAAGCAAGGGCTCAAAGATGTAAAAGCACTAACAACTCTCTGAAACACATAGGCACGACAGAGGAAGTAATCTGAGAACAACAGCTAGAATACAGAACTGATGGCGAAAGTTGGAACCGTAACATGGTGTAGTATAGCAGTGAAATGAAAAGTAGGAGGAGAGGAAGCAACCTGTAAAGCTCTTCGAAGCTAAGACCGCTAGCGTTATGATTGTAAATCTCGTGAATTGCATGTTCCAAAATCTTCCAGGTCTTCTCAGCATATTTCGGATCCACCACGACCCGGTGTTTAAAGGCCTCTATCTGGAAATTCCTCTTCTTTTGGGCACTCATGGCTACCAAGGATCGGATCCCAGAAAACCCTTAATCTCGATTGGATGGGGGGGAGCGTTTGGAGGGAAACCCTAGGATTTTGAGGGAAAAAGGAATAAGCAGAGGATGATTGAAGAAGAATTGAGCAAAAGGGGGAAATGAAAAACAGAGAGAAATGGGGAATTGAAGGAAGGAAAGAAGATTGAAATGTTTATCTGAAGGATTTAAGAAGGGAGGCTGAAAGCAATAATTTGAAGAGGAAAAAGAAAGAAAGAAAGAAAGAAAGAAAGAAAGAAAGAATAGAACAAAAAAAAAAATTGGTTACTTTTAATTGAAATTATCCTTTTCTTCTCGACGTGGTTCTCTTTTTCCTCCAATTTTAACTTCCCAAAGCTTGGAAGGCTCAACTCTGGCTTTGCAACCGGGCCAATTTTGGGGCGGATTCATGTTGGATCACCACACCCCCTCTAACCCTTCTTATTTATTTGTTTAGGGTTATCTCGTGGCTGTGGTCAGAATGTGTGGCTACAAAAGCTATCAAAATCAAACGAGTTTAATAATATAAAAAAGATTCAAACATAAGCTTTTAACTTCATGTTTGTTTGATCTATTTGACTTTTAAAAGAGATACATCGTTTAATTTTTGAATTTTTAAGAAATAGTTTTAAATGTTTGTAAAGGAATTGTTCGGATGCTCCAATTTGGATCAACTTGAGTTGGATTGTTTGGATCACCAGCTTCAATCGAGTTGGTTGTTTGGCTTACCAACTTTACCCAACTCAATTGGTTAAAATAAGTTGTTCCACTCTCCTATGCTCGATGACCAACTTTACCCAACGTTTGTGACTATTGTTACTATAATTCCAATAACAATCATTGTTTACAACATGCTCTGATGACCTTTTTCTAGTAGCCAACTTGAGCGATCACTTTGTTGTCCGACTCCAACAGATACCAATTCTTGATCGATATATTTTTAAAAAAATATCATATATTAAAAAAGATTAGCAACAAAAGTGTTTTAAAATACAAAATTAAAATTATTTGTTTTAGTTAGGTTCTTTTACAGTAATTTAACATTAATAAAGTCACTTAAAATCCATATCAAAACCAAATAATCTATATATATAAAAACAGGTTGGAGAAAATGTAACCAAAACACATTAATATTTTTTATTTTAAAAAATTTCTATAAAAAGTATTTAAATGAAAAAGTACTTTAAAAGTTTTATTCTTTAGCCATTCAAACATGTCCCAAAATCATCTTTTTACGTTAAAAGAGGATCAAATGGAAAGTTTTAAAAATTAATTTTATTTGCAAAATAGATTATATCTAAGGCACAACTATTTGTACCAAAAATATCAGCCTAGTACTTAAAAAAAAAAAAAAAGAATCAACCTAGTAACTCAAAACTCCATGTTCAATAAATATTGAGATACAGTGCAGTCAAATATAGACCATATATTCAACTCAATAAACTATTATATAACCTAATGGACTATGATGATCCCATACCATTAAACCAACTTTATGTCTCAAATAACTCTTAAAAGTTGAAGTAAAACTAGTAGATTGTCGTTGGAACCTCACCATAATGAATCAAGTCATTGAGTTTCTCATTCACAAATGATGAAGCTCTTTCATGTCTACGAGTTACTAATCCTTCAAATTCTGAATGGCGAACTTGTCTTTCATTTATATCTAGGAAGAGATAATGAATTTGAATGTTTTGAAAGGAAGGTTCCTCATCATTCTATAAAAGTTACCCACATTTTGTGATCTAAATATTTATCATTCAAAAAATTCAATTGGTGATCGTAGTGATTCCAACAATGAGCATGTGACGGTTAACATCCATATCCATGTGAAATTATAGAAATGACAGACATCCCACACGTAGATTGTATCTCTCACTCTAGCTTTCCCATTTCCTATCTTGATCTTTTCTCTCTTTCGCTCTCCTCTCACTCTTGCTCTCTCTCACCCTCTTTAGCAAAAACCCACATATCCAACGTCTCAAAACGACTCATGTGTCCAACGCTCGATTAGACATCACTTTCCAACGATAATTAACTACAAATCTAATTGGTGAAAAATTCAATCTATCGACCCCTTTCTGCAAACAAACCCATGTTGTGATAGAAACCCACACATTTGATGCTTTGGGCAACCTCTTTGATCCCTTTTCAATAAGCTCACAACCTCTTCGATGAAAATATGAGCACAGTCAAACCTCTTTGCAACAAAAAGTGAAAAAATATCAAGAAGAACAAGAAGGCAGATAAAAATAAGGGCATTTTGATAATGTTGATTGACGATGATAATGCAAGCAAAAGCCCAACGTTCTTACGATGAAATTAAATGAGTGGGACGTGATCCATTCTGTACTTTTCTCTGAGACTTCTATTCATAGTTATGCATGTCAAGATAGAAAACCCCAATCACCAAAAGATTGTCATTAAATTAACATATATTCTCCAAAAGTAGCCATGTACTTATAAAATAGTCAAATAATGGCTTTACCTGTTTGCATGAACTTGTAGTAGGCTACTGACATTTAATGTTACGTACTATCAACCGACGATGTCCACCAAGTGCAAGTATGGGAGAGAATATTACTCAACAAATTATGCCTACGCTACAACAAATTACCACACTATCCTTGGGCACTACTCAACACAATAATGTTGGCACTAAACAAAAGTTACAAAATGAAAGAGGATGGGGTTCGTGTATAAATTTCACCCAAACCCATATAAATTGATGGTATAATAATAACAATCACGACCAGACTTCTTTTATCTGTTTTGAATAAAACCTTTTAGCCTTTCAAGATCAATGGGGCAAATATACTTGATATCTCAAGATCAATTTTAAATTTAAGTTTATAGTTATTTTATAAAAAAATCTTCAACAAATATAAATTATATTGTTTGATAAAGCTACCAAATAAAATAATAAAAATATATCCATTTTGGAAAGAAATTCAAATTACTAAAAATAGTTCAACTTATATTAATTATAAATTAAAGAATAATTGAAAAGGCATTTTAGGAAGATTTAGGTAATTTTACCACATTCTTGAATAGAAATTCTACAAAACAAATACGTAGTTATCCTCCTATATATCTTCAAATATTCTTACACAAACCAAACATCATCTTTTTTAAATTATTGGTTGACCCAAAAACCTTAAACGACTCGTGAGTAGAAGTAAATTTAATTATATATGTCATCTTAGTTTAGATCTTTTTATCGATCTAGAATCGAAGTTATCGAAGGTTCTTTCATCCTCGTAATCTTAGTTTGGAGTTGTAATTTGTAATTATTGTCTTTTAGTATTATTCCTTTAATTCATAGAGAATGTTACCTAAAATTTCAACATTAGAAAAATACAAAAAAGTGTCCAATAAATGAAACCTTTTAACTTTTGTACCTTGTTGCAAAGTTTCTTCTAACTAGGTTGGTTTGAGTATCGTTTCTTGCACTTAAGTTATAGCTTTTGTACCTTTTGATAATTTAGCAAAATGTTAGATTAATATTGCATATGTCCAAACATACATTGTGATTGTATATTCAATTATTTGTTTTTGTTCAGTATATAAGAAGCTACCATAGTATGTAAGTTGTGTTGCTGGTGCATTTATCAAAACACATACCCTAATTTATATATACATAGAAAATTAAAGTTATATCAAATATGCGTTGTTTTCTCCTCCTTGTAAATTCTTACTTTCCTTTAGTTGTGGAGGTGTTGAAAAGAAAATCATTTTGGAAAGTTCATCACCTGCTAACACTTCTCTATATTGTTATTAATATTATTATCCATTGATTAAAAGAATTGAAGGATAAATATGGTTGAAAAGGTAATTGAGTCTCATATTTGTGTAGGAAATGGTCCAATACACTATTTAAGAAAAATAAAAGAAACACCTTATATAAAAGACCGACGAGCTTCAATCTCATCACCATCATCAACATCAAGGAAACAAAAAAAGATGTAAATGTGGGAGCTGTCACGTAAGCCAAAATCAACGAGTGAGATTCATTATAGTCATGGAAGATGAGACGTTTGGGATCGTGGTCGGGAATGAAGATCAAACGGTGAGAAGGGAGGTTGCATTGGAATAATAAGAAGAATAATTATTCTGTGTTTTAAAATTAATTATGATGGAATAAGAAGAAGAAGAAATATTTTTAAAAAAACACCTACTTTGGAGATAATTTTAAACAAATATCTCAAAATTTCATCAAATTTTTTCACATTTCCGTTCCCACGTTTTATATTTTTCATATACCTATATAATATACTATATTTTTTCGTAATATACTATATATTTTTTCATATACTCTAATTTATTGATCGAAAAATATATAGTTATATATTTTTCATATACCCTAAAAAAAGCATGAATTACATAATATACTATATATTTTTCATGTACCCTAAAATTTTAATATACTATATATTTTTCATATACTCTAACAAATTTTATATATAACCATAAACCGTTACTCACCGAAAATTTTTGAAAGAGATGAACGGAATAAGAAATAATGGACGGAGAGAGATCGAACGTATTGAAGAATTTTTAAACAAAATCACCAAAAGAAAATTAATTATGTGGTAATCTTGATTATAATATTATCATAATAGAATTAACTGCATATCATATTTACATATATATTTAATAAATGCAAATCATAGTCCACTTTCCTTACTTCATTTTTTAAATATATTATTGATAATAAAGATGGGTAGTTTGGTCTTTTTGATTCTATATTTATGTAAAACTAAAGCTCATTGGGACCACGGGCATATTTAGCATAGGCTCAGAGGGGCTCGAGCCACTCTCAACTTTATTGTCTTTATATAATATATATAAAGAAAACTATTTAATTATTAATATTTATCATTAGTTTAGTGAATATTAATAATTAACTGTCTAGTTTATTTTTCATATTTTTCTTTTAGCCCCGTCAATATATTTTCTAGATCCGCTACTGATTGGGACATTTATGAAAAATTTGATAATATTAGGCCAAACTTGTAATAAGCTATTATATTCTAGGCTATAGTTATAAAATGCAGAAAAATTATATAATTAGGCCTCTCTATATATGGCCCAAGCCCATTCTGTAGAAGGACTTCACTCGACAATTAGAACAACTTGGGCCATCAGCTTTTGGAAGGAACATACTTTCCATTTTGGAACCAAACATTGTAAACAAAAATGAATAGGAGATTGCCCAATAAAAAAATTATGGAAAATTATCATAATAATCAGCAATAAGTCAATCAATTAGGATGAGTTAGATTTATTTTTAGACTGTAACAAAAGAGATGATTTTCACAATAGTTATAAAATTATAATTCTTTTACATTATTGGTTTTGAAATTAAAGAAAGAAAAAAAAGAAAACGTGGCATTATATTACATTCTTGCTTTGTCTATTATGTTACATAATGGGTGTATGAGATGGTGCAACTCTTTTTTATCAGTTGAAAAACTTGATTAACTTTAATGTCCCCAATTTCTTTACTATATACACTTACATTCCTTTTTTTGTTTCTTATTTTATTATTGAGTGCCGTGGGTTGATTTTTATTATTTGGTCAATTTTGAACAAAGAATGATATTGACTTGTTAACTCTTCTAATCAAAACACCATGGATGCTAAAAAAGGGGGGAAAATGAATCTAAATAAGTGTTTTTTTTTTCTTGATTTTTCCAAGTTTGATAGCATTCGATCTTTAAATTTTTGAAATAGATTTTTTTAAATATAGAAAAATTGGCTACATTCTTTATACTTCATATTGACATTGATCCCTAACATCTCACACAGACGTTGTATAAGTCTATCATTAATAGAAATTAATAGAACGTAACACTATCGATGTCTATTAATGATAAAAATTGAATACATGTCTACCATCGATAGAAATTGGTAGAAATCTATCAATATTTATAATATTTTTTAATCTATTTTTTAAATAGTTTGATATTTTTCTCTTTATAAAATTGAATTCTAATTATTTTTTTTTAAAATTTTTTTTGTTTGGTTTGTGTATATATATATATATTACCAAACTCTTTATTGTCCTTCCGTATGAGATGTAGGGGAAGATGAGAAAGAAAAGGAAAGAGGAGAGAAAGGAAGGGAAAAAAAAAAAAAAAAAGAGGGAAAAGAAGAAGAAGAAAATATATTTTTCTAATAAAACAAAATGTTATACCAAATATAATACTTTCCTATATTTCAGGCATTCAAATGTCAAGTTTTATAAAAAAAGCTGCAAAACTAAAATGCTTTTAAAAAAAAATTGGGTGTATTTGTTAGAATTGCTATTTTTAGGAAATGCCCCTAATATTTTGTTTAAAATATTTTTAAAGAAAAGATTTGGGTTTTCTTTTTATGATAAGTTCTCTTAATAAATAATAAGTTTTAAACAAAATTGAGTTTTAATTATCTTTCTAAATTTTGAAACTTGTATCCATTAAAATCATTAAAATCTTTAAACCTTTAAATTAAGAAAAATGTATTAAATGTGTATAATGGTAATAAATATTTCAGTTTTATTTACTCTTATCAGTCTAATATGATATAAGGCAAATCTTTCTTTCTTCACAAAAATCCACCATACACGTAGGGCAATAGAAAGAAAACTTTTATATTCCATTTTTATCTTTTAACAACTATATATATATATATATATATTATTACGAGTCATAATATTTTTAGTATTCTCTATTTTGTACTCACCACATGCACCTTTTCGACTTTTATGGATAAATATATAAATATTAAACCAACCTTCATGGATATTTTATATATAATAAATACATAATTAAAAGCAACCATGTTATTTAAATACTAGCCTCTATAGCTTTAGGGTTTATTTAAAAAAGTGGTACCCAGAACGAAGAAGAATATCACCGTCCCTTTCTTACACAACTTTATTTCTATCAAAATAACATGGGTTGTCAAACGAACTTATCAAATACTCAAGCTATATGAATGATGTCTCTTATGGCTCTCTCCATTCCACTTGTGCCCGTGACAAATAATTTCATATTCCCACGTAAAAAAATTAAAAGAAAAATAATAATCTCCAATTTCACATTTTTATTTTCCTCCCATTTTAATAATACAATTATTGAGGACACGTCAGATCGTCAAAGGCCGTGATGGTCCATCGGTCACCCGCCGTCCCACTACCCAATTCCCACCCTTACGTGCCACCTGTTTCCAAACACCTTTGCTAACGTCACCCATCCCCTTTAAGACTCACCACTCACGTCCACTCCTGTTCTGCCACGTCTCCTCCTTAAACAAAATTTTTATCGGATCCAACAAAATCTACCTCACCAGTCTTCTTTCGCCACCTAACTAAAAAAATTTACCACCACGGATTTTTAAAAATATCCATTAAAGGAAATCAAAAAACAAAAATCCTTTTTCCCTTATATAAAGGAAAACGGTTTTTTGACCTTTCCATATAACGCCATTCTTATTTAACACGTGTCCCAATCATTCTGCACGTGCCTCCTGCCACGTAATCACCTCAAACCGCACCGTTTAGTCTCCCGAGTATAAAATACAAAGACTCGGCCTCTGTTTTTGCATCACCCGTGAGAGAAAGAAAAAACAGAATTACGAACTGAACCTGCCCGAACACGGCGTCGTAATGACGAAGCAATTGAAAGAGAATCAAGAACCTTTAGTCTCCGGCGGAGAGTTTCCGGCAACGGAAGCGGAGGAGTCGATGAGGTTGATTTGTCATCCTTGTGATTTTCACACTCCGAAGACGTACAAGGAAGTGGAGACGGATCAAGAAAGTATAGGATCGTCGGAGGAAACAGAGTCGCCGAAATCAGTAGCGAAGGTTGCAGACTGGAGGAAGAAACTAGCGTATGTTCATTACCAGGTTCGGAGAATCAGAGAAGAGGATTTGCATCTTGGTGAAGACATCGGTGAAGGCTTCAACGCAAAAGAGAAGATTAATTCGATTGGTGGAGATTGGTGCGATGTTCGAGATAATAATAATCCTCCTCCTCATTCTTCTTTTCATAATCATCGCGTTGGTTCTCAGATGAATGTCGTGATTTTCTCGAGGCCGATCTTGCCGAGCTCGCCGCTCGGCGGGAAGAACACATTTAGAGCCGTAAGTTAAAACAAGGTATGATTGTTCAAAATTGAGATTAATTGAATCAGCGAGGAAATTGAAGGTTTGGATTCTTGTGATTGAGTTAGTTTTGGGTTCTGATTTTGCAGGAGAGATGGAAAAATGAGAGAGAATAGTTAGAGGTGCTCAAGGAAGTGAAAAATTGGGGGAAAATTTTGATCTATGGTTCATGGCTGCATAGAATTTAGGGTTTGAGGGAAATTTTGGTGAATTTGGAAGGATAAACAAAAAGAGAAATAAAAAGAAAAAAAGAAAAACCGATCAAACGATCCATACTCCACTGTAAAGTCTAATCTCAATCGTAAATGAGAGAAGAAATTGCATGAATCCTTCTTATGTAAATAAATTTCCTGCCTTTTATATTTATTTCATTATTATTTCAATTTTTTGCTTTGTTTATTTCTCTTTTCTTTTCAAAATTAGATATCTTGAATTTCAAATAATAACCAAATTATTCAACTATTTGCAATTGTAATTATTTTTTTAGAAACATTTCTTATTTTCCAAAAATATAGAAATCATTTTTAAATTATTTTAAAAGTTTTACTAAACATCTAGGAGAATACATAATATATATATATATATATATATATATATATATATTATTAAAAATAAATTGGGTTCATATATATCTCTACTGTTTTTTTTTTTTTTTTTACTTTATTTCATACAATTTTGCATTAAAAAAATTAAAAAATTGGAAATGATAAAAATATAAATATGTGTGAACAAAAACTTTGCTGAAGATAATTAACTTTTTTTACAAAAAGATAGACTCAAAAAGCTTCAAAGCATAGAAGCATAATTAATTAAGATGTTTTAATTATAATGTTGTTTCTGATATTTATAACTACAAGATGACATTACCTAATAACATTTTTTATATCTCAAAATATATTTTAAAAACTTTTTTTTTTTTTTTTTAAGTTGGGTTTAATACTTTCTCGATTTCTATTTATTTTAACGAAAAAAAAAATTTCAACCATATTTTATAGAACAAAAGATAAAGGTGGAGTGTGAAAATAAAAGTTGTATAATTGTAGAGGATCGGAGCATAATCAAAAGATCTGATGTGATTATAGCCTGAAAATTGTTATTGGTCTAATAATACATAATTAAAAAAAAAACTATACATATATTTATTTAATTCTATAATTTTAAAAAAGTTCTAGATTTCGAGAAAATTTAATTGTAAAAATATTAAATAATTTTTAAAATAAAAAAAGAAATTTTGGTGAAAGTAGCACACGTTTGATTTTCAATTTCAAGTGCATTTTTTTAAACTCGTAACACTGTTTTTTTCGTCTGGACAAATTTAACAAGATTTTCTTAGAATATTAAAATTTGACAAAACATTAAATTGGATGTTTTACGGATGTTCAGATCTTCTCAGACCTTAAACTTTTTCTATAGTTTTTCTCAATCTTATACCAAATCTTAATTAAATTTTCCCAATCTATTATTTTCACACAAACTTTTGTATACAATTTCTCAAATCATTTTATTTGAAGGTATGTTTTCCATAATTATGTTGACAAGATTATTATAGAAATCTTATTTACAAAAACTTTATATAAAATTTGACAATATTATAATAATTTTTTAAATAGAGTTAGATAAAAGATTAGGTTGTTATTCATTTCTCCGAATAAAATTGTACTAAAAAAGTCTAAAATTATAAATTTTTTAGACTTTTTTGGTACAATTTGATAGATGAACTGAGATTATCAATTTTTCTTGAGTATTTTAGTACAATTTTATATGTGATGAGCTCAGATCCATAATTTTTTGAAAAAATAAAAAAAGATTAGTTAAGATTTGGTGTAAGATTTTGGAAGATTTGAATTTAAAAAAAAAAAAGAAACATAAAAAGATTAAACAATATTTGGGAATTTTTGAAAAATGGTAGAATCTCTAGCTAATATCATAAAAAAAAACCCAAAACAGTGGACAAGTTAACTTTTTTTTTTAATATTTTTGGGATTTCACTAAGATGAATCGAGAAAATAGTTTTATAGGTTTTAAAAAATGTGCTACTTTTCAAAACGAAAACTAAAAGGTGTGGTACTTTTTCCAATTAAAAAAAAAACACTTAAAAAACGTTGATAGACTGTTATCAATATTTATCATGATAATCATTGATAGACACTGGTCATATACTTCTATTATTTTCTATCAATGATAAACTTTTATTAGCGTTTAATTAGTTTCAATTACTGATATACACTTATATACTCTTATTAGTCTCTATTATTAATGAAAATATTTTATTAGCATCTATTTGGAGCGTGAGAAAAAAAAAAGGTTTTGCCATAAATGGTAGATAGTTTGGTTCCTTTTTCTATATTGTTTTTTTTTTACAATTTTTTAAGAATTAATTCTTTTCAATATAGTAAAATGATGGAAATATTTTAAATATATAGCAAAAATCTGAGAAGTTCTGCAATTTGAAATAATTTTCCAATCTCCCTACAAATCAATACCATAATTTTATGTATAATATATTCTTTTTCTTCTTTTAGATAATTTATTAGTTTGCCCTATTTTATATTAATTAATCATATATAACATATGAGAATTGCAATTATATCCTAAAAAAATATGATTATTGAAAGTCAATTATTTGATTCATGAATGATATTTTATAAAAATATAATTTCTGATACATTTTTTGTATTGACTTTCTCTTTAAAACTCTATTAAAAGGAAGTCAGTATTTTATAATTAGAATTTGACTATTTTTGTCCACCTAACTAGAAGAGATTCTTTTTCATATTTAAAAAAAAAAATTGTTTCTAATCGAGAAAAAAATGTTTTATATTAGGTTCCGTAATTGTTAAATTAACACTATAGATTAAGATACAGTTAAACTCAAAATTCAAAGATTAAAATATTAAGTTTGAAAAATAGATGGGATTCAAGTATTCAATTATTGTATTTAAGGAATATGAAAGTTATTATAAGAAATGAGAAGGAAATAGACTTAATTATTGTTAAAAAAAAAAAGAAATGGTTTCTAATTAAACCGAGTATTAATGTTTTACAAATATTTTTTCATTTTCAATTTTACTACCAAACTCTTCTTAGTACAATGATTATGGAGATAGATGAGTAAATCAAATCTAAAACTTTTGAGAGTAAAAGATGTTATTATTACTAAACAATAGTATTGATATAAATGAAGTGGTGACACATGACATTAATATATGAATTAATAACTAAGATTTAAGTCAAATGTGCTTTTAACTACAATTATTGCAATGAAACCCAAAGGAAGGTTGGGAGTTGTGAAGGAACTTAGAGGGTTTGATCATAATGAAATGACCAAATTGAGTCTTTTTCTTTTTTGGGTTCCAAAATTAAAAGGGGAAAAAATGCATAGAATTGCTGCCTTTTTGCCATATTAACTTTCAACATTGATTATAGTTGAAGTCTATTCCTTTGAATGAAAAAAGCTTCCTTTTCCCATCTCAAAAAAGTGTACTTCCTTTCCCCAATGGAAACTCCATCGTCCATCCACTTGTTTTTCTCCTCCATTATATTATTTACCAATTAAATTATATTTTCAGTGATATTATTGGGATCTTTTGGTATTTTCATTACTATATTCCATTTTAAAGTTAAAAGGGGTTGTAAATCTTTTTCCATACTTCTAAACATTAATTTAATTTATGATTTTCGAAATCATTACATAGAGTTTAAATATTTTACTATTTTATTATATTTTCAAAAAACTCCTACAAATTACTTAAAATAAGTTATGTCGAGAAGTAACATATTATACTAATACAATTTAAACGTCGAAAAATGATCCAACGTCCTGGCATATTACTAATCAATTTCTGCATTGAAATAGTGTAAGTGTAAAGGTAATGTATAGTTGGATATATAATATATATATATATATAAATCTGTAAAATGAGATTTATTTTTTTGGATTTTTTCAATAATAAAAAAAATTGACCAACTATTTATCCTTTATAGAAAAATCATTAAAATACAAAATTTATTACATTTGATTTTTCTAGGAAGGATAAAATTTTTGAAAAATGTTTTATTTTTGACAATCTTCTTTTATTTTTATATCATTAAAATGTTTATGTTTAGTTGATCAATATTTATACTAGAAATTTCATTTTATATTACTTGAACTTTTTTTTTTTATGGCCAACATATGATTGATAGGAGAAATAATAAAAACCAACATTATTCCCTATCAATACAAAAGCTTAGATTTAAAAAAATGTAGATGGAAATATATAGACGTGTATAGTGAATATAAATGTACTAAATATCCTCTTCAATAAAGATCTCATTTATAGTGTAGGTGAAACAATAAAACATTTGGCATATATTGATGACAAAGTTTTGACATGAATCACAAATTGAATGCTCCCAATGCAAATTCTTTCACACACACACACCAACAAAAATGAAGAAGTAAATGGAGAGATGAATTTCATCCCTTAATTCGAGATCAAAAATGATTTTTTAATCTCTTTAAATTATATATAATATATATATATATATATAATGTTAAAATGAGATGCCATTTTCACACAACAATAATAAGAGTAGACAGATTTGTAATTTTCCTTTGTCATTTAATTAAAAGCCTAACCTACTAAATTCCAATCAACTTTCCAACAACTTTGTCATTTTCTCAATCGCCCAACAAATAAATACTACCATTGTTGCACTATTCCAACATATACATATACATACATATATATATATATACATACATATATATATATATATATATATATATATATATATATGTATAATTACATTTTAAATGTGCCTGCTTAATTAGAAATTAAACTTAACGTTTTAAGTAAAAAAAAAAAAAAAAATCGTTCAATCTAACATAAAATTTGTACGAGGTTTGTCGTTCATATTCTCCATCTCCAATATATATTGTTAATAATTATGTATCTCAACTAAAATTATGTCTGATTATTAATTACAAAAATTTCTCTTAACGTGATGAAAAATAATCTCGACTATATTTTAAATATAACTCAACATTATACACTATCAATATTGATTCTAGATGATTGATTGTAGATCGATGATATGTAAATTACATATTAAAGTGTAAAATCAAATATTAAGTTAATTTTTTTTGAATGTTTTAGAAAAATAAAAGTAACGGCAACAATTTTAAATTACTCAGGAAACATGCAATAATTCTCTTATCTTATCTTCATATATATATATATATATAATTCATGATTTGTAAGTATATTTTGAAGGTAAAAAATATGTTTGAGTGGTATTTCAATTTAGTCCCTTTTATTTATTTATTTATTATTTGGTCCATAGCATTTTAGCACGTTTCAAATCATAAACATTTAGAATAGAATAATTGTATTATTTTGGGACTTGTAAGACAAGTTAATATTATAAAAAATAATGGATCAAAGTGAATAAACAAACCTAAAAAAGTAATTCACATTTATAGTTTGATTTGAGATAACTCAAATGAAAAATATCCACCACATGAAGGATGATCTATTTGTAGTGGTTGCCTTGAAGAGAAATAAATGGCACTGTTTGGTAAAACAATTTATGGCCCATGCCTTTTTCACAACAAACAATTATCAAAAATGACCTTTTTCCCCTCCTCTCTGTCTCTCTATATCTACATTCATCATATGCATTATTGTCCATTTCTTATGAGTTGTGACCAACCAAACCTCCATTAAAAAAATCTCCTCATCCTGTTTTTGTTGAATTACATCTCCCTCTCTATATATACTTTTTTTTTTATTATCAACACATTTGCATGCTACAACACAGAACTTTGCCTTTTCCTAAAGTCATTTTTCTTTACATATGTACACACAACTCCTCCATGTATGTTTATCATTATGTCCACTGTTTCAAAAAGAAAAAAGAAAGAAAGAAATATTTATGTTAACATTTATGTTCATCCAATATAGGATCTCAACTGATTTAGATGGTTTTAATTAATGTTCATCTAACTTTTAACTCACTTTTGATTATGATTATGATCGATTCATTACTTCTTCAAGCCAAAAAAAATGAGAAAAATGGCAATCAATCTCATAATCTTCCAAAAGAAAAAATAAACAAATTCAAGTATAATCAAACTCACATTTGATTAAAAAATCTAATGGGAAATGCAAAGGGGAGATATAATCAGATTCTCACCAACTTCCAAAAAAAGTATAAACACTCTGTATTTAGTAATCTGAATACAAAAATTTTAGTTAAGTATACAATTTTTTTTTTCTCTTTTTTGTTCTTAACACACAAAGGGGGAGGAGAAAATCCTTCTTATTATCATTATTGTTCAATATTCTCCACTTGTTAGATTATGTTTCTCTATTCTTCTCCTCCAAAATCAGATCAAAAAAAACTTCTTCAACTGTACAAACAAAAAGAAAGAACAGGACAAAACCCAGAAAAAAAAAAAAAAGAAAAAGAAAAAAAAAAGGTAAAGAATTTTCAGATTTGTACCTTGTAATTTTGCATTAATGGCAGCAGATTGGGCATCTTACAAGCCCATTTTCATTGCAATCAACACATCTTTGAAAACCATAACCATCTTCTTCTTCTTCTTCTTCAAGTTCTTCTTCATAATCTTCTTCTTCATAAAACACTTTACAGCTTCCACAACATGTCTCACATGGCACAAATCTTATATCCCCACAAGCTTCACAGACACCCCCATCACCATTTTCAATCTTCTCGCAACATTCAAGCAATTTCTCTAGCTGCCCATCTTCATGTAACCTCCTAATTTCTTCAGCATCACCGATTTGCTTCCTCCCAATGAACACTCTGGGTAAATTCCCTCCACTATTTTTGTTCTGATCTTCCATTAATAGCTGCTTTAGTTCTTCTTTAAACCCACTATGCATTGACACATCTCTTTCATCTACACGAACTCTAATAGCTCTTAGAATTGCTCTAACATGGCAACAATCTTCATATGTCTTACGAATCCCTCTCAAGCTTGTAAAGTATAGAATAACCTTATCCCTTTTCTTCTCTCCTGGCCAACTGTAGAATTTCTTTGGATCCACGGTGGCTGAAGGTGGCTGTTGGTGCTTTGGATTTTCCACCGGGCGGAGGTGAAATGGGTGGTCCGGGGAGAGCTGTTGAAGAGATTTTCGAAACGATGAAATTACTTCCGGGTCGAAATCGGAGTTTGGATTTTCATCTTCAATTTCAGCATCTTCTTCTTCTTCTTTTAATTGAAGCCAGAGAGGTTTCTGAGATGAATTGTTGCCATTTGCTTTCGAAATCGACTCGGGCGATCGATTTTGAAAGGGATCGACAACCGTACGGTTACCGAAATCGAACGAGAGGCTCCGAAATCCGCTCGGAGACCTGAGAGGGCTAACATCCTCAAGCCCTTCCATGAGCTCCCATGCGTTGATCGTCTCCGGCTCCCCCGGCGGCGTTCTGTTCGGAGTTCTCGATGCCGTTTTAGGGATTTTCTC
This sequence comes from Cucumis melo, assembly GCF_025177605.1. Lineage (NCBI taxonomy): Eukaryota > Viridiplantae > Streptophyta > Magnoliopsida > Cucurbitales > Cucurbitaceae > Cucumis > Cucumis melo. The sequence goes on along the minus strand of NC_066860.1, from coordinate 29,020,616 downwards.
TGTGATAACGTTCGACCATGTCTTCGCTTCGGCTAATCCTGTTTTGAAATCCTCAATCGTCTTGTAACTATTACTTCTCTGTGATTGACGGCGATGACAACCACCACCATCACCACCCCCACCCCCACCTCGACCGCCACCGTGGCCATTGATTCCGAGCTCCAACGAGCCTAATGTAGAGGAGGTTAAGGCAACGACGTGATAACTATCACCTTTGGCTTGTGGTGGATGATGAACTTGCATAGAGTAGCTTCGAGAAATCGGCGAATATGGCCGCCGGCAATGACGGCATCGATTTGGTTTGGAGCTTACACATCCCATTGACGAATTAACAAAAGGGTGAAAGAAAGGATTGCATAAATTAATTATAAATAATTCAAAACGATCAATCGTTTTTGGTTAAATCAGATCAAAAGGGGGGGAAGATCAGGTAGAAAAATGAAAGAATCGAGGATGGAATTTCATTCAAACGAATCCAAAACAACATTACAGAGAATTAGGCTCCAAAATGAACAACAAAATTGAGAATCATACAAGAATCGCATAAACAAGAAAGAACCCATGTTCCCCTTTTTTCTTCTTCATCCGATGGCTGAGGAAAAGAAAATCAATGGCGAAACTGCAAAGAAAGAGAGAAGAATGGATAAGGAGCATCAATGGCGGAGGAAAGAATTAGGATAATTGTCAATCCGAAATGGGGATATTGGGAGTGAAGATTAGGAGAGAGAAATTGGGGGGGGGGGGGGAGTGAAGGAATCAAGGGAAGAAGGGGGGATTTTGATTGATTTTGATTTTGATTTTAGGGAGAGTGTGTTGAGAAATGTAAGCAGTTTCTCTCTCCCTAGATTTGAGGAGAGAGAAATTGAGAGGAAGAGGAAGAAGAAGAAGAAGAGGAAGGAGAAGGAGAAGGAGAAGGAGAGGATGTTGTTTTATTTTTGGCATTAAAAGTGGAGAGTTTAGAACAGAAATTCTATGGTGACATTCTACTTATACACTTTCCATAACAATAATCCATACCCCATTTTTAAAACTTTTATTTCACTTCAACTACAAACTTTCCTTCTTCTTCTTCTTCTTCTTCTTCTTTTTTTTTTTTTTTTAATCTTACTGAAATTTTGTTCTTATAATTTTAGAAAACATTAAAGTTTAGTTGTTTATATAGTTTTATCCCAACTATTTATTTTACAAAATTGATCCAACTTTAAAGTCTCACAAACTGAACTAAAACTTATTAACTCACATGGATGAAATTTATCATCTATAACCTCATTTTTTTCCCTTCTAAAATGGTTTCTTTGTTTTTTCTTTTTCAATTAAAGAGCATTGTATTCCAAATATATCTTTCCTCTTTTCTTTTTTATTTTGTTTCTTGGTTGAGAAAAAATAAAAATAAAAACGTTAAAATTTTGAAAGGTTAAATTTAGTATAGTACAAAACAAAACATTTTTAATGTTTTAAATTTAAAAAATAACTCTAAACCATAAAAATGTCCAGATGTAGATTTGTATTTAATAGTTTCATGAAGAAATTATTGGTAAAATAAAATAGTTAGAAGTGAAGTAGTTGATTATAAATGTAGAATTAAGGACTAAGGAGTAGGAGGATAGTTAATTCTATTTTCATATACATATTGGGATAAATAAATTGTTATCATTTATTTATAAGATCATTTCAATTTTTGGAGGATCAATATACCGTAGAACCAATTTTGTATTAGATGACTTTCAATTTGGATTGAAGTAATACTATTTTTAAAATGTAACTTCTAAAGTTGTATTATATTGTTATTATTATTTTGCAAATAATATACTTATAAGAACAATAAGACCCAATTGGTAGCATATATATATATATAGGGTATACAAAACTAGTTTGACAATCTCAACTCAATTATTTTATTCTTTTACTTTTAATTTAAAAACATCTCATTCAAAAATAAATTAGACTAAATATATCTCTCATTTTCACTTATATTCAAACACTCCTCTTTTTTTTTTTTTTTTTTTTAACACTACATTTCTTTTTCTAAAAAATCACAATCATTTAAGAAACCCTATTATATAAACGCTTTATTTCTAAGCCAATTTATATTTTCAACCCTCTATTCTTTAAGAAATTTCCTTTATTTTGTTTTAATTTTTCATTCCGGTCGACTATGAAATTATAATAAAATATAATACCAAAAGCGATGGTTTATATATTTTCTACGAGACTAGCTATTATTTCTTTTAAAGGTATTATATTGCAAAAGGAGAGATCTCGCAACCTTGAGTTAAGACACAAACAAAACATATTAATACAAAGAAACAAAGCAACAAAAAAATCGAATCCAAAAGGAAAAATACGCACCACAAAAACTTTAATTAAGAAAGGAGGTTATGAGAAGAATAGGCCATATGGGTTCCCATAGAAAAAGCTCCCATCTGCTGTGAATAACACATAAAAATCTCAGGTTGAATATTACTTGAGAAGGCTGCAAAGGAGCATCATCGTGGATACACACTTGCACGTCTATTACGCTCATGTCAAATATGATAGATAACATCACATCAAACAATTCTCCAAATTTTACGTCACTACCAATTCCCTCAGCTAAAATGAAAAATCCAACCAAAAATTACTTCATTTCAAAATACATATCATCGTCCCTCTCCCATTGACATTGCTGAGTATAAATGTTTGACATATGTACTAAAATTTCAAACCCTATGAAACGGAAATTATTTAAAACACTTTATATGTAAGATTATATTTTGTGATTTTCTCATATTTTCGACTACATCATTGATTTTTTTTTTTTTTTTGTTGAATTTGTGGAAAATGGTTTAGCTAGGCTTTAATTAGGTTAGGTATTTAGGTCTTCATTTCCAATCAAATCACTTATGTACGTGGCTATCATTTTTTTCAAATCTATCTAAGATAATTAACAAAGGTCTAATTAATTTTCAACCTATTGTTATTTTTCTGAATAATGTTTGAATACAAAACCATCTCGTGTGTTTGAAGAATCGAGAGCATTCATCCAAACTATCCGACTTAAATTATACCCTATTTATATTATAAAGGTTATGTTAGGTTAGTTTTTATTTTAGATTGGGTTCGATTTACGTTTAAAATTTAGGTTGGATTAGTTTTTATTTTAGATTGGGTTTAAATTACGTTTTTTAAAATTTAGATTGACACAACCCAACATAAATTTTTAATATTAATAATATATATATATATATATATATATATATATATATTATAACTTATAAATATGAGGTTTTATATATTTTATTTTTTTACGAAATGATAAATATTTTGTGAAATATTATATTATCGATAATTTTCCTATAAATATTATGATTCATACATATTGTTACAAAGATTGTAACAAACAGGATAGATTTTGATATTTTTATGAAATTTTAGTTATTAATATGTGTCGTGGGCAAACTTAAGTATTTTAGGTTTATAAAATATATACTTAACAAAAATAAATAATCCAACAATCCAATTCAACTCAACCAAATCCTATATAAATTATTTGAATCAATTTAACAAACTTAAAATTGTAGTTGGATTCAATATATATATATATATATATATATATATATATATATATATATATATATATATATATATATATTTATAATTTAATTAAGAGTACAATTTCTTTTTACATTTTGCAACATTTATTATTTATTTATTTTTACTGTTTAGCTCAATGATATATAGTTTATATTAATTTAACTCAATATTCTGGTCATGCCCTCTAATATTTATTTTCAGGAAATTATAGTGGCGGCCAAAACCATTTAAGGGAATTGTAAATATAGCTTGCTTTTTTATATATGCAAAAAAAATTCAATTATCAGCTAAAACATTCGTCAGATATCGAGTGTCAGCTAAAACCAATCTGACAATTGGTATCTCACAAGTTAACTAAGATAACGTAAAAGATAATTGCATGACAATCAAATAACAATTACATAATAATCAAATTGTTTTAAAAGTGAGAGGCATTTTTAACCTTTTACTATAAGTTCATTAATGAATTTGGATTAGACGGATCAAATTTGTCCTTTAGAAATTTAAGTGATATGAATCTAATTTAATTATTTTTTTATTTATTCTTTTTTTTTTTTTTTTTTTTTTTGGTAACGAAGAAAGTAGCCTGTAATAGTATTTATGTATTAAATTCGAAAAGAAAAGTTGTATTTGGTTGAATAACATGTTCCTACTACTAAGGATTTTATTCCTATTTTAGGTGTTTGATGCCTATTATTAATAACATGCGGTATTAATTTTAAAAAATAATCATCATTAAATATATTAATGGAGTGATATAACGTTCTATCTCTTTATTATTTGTATATTTTTTAAAATTAACAAAACATGTTAAAAGTCATCTATCTCATTTCCATTATGTTGTTAGGACTATCTTTGAACGTACAAATTTGGGGTAGAAGTAGAAAATTTGAGCAACAAACCTCCGATCTTGATCAATCTATATCAATATTTAGTCGAGCTAAGATCTTATAATTTGAGCCAAAAACCTTAGGTTCATAATATTTTATATTTTTTTTATTTATAGTAATTTGACTTTAATAAATATATTGTTATTATATAGCAAGTTAAACAAACTCGTAATAGAAACATTTTCTAGAAAGAGTTTAATAGGAAGAGTTGTAAAGTTAATTGAGACTGGCCAACGTATCTATGTTGCACTTTTTTTTTAGTTCAATTCATTAGTCTAATTACCATTTATCGTGATAAACTCTTTGTTTCTTTTTAAAATAAGGGTTTTGTTTGGATTTGTATTTTTAAATTATTAAGTTAAAAAATAAGTTGTTTTGAAAAAAATTAATGTGGCAACTACCTAAAATATATTTTGAAAACTAACGCGTGGTTTAGGAATATATAGATACTTAAAACAATTTTTAGAAAAATAAATTGTGTGTTTATTGGTTAATTTCCCATGAAATATTATGGCCAACACTTTTTGTCGGCTATCTTCACCAACCAACTTTCGATAATTGTCATTAGCCAACATTCGACTATCATTTCCAAAAGTTGTCGTCCATGAACCTCCGACCACTATTTTTTATGCAATCGTCAACCACCAATTTTCATTGTTATTGTCTTTCCCATAACCGTTTTTTACCAACATCCAACGATTGCTTTTTGACAATTGTAACAACCAAACTTTGGATGACCATTTTCAGGCTACTACCACAGACCAACTAAGTACTTTTGCCGATTGTTGTTCAATGACCATAGTAGGCTAACTTTCTTTCACCATTTTCGTAGGTTGTTTCATGTCGAATTTTGTTGATCGTTTGTTGGTGACCGTTGTCGGCTTACTTTTGTCGACCATTATCGGTCAACTTTCGTCGATCATTTTTTTCATGACTGTTATCTACCAACTACCAAAACGACCACTATCACCAATCTCTGATTATCATTTTCTAGTGACTATCCCCGACCACCATTCTCAATGACCGAACTTCTATCTAAGCCCCATTAACAAATTATTTTATTATAATTTGAGATTATATACATACATACGTACGTACATACATATATGTATATATACACATACATACATACTTACTTTTAGTCTATAACAAATCAAACAAATTTTTACCTAAAAACACTCTTAAAAAAAGGAATCGTTAAACACATGTGTACTTTTTAAAAGTTATTTTAAAAAAATAAAAATGTTGTCATTTAGTAGATAAATATCATTTTATGGAAACTTTAGGTAATATTAAAAAATTAAAAAAAAATTATATATATATATATATATATATATATATATATATATATAAAGTATGAAATTGAAAAATGAAATAGAAGAAAATTAAAATATATTAACTCAAATTCAATGAATTGGACAGAGACTATTAATTTTCTTTTTTCTAAATAATTAAGAAAAAAAAAAAGAAAGTTATAGAGTTGGATTTGTAGGGCAGAAGGATTTGGAGGCACATGGAACCTTCTCATCAAATTATTGGGTATGGGATCAAAAAATATTATTTTGGTTGTTATCTCATAACGCAAAAAGAAACACACCTTAAATTTCAGGGCAATGTTTTTGTATTTGCACTATTCTTTTCAATATAAATGTGTGATCTAAAATTTTGACCCTCTAATCAAATACATGTGTCATTTATGTCATTCATCAACCATACTCACTTTAGACTTAAATTTAATTTTAATTTGATCCAAACTAGAACCTTATGTTTATAATTATAACCATTACCTTAAATCTAGTCAATAATAAATTAATGTTCATCATAACCACAAAATATGGATAAAAAATAATGCAATTATCCACCACCATCATATTGTTGCCTTTTAGTAAGTATTAATCTTCCAAATTTCGGTTTCGTTTCATTCTAGGTGTATTCTTATTTTCACGTCCTTTCTTTTTTGTTTATCCATTATTGTGAGACTTTGATCACATTAATTATCAACGTACCTTTATTAAATTTCGACAATAATTATTGTACTAAATAATACTTTAAAAATGTTGTAGAAAACACATGAGACTTTTAGGTCAACTATTGTAAGGAATTTTTTTATAAAATATTAAAAGAATAAAAAATCAACTCCCAAAAGTTTATAAAATGTGATCGAATGGTACAACAAAGAGACATATGACTTTTGATTTTGGCTAGTTGCTAAAAATATCCTAAGTTTTGGTGTATTAGCCCTAATTCAATTTTCTTTTTATTATTTTTTAAGTCAAAGTTTGAAAAAGAATTTTGCATAAATCGTAATATTTTTCGTATAATAGAATTTTCTCAAGTTGATTTTAGAATGCCTCTCATTTACGGAAATAAAAAACATCTCTCTTTAATAGTTGAGTCATACCCACCTTCGCTAGATACACATCCATTTGATTATTTATTACCATATCAACTCTTTTAATTTATTTATTAGATAAGATAACCTTTGGTGAGATTAATTATTTAGTATATCAATAATTTTTCTTTTGCATGGGATTATTTTTATTCAAATATCTCATAAATTTGATTTCGTACCTTTATTCATTATTACCATAAACGAAAAATACTCAATAACTATGTAGAAAACCTAAGAAAGATCATAAAAATAACATATATTACATTGTGAAATGAATGATGTGTGTAATAATAGAAACAGTATAAACTACTACATTAGTATCAGAATATTATTCCAAACTTTATGAGAAGCAACGTTTAATATATATAACGAGTGGATCAAGATGAGGAAAGCAAAAGAGAGAAAGAAAAGAAAGAGAGTGTGTTAGGTTAATAATTATGAAGGACATGTGTGAGCATGAATAGGCACGTGGTGCACGTGAGCTTTTAGGTTGGTGTTTTCCGACAATTGTGTGACACCATCCATCCAATGTTACAAAAGTTAAAAAGATAAAGAAAACTAAAGAACTTTGGATCTCACAGCCCCCCGTTTCCATTTGCCATCATGGCTGCAGCTGCTGAAGGAGGCATATTATTTCTTTTTATTTTAACTTCAACTTGTTCTTTTTTAATACCCATTTAAATAAACTTCTTTTACAAAAAAAAACCTAGAAATTACTTTAATATGTACATATGCATGCATGCATATGAGTGATTAAAATCAACCCTAATATGTTATTGTTTCTCTTGTTATCTATTTATTGATATGAAAACATATCTTTAATCATACATCCTCTGGAGGGGAATTAGGATCGTAGGATATCGGGTGTGTTAGAAAGGGTAAAAAATTTGTAGGGAGCAAAAACAAAAGATTAATAAATTTTTAATATGTTCTTGGAATAAAAATTCATATGATCGTAATAGGTAATATTTAGAGTGATGTATCCAAAATTGCTTGTATAAATGAAGACTTGAAAAACTTCTTGTAATTTTCAATATAACATTAAGCATATCAAACTCGAGATAGACAACCCCTTGAATTCATTATATATCCATTGAGATTCTTTCCTTTCACATGATCCATCATTCCTTGTTAGGGTAACCTTCCTTTTTATAGCAACACACTACAAGGAAAAGAAAAAAAAAAAAAGCTCTCTAATATTTGGAACTTTAACATTGATCAGTCTTAATTATATTTATCATGTAAGTTCATATCAAACATCTTAGTTCTATAAGAACAATATAATGATTAAGATATTCTTTTCAACAAAAGGTTTGTTTCTTCAAATATGTTAAAAAAAAAATAAGTTATTGATTAGAGTGGTTGAATTATATTAATTAGGGTGTCATGTTTCGTGGGAGCTCCCCCTTTGTTCATAAAGAGGCCCCTTTCGATATGGAAAAAGCTTTCTGTTATATGTCTCTAATGGCCATCAATGGATGGCTTTTTCCCTTACTTTCTTGGCCCTCTCCCTCTCATAATATTTTTAATTATTTGTTACCTTTTGCTATCTATGATCTTTTCCACTCACTTTTTGCTTTATTTTTCTCTTTGGGTTAAGTGTTTCTTCCCATGCAGATGAATTTCTAAGACATCACAAAGGAGGATGCAATGCAATCATCTTTTCTTTTTAATTTAGCCTCATTTTAAAAAAAAAAAAAAATACGTGCATCTCTTACGTACATCTATTTGGTGCGTCGGTCCTATTAAATTGTCCAATCACAAGATATTATAAGAATAATTTTAATTTATTTGATAGACTTTATATTAAATTTGTCTTCCTCCATCAACTTAAACTTTTAAATCATAATAGAAAAAAGTTCTTTTGTTGCTACCATTCTTAGAACCTTAGGTTTAGGATTTAGCTTTGTTTAAATCTTTAGTAACTGTCTAAGTCTACAAAGAGTCTTGAAGTATCCATAATATATGTATAAATTAGATTTCTCTAGAATCATGTTGAAAGATGTAAATAAATATCTAAAAAAAAAAATCTAGAAATATCTAGAATAATATAGTAGTTGGAATTCGAGTTTCTTTAGACAAGGATAAGATTAAAAAGATCTAGAATAATAGTTAGAATTCTAGAGAAAATTTTTGCTTGGACTTTTAAGATTTCAGGCCTATAAATAGGAGGTGCAATCCTCGTAAAAGTAAACAAAGAGATGAATAAAGGAGAGTTAGAGAGATATCTCGAGAGTCCCAAAGTGTTCATTTTTTTTCTGTAAATTTACTTAATAAAGGTTTCTTTTTTAATTTTCTTTTGTATTAATTTCTTCCCATTTTTATAGACTAAACAAAAGATTTTAAAATGAACATTTAGGGCAGTGGCTTTACCAATCATATGATCTCTAGTTAGTATTTAAATATCAAATCAAAATATTGAGCAAAAAGAGTATCCTAATGTAGTAGGATTAGGCAGTGAGTTGATAGAATTTGGTGGTAGATGTAAACAATCCTAATGATTTGACATAAATATGTGCACAAATGATCTCTCACATCCCTTCTTACATCTGTTTTGTCTGCTTGATTTGAGACATTTTTAGGTATTATGCCCTCCTCAACTATATCATATATTAAGGGCATTTTAAGTCCTACATAAGTTGTTACCTTCTCCTCCATCTCCTTGTTTATCGTAGTAGAGTTTCCAAGGTTCATGTTGATAAAAATGTGGTGTCTTAGCTAGTTTATAGGAATGAAGGAAGGTTACCAACATTTACAAAAACAAAAAGAAAAGTTTCACTACAACATTTAAATGAAAAAAAAAACAATCTTTTGATAATTTTAAAATAAATTTAAAAGTTACCAATATTATATATTAAGGAAATATTAGTGATGCCTTTTTTTATTATCTATTGTAATATAAAAAAGATATATCGATATGATACTTTGTCACATTTAAAAATGTTGACATAAATAATATTTTCATTTTACTTAACATAAATAATATTTTCATTTTACTTAACATATTTTCATTTTCCTATATATAACTTTAAAAAAAATTCAATTCACTTTCGCTATCACATTTTGATTTTTATTTTACTGTATGTATTTGTTATATACTTGGGTTTTTTTAATTGAAAACAATGATGAATTGATTGCTTTTATAATAACTTTAAACGTAACAAATAAAAGATAACTATATTGAAAGGATAGAAACACAGTTAAAACTTATACTAAATCAAGGCAAAATTCTTACTAATACAACTAAATTATATTCAAACATAAAATCAAAAAAATGACAACGTGATGGTGAAATTAAAAAAGAAAAGAAAAAAGGAAAGGTGTTAGATTATGGTTGTATCTTTATACGGCAAATCCTTTTACCAATTGCTATTATATTATTTATTGTTGTTGTTGTTGCTGTACGAATCAAATGATAAAAGTATCGAAAACTTAAAAATTATATCAAAAGATCATACCACTTGTAATATATATATATATATATAATAATAATACACACACAAGGAAGAGTAATTATTATTAATTAATCATAATTAAGGTGGTTTCTTTGGTAGAATGTTTGTCTCCTAAATGCCTTCTTCATCACTTCAAGCCCTTCCACTATATATTTTTTTATGCATCCATGCATACAAGTTTTCATATTATTTTATTAGCGACATATCAATGAACAATAAAATTTAGTTCTAAATACTTGTGTATTTGTTTGGTTCAAAAGCTTTTAAAAATTATAGCCTCTTCAAGATTACAAAAAAATTTACATCATATTCCCAATACAATATAACAAGAGCATTCTCTTTTATAAATGTATCATTATAACAACCTTATATGGAGTAAGTTTTACGTTTGACTTCTTATTCATTCTACAATTTTCATCTTTGATTTTACTGTTGTTACATTTTTAATTATTCTATGTTCGGAGGTGCTCCGTCCTTCTCTCAATTACAAAATTTTACCGTTGAACAATAAGAAGATCATCAACCAAGACTTGTATATTATATATCACTTTCTTCTAAAATTCTAGAATCAATAATGAATAATATATTTTTTTTTTCTATTTCTATAATATGCTCAATTATTGAAAGAAGAAAGGATTTCCCAATTTTCCAATTGACTCAAGACTCAATAATTAAAGTATATTTGTACTTGATTATTACTGTATTATTGGTGTAATGTAACTTAACGTGTAGAGGAAGAAGACATGATTGAGAAAATTTGCTAAAGATTAGGAGAAATAATTAAATAGATCTACCTTTAGTTAGAGTACATATACATATGCCCAATATTTTACTCATATCTTTAACCAAACTATATAGTTATTGATTGACTCAAAGATCTCTTTCAGTATAAGGTTTAATTAAATGCCAAAAGCATGTTAGATTATGAGTTCAATCTAAACTTTGCCAATAATTAACTAAATAAAAGTTGTGACAAATGATAAGTTATATATATATATAACTTTTACTTCTACACTTAAGTTTTTCAAATTTTTATCATCAAATTATTGGATCAGTCCTCCATTTTCATTTTTTGAGGATGATATTATCCCTTGGGTTTTTTTTTTTTTTTTTTTTATTTCCGAGCTTAATTTGCTATCCTCTAGTTTTAAAAGAAAAAAAATGTAATTTAATCTTACAATTGGATTAATAAACTAATAATAGTAAGAAATAAAATTGCAACTTTAACCTATGAAAAGTTTTTGTTTGAAAATTTAATAAGGAAACTTATTCAGTATACTTCCAATGAATTACAAAACATTTGAAATAATATAAAGTTTATAAGATTTCAGAGAAAAAGAATACTAAAGTTGTGTTAATTTTTGTATGCTTTGCAAAGTAATTCAATAGTTAAGAATTTACATATATATAAAGTTTAATATCCTGAGAGGTATTTGAAAAAACAATTTGATTTTTAAAATATGAACACTCAAAATAAATAACAGTGGATGTTTTAGAATAATCTTGTGACTTAAAATTAATCCAATGTTTAATTTACACTTTTAAATGAAACAACAAAGCATATCAAAGGACCTTCAAGACCTAAAATTAAAAATTAGTATTTTTGGAAAGATAAAATATACAAATATATTAAAATAGTAAAAAGGTGAGTGAGGAACCATTATTTCTCCACAATAAACTCTTGGATTTCAATTCCTGTATGTCTTGCTTCTCCTTGCAATCTCAAGAACACTTCATCACCAACTTTAAGCGACGTAACAGCTATGGCTTTCTTCTCATTATTTCCTGCACAGCATTGGCATTGGCAAGCAAGATTTAGCAAAAACAAATAATCAAATCACTAAGAGACTCAGAAAATCTAAACTTGAAATTGTGCGAGTAAACACGACCTTGACCAGGGCAGACTAAGGCAACTGTTTCCGCATTCTGCAGGAGGACGCTGTAAGGAGTTTGCTCATCTGAATCTCTCTGCAAATAGTAAATCATTTGACTCATTTCCAGCAACAATCCTACTAAATTGAACCGAACTATCTGAGCATTATCGATAAAGGAATCCCAATCGGTATTCTCATATGATTCTCACAGTTTCTATCATTGTCATGTGAATTATATTTCAAATGGAGAGTAACAAACTCTACAAATTAATGTAGGGTTATAGTTGTAGCTTTCTTTATGTTTCAGTTTCACCATTCATGAGCAAGCTTTCAACTGTGGACCGTAAGGTTCAAAGTAAGCAACAGAGAAAACCAAGGAAGTTGGCTAACCGAAACATACGAAACACAACCTTTTTGGTTTCCCCATTCATGGAAACATCAATAGATTTGAAAATTGAAATTAAAAGATGTACGATTTGGATAGAAACACGACGTGCACCTTTGCCTGGACAAGAATCAGCTGCCTAGTCTCAATCTTTACACGTCCAACAATAGCAGTTCGCTGTCTGCCTTCCTGATCAACTACAATTACCTCTTTGCCTGCTTGTAACTCGGAAAGGTAACTAGTTTTCCCTCCCGGAACAGCTACATAGGCATGGACAGGTCCCTGAACATTCACAAGATAATGAAAAGGGTACAACAGAATAAACGAGTAACATTCTTGCAGCTTGCTCTGAGATTACTCATCAACTGAGCTAGAAGATTAGACTGAACTCACAGCATTGACACGAAAAGGTCGGCTAGCGATGTAATTTGATTCTAAGCATTCCGAGTGAACAAGGAACAGTCCTCTCGCAAATGACCCAACCTATGGAAGAATTCGATCGGTTTACACAAAGAAACTTGAGAGCAGTAGAAAAATGAGAAGAGGATGGAGGATTACAAGAAGCCCTTCGCCAGGTCTCATGAGACTACAGAGGTCGACACAAACTCGATCTCCCATTCCAACCACATGAATTTGAGTAATGGTAGCCTTAGTCAAACTCAAAAGATTACTAGCTTCGTTTCTTCTGTCAAAATAGTCCTGGTGACATTATAAATACAACAAAATAAGGAGCAAGGCTTTGCACCAGAATGAATAAGGAAAAATAATAAACCACCTTTAGCTGAAAAACAGCTTCAGGATCTTTAACTTTCAAAATAACTCCGCCCAGACCATGTTCAAGCGCCTATAAATAACAAATGAATTCAATCATATTTTTGCGATGCCAAGAAAACTACACACTTCACTCTGATACAGCCTCAAATGTGCACCTCAAAGAAGATTTGAGCCTCAATAGGAGTTTTCGAGATGGCAAACACTGTTTTCTGACTCCCCTGAAACGCTGCAACAATATTCTCTGCCGGTATTATCTGAAGATAAAAACTAAAACCTATGAGTTGCTTTAGTTCAAATGGAGCGTCCTAAGTTGAAAGGGAAGCACTTTCAAAATTTTCAATGATGTTTCTTTAAAATTCTAAAAATACATAAACCAATAAAAATACTTTTAATAGAACTATCTACAAGTAGTTTTTTTTTTTTTTTTCAAATTTAAAACCAACCCTGCTGGATAAACAGGTCATTCTGAATCCATCAAGAAAACCTCAGTAACCACTAATTAATATAGATCCTGATTCACTAGCAGAAAGTTTATAGACTCATCCAAACAAATCAAAATTCTTTTTTTACTCCCTTCTCTAAATTATAAATTCACAACCAAAGAGAGTAATGAAAAAACTAATATTTAAGGATTTTAAGATCACGAAACAAAATTAAAATAGTTAGAATTATGAGCAGCCTTATGGAAAGAAGCTGTGAACCTGCCAATCTTGTAAATCAACAACAACAATGTCTGCAGATGCACGTGCTGGTTGAAGCTGCTCCAACTGCTGGGGGTTAGAGATCTCAACAACTGAGGCAATTAGTCTATCTTCTCCATCTAGAACTCCATCCTCTTTAATAAAAAGAGGATGTATAACTGCAATTGCTGCACAATCCAACACCAAACTTCAAATTATATACCTCCTTACAAGTTCACTGTGATCATGACACTCTTGAACTAAACATATAAAAGAAATCTGTCAGAAAATCAGATGTGCTTGTCCATTTCATGCTAAACATATCATTCCATCCCGTATTTTTGTCTTGAATATTTTACATGTCTCACTATTGTACTCGAGATATAATTGTTTGGAAAAATAATCAATTTATACCTCGAAACGAACTTGTAAAAGTTGTATTAATTTAAAACTTGAACTTAATAGTGAATATCTCCACTTCCATCTGCTATGTTGAACTTAAGAGAAAAAACACCTCTTTTCCTTTAAGTTTATTGAAATTTTAGTACAAATGACCCAAATTTAGTCACGATAACGTCGAATGACCTGGATTCTAAAAACAATGAAAACTAATCTATCCTTATGTCATAAAGAACCGACCAACTTTAAATTTCCATTTGCGGATTCTCACCCACCGCGAATGCTTGGGATCCCGAACGCAATTACAAAGTGCATTACAATTTATTAAAAATTCTCCCCAGTGCCTATTCGAGGTCGCGGTTTTCACCCCTCGTGAATGCTTCGGATCCCGGATGCAATTACAAAGTGCATTGTGGTTTTTCTAAAAAATCTGAATTCTCGCCTTTTGTTCGGTACAGTGGTCATCCGTGGTCGATGAGACAACTTAGTGACATAAGTAAAAGGTTAGCTTTCATCGTTTTCATCAGACTCTGAATCGTTAATCGTTAATGCAACCAAACCAAATTTTGGGTCATTTATACAAAATTCTCAACCAAAGCTCATAAATTTGGCAAAGATAAAAAATGGTATCTATCTTCACATAAACAGAAAGTGAAACGCAAAGCTTACAAGACCATTCATGAGCAAGCTCTGTATTATGAGGCGAGAAGATGAAGGTGCTCCATCCCCTCTCAACCGCAGCCGTCATAACCTCCTGACACTCACTCCAAATCCATACCCCCTTCGACTCCTCAATCGGAGACATTGGAGAGGAGGAGGAAGTGTAAGAACACTGTAAACGACTCAAATCCGAAGACTTACATTCACCCGCATAGGCTTTGTCAAAGTTCCTCGAAATTAGGGGCCGAAGGTTTAAATTCTCTGAGAACCCCACCAAAGATTAAGTGGCACACGGGTAAATCAATAACGTTGTTAAATCAATGGAAAAGAGGAGAAATGGGATTCAAAATCTTGAATTGTTAAAGAGGAGACGGGAGAACCTGGTGTTTTCAGGTAGGTAATGCGCTGTTTGGAAAGCAAAGGAGAAACGGGCGAGGAAGAACGGAGGAAGGCCATGGTCATCGTTTTCTTCTTAGCAACTCTATTTCGCTCGTCCTTCTGAAAGCCCACTGGCCCTGTGACCAAAAAAAATGGTGGGCCGTTATATCACCAAAAAACGACAAGTCGTTTAGAACAACAAGGCAGTGAGAACTGAGAAAGGGGTATCCACAAAGGGGGTCGCGGTGAATGGGTCGACTGTTTACACAAAAACACAAGTCCTCGCAAAGTCATAAAGTAAGGGGACTCAATTATGATTGCTCATTCTCAAAAGGTGAAGGAAGTTGTGGACTTGATGACAGAAGGAATTGGCGACCAAAGTCCTAATAAACAGTTGTTGTAAGTAACTATTATAACGGTTTTTGTCATAAGTTCCGACTAGCACGAAAGACATAATGATCTCGACACTGTCATGGAGGGAGGTTCGGTTAGACGGACGTATATGCAAAGATTAGAACCCAAGCAATCAAGAATTGAAAATAAAGTCAAATGTCGTTAAACTATTAACATAGCAATGTTGGATGTAATAACAAATTAATTTATAAGCATTTGCTAAAAAAACTTAGATTAAATATTCACATTACGAGAAATGTAATCCCAACATTATGGAAAAACAACTTAGGTTATGAACCTTTTATTTTATCAAGAGAAATATTTGAATGCATCTTGGGTTGCACCCATCTTTGTGTTGTCCACTGAGTTTTTAATCACAAGTTGTCGTGTGACAAATTTTTAATTTTAAAAAATATATTTGTTTATTTATTTTTAGTTTTTACTCAATATGATTGAAGAAGATCCATCATCAAGCACTAATATTTTAGACATATAAGCAAGATTATCCATGTCTTCATCCCCAATATATATTGAGGTTGAAGTCTATTTAGCAACTTTCAAAACTTCACAAAGTTTAGAAGAAGGCCTATTTTTAGCCCACAATGGGGATACACCTCAAAGAAGGGAGAAAAGAAATTGGTTGAAGTTTGAACAAATAGAGAGCTCAAGAATGACTCTTCGTTATTTCCAACCTCCAACCATTCATTCCATTGAAATGATACATAATACAGAGCTCTCAAAAGCTAGAAGAGAAATCTTATTTTCAAAGCTACATCATTACAGAAGAAGTTAAAAAAGGACTTATTTGTCGGGTAAAATAGGATGAACAGTTCACTTAGTTGAGAACTTGAATAGCATAATGTGTTTGTAAGGCTTCTTAGGAGTTACAATGGTTGAAGGAAAATTGTGGTGATTCACTGCATCAGGAAATCCTTGAGTCTCCAAACAAAGCGCAGCATGAGCCTGGTACACGAATCCACCCTTCCCCTTTACATCCTTTATATAGTTTCCGGTATACAACTGCACACCGGGAACGTTTGTTGATAGCTCCAACATTCGTCCCGACTTCTTGTCGTGCACAACTGCTGCTTTCTTCAGTTTATGTTCCCTGGTGCCATCGTCCAGAGCATAGTTTATGTCATAGCCTTTTGGTAGCTTGTTTATTCTGCTTCCAACCATACGTGGCTTGAGGAAATCAAATGGAGTTCCTTTGACAGGTTCTAACTTTCCAGTAGGAATGAGATTATGATCAACGACAGTGATGCGGGATCCGAAGATCTGAAGATGATTCGACAGAATATCGCCACTGTTATGTCCACCAAGATTCCAATAGGTGTGTTGAGCTAGATTAACAGGAGTAGGCTTGTTTAGAGCTTTGGCATGCATTGTCAACTTCAATTGGTTGTTTGCAATGAGTGTGTAGGTGGCAGTCACCAAGAGATCACCAGGAAAACCTGCAAGAAGAATGATGAAACAAGCAAGTTTGTAAGAGCCAATTCGAACATCCTCAACTGGGATCGTTCATGTTCGAGAGATGGTTAATGATTTGCTCATCAGATGTAGTCTCACCTTCTTCGCCATCGAAACTGCGGTAGGAAAAGACGATTTGAGGAGAGCTACCATCTTTCTGATACTTGGTCACTTTCCAGACAACATCACTAAAGCCTCTAGTGCCACCTAAGGTTCGTAATCACATATGAGTTAGGTGTCAATATCGACCAAAAGACCAACGTCTCAAATTTCAGTTGATATTTCAAGAAAACAGACATAACCCCTTCATTCCATGTATAGATGATTAGATTTATAAAAAAGTCAACAAAAACATACATCAGTTAACTTGAGCTGAAAAGCTAAAAAATGACAAACTAAACAGATTATCAAGTCATGACAAATACTTTACCGTGAAGTGTGTTGTTGCCTTCATTAGCAATCAGCTTGTATAGAACTCCATCAAGAGTGAATTTCGCACCGCCTATTCGGTTAGCAACTCTTCCAACAATCGAACCAAAGTACGCTGTATCATTCTGAAAAAAGAAAGAAGATTTTCATTTGTTATTTGAATAATTCCCAAAGAAGAGACTCATAGATCAAAGAATACCAAGCCTAAGACGGATAATCTTTTGGCCAAACTAGCATGGTAGCTCTTATGTTTTGTGCTTAGCTTTAGTTCGACTCTACGCCTTTCAAATTGTCCCTATGACAGTTTTTTCATTGAGTTCCATTGTTCAGTTAATCATCTGATGGTTTTATCGCACATCATATATAGACATAGTTTATATACCTTATACTAGTTGATAACTCATCACCACCTTTATTTTAAAAGAGGAAAAGTTTTTTAAGAGAGGATTTGCATTTCATTTATAAATGTCTCCTCTTTTTCTGCAAGAGAAGGATTTTGTTGGCTGATCCTACTGAAAAGATAATATCCCAACTGAAGAGATATTAATTTCTTTAGTATGACATGCAAGCAACAATAATATGAAGAAAGTAAGAGGGTCAGTGACTTCTTAGAAATGAATTAAATATTTAACAAGAGGTCAGAGGGTCTACATATCTATTAGTTTAATTCATTTGTTTACACAATTCATTTTAATTATGTTTATTAAATATGCTGAATATAATATATTATTTCTAAACAAAGATGGGTCACACAGAGCTCCTACTTATTGGCCTGTTCAGGACGTTGACATTTAAAAAAATTATAAAGAAAAACAAACACAGTATCATGGAAAAATACGTATTTAGAAGGGAATAAATTACCAAGAAAAATCTAGTTAAGTTATAAGTTTAGTCCAACCTAATAGAACTTTGAACTTTTATTTTATATTCAATAACTTTGTAATCTTTAAAAAGCCTTCAATTCTATGTCCAATAGAACTCTAAAATTTTTATTTTGTGTTTTAATAAGTCCACCATCTATTTTGTATTTTTTAGAATTCATGGACGTGCTCTGTATAAAATTGAAATGTTATGGACCTATTAAACATAAATTTCAATTATCTGTCTAACAAATAATATATGAGTTATATTTAAGAACTTCTTAGGCAAAATTGAAAGTTTGCAATTAAAAGTTTAAGAAACTATTAGACCCAGACGTGAAAGTGAGTTAAAGGACGAATGGAAAACAGAAAAGAACAATGACGGCAAAAGTTCTCTTTACAGGTATTAACTTTCTACAACTATAGCAAACCTGTTGCATCATTCTACTAGCAGTAGAAACCACAATTTCTTCTCACTTTAAATATCACATCATAAAGAATTTGGGCCACACAAGCTTAACCATTATAAGGTTATGAGATATTTTTATTCCCTATGATGGCTTTGCACCTTTCAAATGATGAAAAGTAGGAGATATTATAAACCAAACAGAAAGCCAGAATCAGAGCTTGAAGTACTAAACTTAAAAATGAGAGTATCCATTTGAAAAATAAGGCTCAAAACAGCTAAAAAGAAAAGCCTCACCTGATATTCCTGAATGGAATCATACCCAAGAACAACATCATCCAACTTCCCTGAAATAAAAAAGAAAGAAGAAACCCATAAGAGAAAAAGGGGAAACAAATTAACAAACACAAGAACAGAAACCTTAAAAACCCCAGTGAAAAAGGACAAAATGGGGACAAACCATGCTTGTCTGGGACAAGAAGAGACACAATAGTGGCACCCCAGTTGGTAAATTTCACCGAAAAGTCACCTCTCTTAAGCTCAAAAATCCCAATCTCCCCCTTCTTCTCATACCCATTAGCAAACCCAAAAACAGCTAAAGCAACAACACAGAATAAAGCAAGGAAAAATTTAGCCATATTTGCCAAAGAATGAAGAAATCTTGCCCTCCTCCATATCTGCTTCACTGGCCTTATAAAGAGAAGCATCGAAATGGAAGGAGAAGAAGAATAAAAATAGTAAAATTGACAGACCCATCTGGCTGGAAAGAGACATGTGGATGCTGGTTTTGACTTAGAAAACAGAAAAGACGAAATTTTATTATCATCAAATTGAATTTTGGATGAACCAATCATCAGTTGCAATGTAGTGGCCCTACTTTATTTTCGCCCTTTCAATGATCAACAAGTCAAATTGTGTCCTTTTCCCTATGATTTTTCTTTAGGAAAAAGAGTTTTTAAATGAAGATAAAGTAGAAAGTTCAGTACTACTTATATTAGAAAAGAAAAGAAGTGATTAGGACAATGTATATAACATCATATTTTCAGTGAATAATCATTAGTATTTTAATAATGGATATGAAGTTGCTCAATATAAGAAAAGGGACCAGCTGTAAAACAAACTCCATTTTGCCACAAAAAGTATATTATCCTTTTATGTTAAAAGATCCCAAAAAAGTAGTGTTAATCTTTTTATTTGGTGGGATTCCTAGATGTTTGAGCATTTAAATCCTCCTATGTTATAGTGAATGAATGAATAATAGTTGATTACAGCATGAAAAATGACCATTTTTAGATAGTGTAAGCACAATCAAACTAAAAGTTCTTATCAATGTCTCATTTTAATTAAAAAAAAAAAAAAAAAGTTAGATTTTTCTTGATTCTATGACCTTGACATTTAATTTCAGAAATATAACTTACTTTAGGATGGAAAATAGACATAAATTTTCTTTAAAAAAAATTATGTATTCATAGCATAAACTTTATCAACATTTATAGATATTCTTTATTTATCAAGACATTCACATGTCTAAAATAGAACAAAAATCTCATTGATTCAACGATAAAAGATTATACATATATAAATGGTATAGGATATCTTTTGATTAAACTCACAGTAAAGATTACAAATGATTATGTTTAAAGTGAAACATGTTAAAAATATAAATATAGGAATATTTGTTTTAATTAAATAATCATATTTTAATTAATCTCTTATAATTGTTAGGATTAATATATATTTTAAATATAACAAAATTGATCAATATATTTATAAAATATAGCAAAAAATTAAAAATATATCTTCCATAGATTATTGATAATATGAAATTTTACTATATTTAGTAAATATTTTCAACAATTTTGTCATTTACAATAATTTTTTTTTTAAATTTACGGAATTCCCTAATTAGAAAAATAGTCACTTAATAAAATAAATTAAAAAGTAAATCTATTGTATGTTTTTGTTGATTTAGTAAAATAAAATATCTAAAAGTAATACCGAAAAGAAAAACAATAAATAAAATAGATTAAGGTCTAAAATAGTACTCAAAACATACTTTTTTTTCTTTTTATTAATTATTGATTTTAAATTAAGATAAAAGCTTCTAAAAAAAGGAAAATAAAATGAAGAAGATATTTAGGAGGGGTCATTTTCGTTGTCACATGGGGCATAGTTAAATGGAGTTTTGAAATTGCTAAATAAATATAATGTTGACATGAAGTCCTTATGAATTATGATGAGGACATAGCCAGCCTTGAGATTCTTTTCAATCTTAATTAACAAAACAGTGCTAAAATAAAAAAAGGATGACTTATCTACTCACTCACGAACACTACAAGTTTGGTCATGTTTGAAAAACTATGCATTCTATTTCTGTTCTTTAATGTCATTTTACATGGCCCAAAGTTCGGAGGTTTCTTTACTATTATTTTTCAATTATCACATTTGAGTTGTCTATACAAACTTGCAATATAGACCCAATAATTATTCTTTTTTAGTTTGCTGTTGTTATGTGTTTAATTAATATAATAGGTTAAGTTTTGTTTAATTTCCATTTTTTATTCTTCTAATTGCTGTTGTTAACTTATTTGATTAAGAAATTGTATTTAAAAGTGGTAAGGTGTTTGAATTTTAAAAGAATCAATTGATGTTTTTAAATAATTAACTAAATGAATATAAACTTTTTACGAGACCAAGAAAATTTTCTGCATATTTTTATATTATAAATATAGTTGGACGATCAACAAAATATGTCAAACGCTGAAAAAGGATCGAAAACAAAGAGTTGTAGTTCAAGTAAAATCAATTATTGTTTCGAAGTAAAAAAAAAAAGTGGAGAAACTAGGTCAACGTAGAAGAAACATTTACTACCAAGGTATGCCATACCTCATTCCCAAAACTCTAACTTGTTGCACCAATATTTTAGTATCTAAGTTAAATCGGTATGACAATTAGCATTGCACCCAATTTGCATATTTTTATGTTTGGCAAGTTTGCTTTCATTTTGAACTTTTAATTGAATCTGTAAGTATGATTTAACGAGTTTATCTTAATTTGATTTACACGTATAATATTAAAATATAATCAGTAGGAAGAGTATGCGTTTGTAATCGACGTAGAGATCAGATGTCACCCTGTAGAGTTAAAATTAAAGGCAAGTAAAATTGAAAAAATAAAAAGATAATCTACCTTTATCCAAAGAACAAAATTATTCATATAACTTGTCCTTAGATCAGTGCTGTATTGCACTAATGTTTGAGTTGACTACACCAAATTCAATATTTTATTGATTTCCTAACCAAATTCAATATTTTATTGATTTCCTAACCAAATTCAATGATTAATTTGGCCCTAATAAAAAAAAGATATTAATCCCTTCCCCAATTATATAATATTAAAAAATTAATCGCTATTTCAATTTCCTGACAAAATAATTATTTAAAGCAAGAAAAAAAAAATGTTTCGAGTCTTTCACAAACTCCAAGTTCTTCTTGAAAATGTGGATTAGAAAAACATATAATTAAATTAAAGACCATAATCCATTAAGTCAACACACACCATTCTTCTAAGTTCTAACCAAATTAATTACAATTCGAACAGCTCCATTGAAGAAGGCTTCCCATAATTTCCTCCCATGGCGGATTCTCGACTCTTTCACACTCACCTTTTTACACTCTTCTTTTGCATATCTTCTCTTCTGATCGTTACTAACGTAAGTCTCTTTTCTTCCGTCTCAATCTCATGTTCGAGAGTATAATTTTTATAATATACTTCAATTCAAATCGCTTTTATATAAGATTTTGAAATTAATTTATATGCACTGTATTAATCGTTTAAAATCAACTTTATGTTTCAAAATTTATGCCTTTTTAATTGTAGTGTTAGATTTTGAATTATTAAAAATCATATTTCAAACTGATTTTAAACCCGAAATACGTAAAACGTCTCTTTGTTTTAATCATTAGTTCGTCAGGCAAAACCAATATATTTTAAGATTTTTATTTCTCTTCTTTCTCGGGTTGGTTAGGTTGAAGGCAACTGGCCGAACCACGGCGGAGATTTGAAGAACAGAAGATACGCCAATAGAGAAACCAAAATCAGCCCATCCACAGTTTCCCGTCTCCGTTTGAAGTGGGAGTTTTTCGCCGGTGGCGACATTTCTGTTACTCCCGCGATTTACGACGGCGTGATCTACTTTCCAAGCTGGAATGGGTTTCTGTACGCCGTTAGAGCTTCCAATGGAGCTCTTCTTTGGAAGAAGAATCTCCAAAAACTGACGGGGTTCAACAATACCGGATTCATTCTAAATGTTAACTCCACGGTGTCGAGATCGACTCCCACGGTGGCCGGAGAGTTGCTAGTTGTTGGAATCTATGGACCGGCCGTCGTCATTGGCGTTAAAAGGTCAACAGGGAAGCTTGTGTGGTGTAGAAGGATGGACTACAAAAATAGAAGTTTCATCACCATGTCCGGCACTTACTACAAAGGGTAGCCATTCTCATCTCAATCTTTGTTTCTTTATTTACATTTTCTTAATATTCGTTGTTAGAAAGAGCTTAAACGTACTTCACTGTTATCCCCAAAAGTTAGTAGGATCAAATTTTTAAGATATTTTTCTTTTTTGAAAATTTATGTCCCAATTACTTTTATATATTCCTGTAACTTAACATCCACCTATAAAAGAACGTGATCTTGTCATTGCTTTCAAAAAAATCTATGAAATATAAAACTAAAATTAATAGAAGGTTGATACTAGATTAAATCTACCTTAATTTGTCAAGTTAAGCCTTTAGATTTTACGGAACAAATACAAATTATTTAAACTTTTAAGATAAAATTCATTACACATAGTTATTTTAGTGTAAATATTATGTTAATTTTTCTATTTTTGATAATTTCTTATTTATAAGTTCTTTAGCAAACCACTATTCAATCTAACTATTATTAGCAATTTAAATACCTTGTATAAGAAAAGTTAACATGAAATTCAACTTTTAGTTCTATAAGGCAGAGATTGCAAAATCTACTAATTTAAGATCATAAGTTACATAATTTTATATTCTAAATATGATTTTGAAAAAAAAAGTATTTGGTTGAACTCAATTAACATAAGTACTGTTTGAAATTATTAGTGAGATTTAAATTTGAAACTTAAGAAAAACAAAATTTTGATACTAATATAAAGTCTTCCATATGCAACTCCATAGAGATAAAATAATAAAATGTCAGAAGTGGGATTTGAACCCACGCCCTCTCTCGAGGACCAGAACTTGAGTCTGGCGCCTTAGACCACTCGGCCATCCTGACTTTGTTGTATACAAATTTCAATACTTAAAGCATTAAATTTTAATGTGACAGAAATATAACACAGTTGCATGTATACAAAACTAACGTTATTAAGAACCTCTTTTGTTCGTGCTTAAATGTTAAGGAACGTTAAATAATGCATGTTGAGATATGTTATTAATCAATATTTGAGAATTTAATGTTTGTGTTTATTTGATGGGTTCTTCTCTCTTGAGGATTCTACTCATTTGATCAATTAAAATTAATATAAGTTCTATTTTCATATATAAAAAAATAGCACAAATGATAATCATTGATGAAATAAATATATCTTATATTTAAGAGATCAATTGAAACAAAATACTTAATTACAATAATAGTATGTTTAATTTCTAGATTAACTTCAAATAATGATGGAAGAACAATAATTAGTTGTAGGATTATAGAGGTGATAAATGATTAATAATTGTACAGAAGTTTTTTCATTGGAACATCCTCACTAGAAGAAGGGCTTCCCGTTGATCAATGTTGCACATTCCGGGGAAGCTTCTCCAAACTAGATGCAAGAACGGGTGCCATTCTGTGGCAAACCTTCATGCTACCGGACAACCACGGCGATACCCAACAATACTCCGGAGCGGCCATTTGGGGCAGCAGCCCCTCCATCGACCCCGTTAGGAATCTTGTCTACATTGCCACTGGAAACCTCTACTCGGCACCCCTCCGTATACGTGAGTGCCAGGAAAGACAGAACAACCAAACCGATCCCACACTGCCCGATAAATGCATTGAACCCGAGAACCACTCCAATTCAATTCTGGCTCTTGATGTTGATTCCGGTGATATTAAATGGTATAAGCAGTTGGGTGGTTATGATGTGTGGTTTGGTGCTTGTAATTGGCATTTGGACCCTAGATGTCCACCTGGCCCTAGCTCCGACTCGGATTTCGGGGAGTCGCCAATGATGTTAAGCGTGTTCGAGCGTAACATGAAGCGCGATATTGTCGTTGCGGTTCAGAAAAGTGGATTTGCGTGGGCTCTTGATCGTGACAATGGCAATCTCGTCTGGTCTAAGGAAAGTTTTATTCAATTCCCTTTGGTAGATTATGTCATTTGAATTAATTTTTTTTTTTTTCAAAGTTCAAAGTACAAACATAATCTATGCTTTGTTTTGGCAATTTGAATTAGATTATTTGTATTTTACGTACAAATAAATCTATTACTACGTTACTATATGTTCTTTTGAGCTGTTTTTTTTATTTTCTCAATTTTCAGGAGGCTGGACCAGGAGGTCTCGGCGGGGGCGGGATGTGGGGGGCAGCGACAGACGAGAAAAGTGTATACACAAACATAGCCAACAGCCAACACAAGAACTTCACACTTAAACCAACAAACAAAACCACAATTGCAGGAGGATGGGTGGCAATGGAAGCTAAAACCGGCGACATCATTTGGTCGACAGCAAACCTTAATGATGCCACCGCTCCAGGACCGATTACAATAGCCAATGGGGTTGTGTTTGCAGGATCTACATATCGGCAAGGACCAATCTATGGAATGGATGCAAAGACGGGAAAGATTATTTGGTCATATGAGACAGGAGGTACTGTTTATGGAGGCATATCAGTGAGCAACGGGTGCATTTACGTTGGGAATGGTTACAAAGAACATATTGGATTTGTTAACAAGAATTACACAGCTGGGACCTCCCTCTATGCCTTTTGTGTCTAAGCCCTTTCTCTCATTTTATAATTTGATTTCAATTATTCGGATTGTGTTGATTTTAATTTGTTTATTTTAATTTTGATTCAAAGTTAAACTTCATTGGAATGAGTGACATTAAGTACAACAAGCTTCCTCATTCTGCACCAAGAAGAACCATCGAACGTAATTGTACCTATAACAAACAACAAAAAGTTCTATTGTTTTTTAAACATAGAAAAATAGACCAAACTATTAATAGGTTGAAAAAGTTCTACATTACGATAATAAGAGTCTTTCAACACTTACGAATGATAGAAATCAATAATAATCTATCAATATTTATGGGCATTTTTTTTCTCTGTGTGAAAGTTCTTCTAACTAAAATAAGAATATAACTTAGAAATAACTAATGTATACTGACTTATACATAGAGGAGTGCATCAACGGTAGATATTATTCAATCTGCAATTCTATAAAATTGGGACAAAAATTCATTTTTGTACTAAAATTAATTAATTAATCAACTATAGAAAGAGAAAAGAAATTATTGAAAACTGTTAGAAAACATTTATAGATATAAGAAAATTATACTTTGCAAAAGTAATAGACTACAATTGATTCAAATAGGTCTATTTTATCTATCAATTTGAGGTATACATTTGAGTCTATCAATATTTATTATAAATAAAAAATAGCATTTTGTAAGTTAATATTTAAAAATTATATATTTATTATTAAATCAAATATATGGAGGCTACTTGTATGACTACAGTAAAATCTTAAAAACTTTCCATAATTACATATACAAAATTACCATTTATCTTTTTTAAAAAAAATTCAAAGTACAGGAAAATCTGAAAAGAAGTATTTTTTTTAAAGGTGAAATCTGTTATATGTATAACAGTATAACATCAACAAACTGGGAGAGAACATAACAAATTCAAACTCCTTTTTACTTGTCCTTTCCTAACTTGACTATGTACATACAAAGAAGATTGAAAACAGTAAGAGGGGGAAAAAGTACCTAATTCATGTTTCATAAAGAAGAAAGATCAATAAAAGAAGCTTCTTTTGTTTTTCTTCTCTCTCTCTCTTTTTTTTTTTTTTCTGGAAGTAGAAAGTAAACAAATGCACAGAAATGGAAGCGGTCTATGACGACAGCATTGTATGGAATGAAAGATATTATTTTGCAGTGTTCATCGAGTCTCTACTATCTTTGGCCCTTCGTACAATGCTCCAACTGCGGCTAAGTCTTCAGGTTGCTCTCTTTCTTCAAGCCATGCGTAGCTTTCCCTTTCCACTTCGGGGACCGAAATATTATCGACTGTGATTTTTCGAACAAAACCATGATATCAAACATCTGCTTCATCTAGTTTATTGTAATATAAGACCCAATGAAGTCACAAGGTACCTGAAAAATCGGATAAGGGAAAGTCAAGGTAGTATGAGCAATGCCGACCATCGGGATCGGAGTAAGGGGGGCCAAGCACATCTAACACTGCACACGCAGTCACAGCCGTGAAGCAATGCATGTTCCCTCCGTCTGCAGGGTAAAGAATCGACGAGTCGCACGGTGCTGTGAAGTCTGCATCTACCTTAACTTTGGCTAACCGAACACCTGGAGATGTCGAACACAAATGCACATAGATTGTCATCCTACTTGCTTAAAATCCATAAGACCATACTTATGTATGATATGACTGAAAATTAGATGATCTTCTCTAAATTATTATATTACATCATATGATCCATGAAGTTCTAAGTACTTCTAAAGATGAAGGCCAAAAGGTTTAAGATACTTTCTAAAAAGTATGAGCATACCTCTTGATTACCCTATGAAATGACTATTAGCAAAGCCACTTCAAGACCTTCCTACTCACCGAGACCCTATTAGTTTTCCATGCTACCTCCATTTATTGTTTGCCACAAAGCATTATTCAATAATTATGTGCGGTCCACGAATAGATGAAAAAAAAATTAACAAATCACTTGATGAAGTGTCAACTTGTAGTAGATACTAAGATAGTAGTATAACTTTTTCCAGTTTTGGTTATGAAACAGACAACACAGACAAATACCCATCAATCACCATCAATCTATTATAGACTTATAGATACTTCCATCAATTCAAACCTATTGCACATTCTTTCTTCATAAATGATTAAGAAATGATAGTTAATTCAACCAATTGCAGAGTGAGCAGAGAAAGATATTGTACGAAGACTCACTTCTTGAAGGAGCTGTGCCACTTGATGTATCGACACACGCAGATGCGCCATTCTCAGCACCAACCTCGGCCCAGTCGTATGCCTTGATGTGCATGGTTCCAAAGAGAAGCTTGCTAAAGACTGTCATTCCAGGATGGTTGTGAAGTGGAATGACACCTGAAGGAGGCAAGCAAAATATTCCCATCTGTGCCACAAATATAAATTCAAATGGTCAAAACTACATAGGTTTCAAGTAAACTTCCCCAACTAGACTGCTTTCTCATAAACCAACTGAAAATGCCTACAGAGAATTTGTTGTTCTCATAGAGGTGCAAATATGTTATCGGGGGAGTTTGTTGACTGGCTGTCGTCCAAAAATACGGCATGTCCGGCGACAACCCAACATCTACTGGCTCCATTTTATCTATATATACAAGAAGATTTATTAGTAACAAAAAAAACCAAAAGCCAGTAACACAAAGAAAGCTTCAAGTATTGCATTGTATCTAACTTTGTTTCCCAAATTTTAAGGTTCAAAAGAAACCAATTGGATTTGATTGGTTTATTCTAAAAAACTTCCCAAAAGCTTCTAAATTGCAGCAAAACATTAAAAATAATGGAGGTAGAGTAGAGTAGCTTATTCTATATAACAAAAATCCTCTGTGGAACTTGAACCAATTTGCACTTTCTAAATGATCCTCATACGTAGTCATTGAATAGACAAAAAAACCAAATCATTATCCAACTAAAATAACTCAAAGCACCATTATCTAGAACAGAAACCACACAACAGCCAAAAAATAAAACACCCAGCACGTGCAGTAGGAGTGCAAGTTGCCACAAACGGCCCAAAAGACATGCTAAAATATATATATTTCTTTACACCCACAACCCAATAGGACATTGAAAAGTACAAATAAGATTAAGGAGAATGAATATGAAACCCCATGAAAAATTCATATAACCCAACACAAAAGCTTTGCACAAACGAGGTACGTACAGTTCGTACGGATTAAAAATGCCCCTCCTTTTTAAAAAAAAATGGAAACAATCCTATCATCACAACACAAAACTACATTATGAATTAGAATTAAGAATTCGGCTCAACCCACAATGAGAATTCATCAAATTAGGGATTTCATAAGTTAAAAAAACAAAAAGAAAGACATACCCAGAACAGCTCGTAGGCGTTCAATATCTTCAGAAGAAGGAACGATTCCAGTCCCACTAGAAGCAAAAACTTCCTTACAAGTTTCATAGAGTTTCTGAACCGGTAACGGGGAGGAGGATTTCCTCATCCGCCGCCGATTCTTTCTGGGCTTGTTATTCGTAGTAGTTTCTTTAGGCAATTCACAAAACTGTTTCCCTTTGCGATCAGCCAGAGACCTCTCAATCCCCATTAAAGCAACAGAGAGAAGGGGGGATTGGAAAGTGAAATGAAGTGGGCAGTTAAGGAAATTGGGGGAAAAGGGGTAGAAGAAAACGGGGATCTGGATAGAACCCAAGAGAGAGAAAAGAAGAAAGCGAAGAAGAAAGAGGGGAGGAAGAGGAGGAGAGAGAGAAGGTACAGATTAGTACAGATTGAGAGGAGATGTCAAAATGGGCATCTCCGAATGGAGAAGAAAAGGGGAGGGGAGGGGAAGAAGGGGTATAAAAGGAAGGAGGTTTTAGCAAAGAGAGAGAGAGGGGTTTGAAGAAGAGAAAACCAGGGGCCATTCGTATCATTCCAGTGGGCTGTTCCAAACAGCGGATTTTTCTTTTCTTTTCTTTTCTTTTCTTTTTTTAATTTGGTGATGTTTTTTTTTTTCTTTTTTTCTTTTTTTCTTTTATATATATATATATATATATATATTTGTGTGTAACTTTTTTTTGCCTTTGCTTCTACTAAAATTCACACTCAATTTTCCATGCGATTATTCTATTTCTATTTCTTTGTTATTTCAATCATTCGTGTTTGAGAACGTAGACCTTTCAATTATTTTTTTATTTACCTTAACTCTCCATTATGTTTTAGTAATTTAGTCAATAAATATCTAGAGAAATTCTTATGAATATTTCAAGAAAAATAAAAAACAAGTTTACAAAATATTTATAGTGGATTTTGTTTTTAGAAGGTAACTATTTATGAAAGGTAAATAACTTTTTTATATGTTTTTTTTTTTTAAATCCTAACAATTTAAATGGAGTGAATTTTTTTTTTATAGATTTTACTGTATTTTTATAAATGATTACAACCTTTTACTGTATTAAAAAAATGCTCTCAAACCTCAATTTAATTTTAAAATTTTTTAAATATTATAAAAATGAACCACACAAATGACTAAATTATTATACACTTAAAAGTTCTCAAATAAAAAGATACAGGTAAAATTTCAAGAATTAAATAGTTATTAAAAATAAAAATAGATACTTCTATTGAAGTTTATGAACTAAAAAAAAAACTGTTTTAAACTAATCTAAAAAGTATCATTTTGTTTATTGGTTTTTGAAAATTAAATATATTAATATTTTTTTTCAACTTCCAAATCTCTTACTTGATAAAAAATAGACTTTGTTTTTAAAAAATAATAAACGAAACAGTTATCAAATATTTGATGTTTTGTTTGGTTTTTCAAGTTTTGTTCTTAAATTTTTATTATTTTTTTATGTCAACTAAGTCTTTTTTATATATAAAGATTTTCAATTTTGAATCTAGTAGGTAGGTAAATTTTATACCAAAATTTAGAATTTTAAAAATTTAAATATCGAATAGACATTAAATTTGTAATTTATTATTTTATTTAATTATTCCTTTCATCTTCTTTCATTTGGAATTGATATGATGGAGACAAATTTCCTTGATTTCATACAATGTTAGGTTAGAAATTGAATGAGTTATATGAAATTAAGCAAACTTAGTTTAGTTGTTAACCCATTTATTTTACTCTATTTGTTGAGATCGAAGGTGTAAGTCGGACCCTCACTATTTTTATTACTAAAATTAGGATTAAAATAATAATTTATAGTCTTTTGATCGTGAAATTTTTCGATAATTTTCATCTTTTATACATATAAGTTCTTAAAACAAAAACATACTTCTAAAAACTTTCATCGTTAAGATACATTAAATTGAGGAATCAAATGTCTAGTTTTCGATGTTTTCCTCCAAGTTTTATAGGTAAGAATCTATCTATTAAAAAAGTTTATATAGTATGTTTTCTATCAAATTAGAATACGAGGACATACTTATGCAATATTAAATTTTATTTGAAAATCACACACACATATATATATACAAAATAGTTATTTGAATAATTTATAATTAAAAAAAATTATAATTTTGAAATGAAAATAATCAACATATGTTTTAATTACATTTTTATAATCCGAAATCATTTAAAAACTTTAGTTCATATTTTACTTTCAAAGCTAAAGAGAAAATAGGTGAGGGCAAATATAAGCTATTAGTACAAATTGTAAGCTACCCAAATTAAACACATAATTTTCATATTGATATTTATGTATAAAATTGTTCCTAAAATTAAATAAATAAAGATTTAACTTTCCAACCCCCAAAAGGCCAAAAGGTTTGGTGAAACTTCGATTCCTACAATAGTATATACATTCTACTCTCAATAGACAAAAAGAAAGAATTCTCAAAAATATAAAAATTGATAAATATTAGTTTATATTTCAAAATAAATTTAGTGTAATAATTTTGTGTTTTACTGCTTTTTTTTTTTCTATGCAGTGAAAATATTTCTTATTTTTGAAAAAGCTCCTAAAAATAAGAAGATTATATTATGTTTTTTTTTTCCTTACAAAAATTCAGTGGTATGTTAATTATGTCATGGATTAGAGTCAATTTAATAATAATTTTGAATTACTTTTAATAAGTTTGGTAGATTGCATTATAATAGTTAGGAATGTAGTTGATTAAAAAAAATTCTAAAAAATTTAAATTGATGTATACGTACGAGAGTAAGAATTTCTAACTTTTTGGTGTCTATATCGACTTTTTAAAGCCTAGTTTAGATATCATATAATCTATTCCTTTAATTTTTGGTTTCATTAATCTTTTAAATTATTTATTGAAATTAAGTTGGTGTGTGACTTTATCCTACATATTAGGACTATGGAATTTTGGTGTCTAAGGGATTTTTGTTTAGAAATTTAACATAGTTTATAAATATTAAGCTAAACTCTTAATTATGAACTTCTTATAGAAAGGCATCATAAATAAATGTAAATGTAACATTAGTATATTAATATTATCGAGAATTATAGGCTTTAGGAAGGCGTTTTTTCAAGATTAATAAAAGAATGTAAACTTATATTTAGGAAAGTTGTCAAAAATAATACATTTGACAAAATATCTACATTTATAGAAAAATCAAGTGTAATAAAGTTTTTCGTGACTTTGTTTTATAGATTGTAAATAGTTTGTCAATTTTTTATATTTTTGAAAAAAAACTCTAATCAATTATCTATCATCTATGGTAAAAATGTAAATAGTTTGTTTATTTTATCATTTTTAACTATTCATATGTTAGAAATTGAAAAAAGTTTGAAGAAATCAACTCTCAAGTAATTTTATTTCAAATGTTTTAAAACTTTGAGGCATTTAAATATATATGATTATTCAAATGCAAAAAAAGTCTCAAATATTTTCCAAACAAAATTACTTTAAATTTAATGCTCTACTTGATAATCATTTGTTTTTTTTTTCTTATAAATAATGTTTATTTACTGCCGCACGTAAATGAAACATTTGAATTAAAATGATATACAATAAGATAAAACGTAAAATTTGACTTATAGTAAAATTTTAAAATTAATTTAAACTAGTAGAATAATTTATAAAAGTTTATTGATTCTCTGTCCAAATATTTTTTTTCAATTCAAAAGGTTATATAATTATTTAAAATAATAAAAAAAATAATAATCAAAAGGATATTTTAAACTTAACCTTAAAACTTGTATTTAAAATTTGAAAACTAATTAAAAATTTACATTTTAAAAACTCACAAAATTAATGACCTATTCTAGAAATTAAAACTCAAGTAATAAATGGATCTAAATTTCTCAATTTTGAAACTAAAAATATTAGTTTTTCTAAAAAAGATTTATGAGTAAATATATTATTGGATTGAAATTGTGTGGAACCCATTTAAGTTGAATTAGGAGATAATAGAAATTTTATTATATCAAAATATCTAAATAAAATTATCTCCACCCAAATTTGCATAGATTTGTCATGGTCAAAAAGACAAAAAAACAACAAAACAAAACTACCATCAAATTTTGCCAAAAATAATCTATGATGTATGTGTTTCATTGACCATAAATGAGAACTACAAGACCTTACTTTTCTTTTTATCCTTTTCAGACCAACAAAGTACTTTAATTTATTTCCATATAGGAAATGTTGCTATCAAAATCAATGACGTGGGTTTTTGTTTCTTCTTTATTGGCAAATGTTGTTGAATTAATATACTTTGGGATAAATTTTGAAAAAGAGGAACAAACTCTCAATAATCGTCATTATACAAATGCAAGAAACGTGTAAATATAGAAGAAAGTACTAAGAAGGAGAGGGGAACTGGACCTCATGGTTTAGCCCTGAAGTTAGAGAGTGATCAAGCTGATATTCCTTTGCTTTAAAGACTAATTTTTAGTAGGTCTAATATTCGTTTCTTATATAGTTGAGTCGACTTTTTAAATTCTCTTTAGAATTTTGAATCTTAAGTCCACTACATTATAATATAAAGGTTTTTTTTTTTCTTTTCTATATCTTGTTTTAATCTTTTACTAAATCCTAACTTAACTCAATCGATTCACGTAATAAATGCCACATTATTGGTGAAAGAAATTAATATTTTTAATTAAGTTATTTTATAAGTATATTTAAGGAGGCGAATGTTATCAGAATTGGTTTATATTGAAATTTTATAATTTTAATATTAAATAAATATAGCCATCATAAATATGAATAATAATTGACAGGTATAACTAAGTTGAAAATAAATAAATTTGACTTTTGCTGGGTGAAGGATGATTACTTTGAACTAAAGGGCAAAAAGGTAAAATTGGTTCTATCTATCCACCAAACCAAACCAACGTTTTGAATGCTGGAATTGATAAAACAAGGTTGCTACATAAATACAAACGCTTCTTTCCTTATGATAATTGCTATCTTTGATTAACACAATCAATTAAATATCGTCTCATGATATCATTTTATTTTAAATTTTAAATTTATAAATACTATTTTATTTATAAATTTTTGTATTTCATTCTATTTGACAATAACCAATCAAAATTTAAAATTTAAAATTTAAAGTATTATATTTATATAATAATAATAACATGAACTTTCATAACCATACTAAATAAAATGTAGTTGGATCGAGGAATGCACTTCCCCTCCCCGTTTTTATTTAGAACACGGAGAACTTTTTTCCTCACTTCCTCTCCATCTCCACCTAATTGAAGAATCTAAATCCCATTCAGGACGAGTTCTTGTTGTGTCCCGTATATATGGAGAAATTGGATATCTCTATTTACAACATTAAAAGGAGAATTACAAATATATAAATATCAAGAAAATAAATATGTTAACAATTAAGTTGATGTGTTTATTTCAACCGATTGAATAAATATTTCTCTTTATCTGTCACCCTCTTTGATACAATCATCCAAGAATACCTTGCGTTGACTTTTTTTTTTTTTTTTTTTTTTGTCAATTGCTCTTAATTAAAAAAAAGCTAATGAGAGAAAAATATGTTTTGATGTGTTTTTGAAGAAATGGTAAATGAAGTATTGTTTTACGGTTAGATCTTGAATATTTAATTCAAAAGCTTAATAATAAATATATAATATTTAAAGTCTTTTTTACTTCTAACGAAGAAACACACCCATACCTTTAATTCAACATTGAATATTTAAAAAGCTTTTAAACATTAAAATTGTGAGAAACCATGATTCTTTTTTGTCACACTTCATCTTCTGAATTTTAGTCTATAATGACTATATACTTCTCTTCATGTTTCATTGTGTGCAGCTCACACTTGTTGGCTCCCTTTCTTATCCTAAATTTCACTGGTTCAATTT